>NW_020954639.1:4034896-4166808 GCF_900497805.2 Vombatus ursinus
CTCTCTCTCTCTCTCTCTCTCTCTCTCTCTCTCTCTCTCTCTCGCTCTCTCAAACACACACACACACACACACACACACACACACACACACACAAAAGGGAAATGTAAAATCCTTACTGGACACCTAGGATTGTACTGACTAACATCTTCAGGCTTTTCCTGGGGCTCTGCCTGAGTGCACTAAATACTCTGACTGAGATTGCTTTAAGTTGCTCTTTTACTATCTGCCCATTTTACAGAAGAAATGAAGTAGTGTTCTCAAGGGTTAAGGGCATAAAAGGAACAACAATTTCCTAGGATCATAGATGGAGAGCCTAAAGGGACGTTAGAGGTAATGGACCTCAGTTTCTTTAAATCATAAAATGAGGAGTTAGGACTTCATGGCTTCTGACGTCTCTTCTCAACTTTAAATCTATGATTCAATCCAACCCTTTCATTTTGACAGATGAGGAAACTAAGGCTTACAGAAGTTAAGAGACTTGTCTAAGGTCATATAAGTAATAAATGGGAGGGCAATTTAAATCTAGGTCCTCTGACTTAAGACTTGGAGGACATTCCATATACTCTATATACATAGAATTACTGCTGCTGCTGCTGCTGCTACTACTACTACTACCTAAAATTTATTTGCAACTAGGTGGTACAGTGGATAGAGTGCCAGACCTGGAATCAGAAAGATTCTTCTTCATGAGTTCATATCTGGCCTCAGACATTGACAAGCTGTGTGACCATGGGAGAGTCATTTAACCCTGTTTGCCTCATCTGTAAAATGGCCTAGAAATGGAAATGGCAAACCACTCCAGTATCCAGCCAAGAAAACCCCAAATGGGGTCACAAACAGCTGGGTACAACTGAAATGATGAACAAGAAAATTTGCATAGCATTTTAGGTTCTGCAAAACGCTTTACAACTATCACATTTTATCCTCACAACAATCTTGGCAGATAGGTGCTTTTATTATCCCCCCCCTTTTTTTTTTTACAGATGAGGAAACTATCCGAAAGATTTTCTTCTTTATCCATCTTGTTTAGGGCATGAACCTGGACACAACAGAAACATTCGAATGCCTTGAAGGTCAAAAGGGTATTAAGTAATGAATTATTGGAAACAATCTAAACCCTTCAGTTATAACCTACTTCCTTCTCTCTCTTCCTTACTGGGGTTCCCAAACAGGCCCAGTTTCATTTGTGATAAACATCATGCATGCATTAACATATTTAAAGAAGTCTTTTCAGTGATAACAGTATCTTGATGACTTGTATGGCATTATGTACACTTTCTGAAGAATGGTTTATGATTTCAATCTCTGTTTTGCCAACCAGAGAGTTTTGTTTTTGTTTTTATTTTCATCTTTCCAAGATTAATATTCACCTCTATGCTGCTCTTGTGTTTCTGTAAAGGAGTCAGGAAGGCTCCATTTTAACTACTTTGAAATAAGGAAGCTGATGGTAATATTATTCGCCTCAGTGGAGAAAGAAAGCCTCATTGTGATTCTTTGCTTAGTTTTAAGTCCAACCAATATATCACCCTTTAGAGAATCTGCTCTTGCTTCTTTTGAGTTATTTTCCCAATGATACTTTAGGTGGAGGGTCAATTCATTCTCATTGTCTTTAAACATTATCTCCTAGAATCTCTTCAGATCTTTTCCCCTGAGAAATATGAGAAACTGCCTTTCCCCCTACCCTTTCCCCCTCTGTCTACTGTTAGGGGGAAGGGGAGTTTGGGTGCTGAGGACTTTTAAAAGCCATACCTCCCAAATAAGTCCACTCTTCTCTCCATTGTTAGGAATTTGAATAAACCAGGTTCTCTTTCATGGTGTTGAACTTTGTCACTGCTCTGGATCAGCCAGTCTCAGTGTGGGGGGAAGGGTGGAGAGGAGGAGGGAGAAAGGGAGGGAGGGGGGTGGTGATTGCTTTGAAAGTGAGAAGCTATCACAGACAATAGAAAGAAAGTCATGCCTCCGGGGCCTGAGAGTTGATGTAATATGTTGCTTAGTTCATTGGCTGAGCCTGCTTTCATTAGGTAAGTTTCAGGGGAGGTTTTCTGGGGAAGGGAGTTCTGTGGAAACTCAGGGAGCATTGCCAGATCATAAGCTGACCAGTTGAGTTCATGTTGTAGTAGCATTTTTCTAATTTTCCGTTGGACTTTCCATTAGAATTGATGACACCCAAACAGTATTCCATGAAGATTTCCCACCCTCTGCCCCATCACAAACCCTCTTCTCTGGGTCTTTCCTGTTACTAATTGTTTATTGAACAAGATAGTTTTTTTTTTTTTTTTGAATGATTTACTGAGATCAGCTGCATCCACATGGAGCAAATGGATAAATGGGTCACATATTACTGACGTCAAAAGGAATTCCATACTTCAGATTAACTGTGCACAGAATATGAAGTGAGATAGGAAACAGGCCAATGATTAAAATTTTAAGTAGGGTTAGGTCATTGCTAATGATGGTGAATTCTAACATCAGGGGAGAAATAAGAATAGTTCCATCCTGAAAGAAGGCCTTTAGTGAGGCCTGTAGATGGGAATTAATCCACTCTTTCTGATAATGATGTTAGGAGACATATGTATGTATGTATGCATGTATGAGGTGTGTATATGTGTGTTTGCAGGGTAGAAAGGCTTAGGGGGACATGTGGAAATAAGGGTAAGATCCTTTCTTCCTTAAACATAGCCCCCAGGCCAGAAGCAAGAAATCCCAGTCCCACAGACAATTTCATTAATCTATTGAACACAATCTACAAATGATTCCTAACCAGGAGTATATGTACTTCCATCAGTATGAAAAAACTTGTCAAAGGGAAAAGGATAATTATATAATCATTTTTGAAATACTCTAAAAGTAGTAGTGTTAGTAAAAAAAAAATGTAGTTATAGACCAAGGGTTTTTTTATATTGACAAGTAATCAATTTTGTTTCTTATGTAATTAAGCATGACAAACTCTAGAATTTATTTCCTTTCAGATTCAATATGGGCTACAGAAAAGTTTACTGGAAAAAGTTTATAATTTCCTGGGAAGAAATGGTAAAGTACCTTAATGACTTAGTGAATATTTATGTCACTGATTTACTTTTGATATAACCATTTATGAAGTAATTTTAACTACTTCATTTTATTGGAAACAATTTCATTCTCTCAGATATTTCTTAAGAATCATTCAATTGAGGCAGATAATTAAAAAAACAAACAAACAACAAAGCACTGGGAGAGTGTCCTGGCAACATGGAATATGCCACCTCCATCTCAGAAGGTAGGCAAGCTGTCCTCAGCTCCAGGAGTTAGATCCAAGTTGAGGAAAGCTCAAGTGAGAAGGGAGTAGAGTTCAGGAATGTCCTTCATCTCTCATACTCCTTCTATACCTACATGACTCTCTTTCTTTTTATCCCCTCCCCTTCTCTAACCTCCCACCACCACCACTCCCTAGTTCTCTGAAGTTTAAATTTCTTTGCCTTTTTTGAAAACAAACTCATTTTTGAAGGAGGAGGCTGGGAGAAGATCATGTCATCATTTTCCAGGGACTCTCATTGGTTCATTCATTCACTCACTCACTCACTCATTCATTCAAACAGAATGTAACTTCCTTAAGTGGACTATTTTTATTTTTATACTTTTGCTTTTCTCTGTATTCCTAATGCTTACCATAGTGCCTGGTACATAGTAGGCATAGTAATAAATTCTTCTTCACCTACAAGGTACAGTGCTACAGTGCTAAGTGCTGGCTGTGTCATGATGTTTGATCTTGTGACTGTAAAGGCTTTTAAGTCCAGTACCAGGAGGTTTCAGATATTCACTAAAGTAATTGACAATTTTTATTTTTACTTTGTTTTTATCTTTTTTCTATAGTTATATCTGACATACATCACAACTAGTTGTGTATGTGTCTAATCCCTAACCCTTAGTTCAATGCTTGGCATATAATAAGAACTTAATAAGTGAAAAACATTCACTCCATTCTTTTCTTCATTCATAAACAGAATCACAAAATTTGAGTCAAGGCTTTTATTACGGGCTTCGTATGCATGAGACCCTGTGTTGGCAAAGAAGGCCAAATATAATTCCTACCCTCAAAGAGCTTACATTGTAATCGTGGAGACAGATGTGAAAAATAATTAGGTACATACAAGACATACAGAATGTATGGAAGGTGATCTCAAAGTGGCAAGGACTTGCAGATAGGAGTGCAGCAGACTGGAGAGGACCCCCTGAAAAAGGTGAAATTTGAGAGTAGCCTCTCCTCAAATGAGGCCCAGGAATCTGTGAGGTAGACATGAAGAGAGAGACAATTCTAGGTAGTCCTGCCCTAGGTAGTGATAGACAAGTTCAGAAGAGGGGAAGGTTTGGGGGAAAAGAATGAGTTCTGTTGTGGACATGTCGAGTTTGAGATACCTATGAGACACCCAGTTTATGTTGAAAAGGCAATTGATGATGTGGAAGAGAAACTTAAGCTGGACTTAGAAATTCTGGAATCAATTGCATAAAGATGATATTTACAAGGGAGTTAATTTGATCATCAAGTGAAATACTATAGAAAGAAAAGAGAAGCAGGCCCATGAATCTCAAAAGCCTTCTAATCCAATTCGTAGAGAAAAGGAATCCTTTCTGTATCACTTGAGACAAGTGGTCCTGTCTCTCCTTGAAGACTTCCAAGGAAGGGGAACCCACCACCTCTGTACTTCCTCCATCTTTCCCTTCCTTTCTTTCTTTCTTTCTCCCTTTTCCCCTTCCTCCCCTTCCCTCATTCTTTCTGTCTCTGTCTCCTTCCCTTCATCCCTCGCTATCTCAAAATGCTAGATTTGAGATCAGAAGACTCCCTTGACTCTCAAATTTAGCAGCTATATGGCATTAAAAATCACTTCACTTCCAGGTCTCATTTTCCTATCTGACAAACAGGGATGACAGTATCTACACTAATTCACAGAGTTGTGAGGAAAAGTGCTTTAGAAACATATTCATGTTCCCTTTCTCTCTGATGTCCACCCTCTTAGGCATAGATGTGATCCAGGGGAGGGAGCAATGGCTCTGGGATCAGACGATCTGAGTTTACTTCTGGCCTTGCCACCACCTAGCTAAATTTTTGCTGTTCAGTCTTTTTAGTCATGTCTGACTCTTCGTGACTCTATTTGGGGTTTTCTTGGCAAAGATATGGAATGGTTTGCCATCTCCTTTTCCAGCCCATTTTATAGATGAGGAAACCGAGGCTAACAGGATTAAGTGACTTGCCCAGGGTTACACAACTAGTAAATGTCTGAGGTTGGATTTGAACTCAGGTCTTTCTAACTCCAGGCCCAGCACTCTATCCACTATGCCACCTAGCTGATCTAGCTGTATAACCTAGGGTAAATCCCTGAACCTCTTTAAGTTTCAGTCTCCTCATCTCTCAAATAAGAATAATATCTGTATTGCCTACCTCCCTGAATTGTTGTGAAGAAAGATCCCTGCAACTGGTAAAGTGCTTTATAAATGTTTATTATTATTATTATTATTATGATTATGATTGCCATCACAAGAGAAGCAGTGTGGTGGAGTGGATAGAGAGCTGGCCTTGGAGGCTGTCTTTTGATACATCCTTGCTATCACTTCATTCCACCATCTTGGAGGAAATTCTCTAAGACTGTTAATTGCAGAGAAGATGCTGAACTGCCTTCATAGAGGGACTCCTTTACTTGGGAGTTTCCTATATCAATGAAGTCACAGATCCAATCTAGCCATAATCATGGTTCTATCCCCCTAATATGTATTAGATTTTCAGCAATTTTTTTATTGAATAAATGGTAAGGCAATTAATGGAATGTTTGGTGGCAGAAGGGGGATTTTTTGTTTATGAGGAAGGGGGATATACTTTGACGATAAGGGAGAGGATGAGATTCATCTAATTTACTGTAAAAATTGTATTTACAGATGAAATGCAAACAGATTAACTGAAGTATGGAGTTCCCTGTGATGTCAGTAATAACTGGCTTGTTTATCCATTTACTCTATGTGAGTGCAGCTGAACTAAATGAAGGCAGTCCAAAAATCACTACTTTGTTCAATATACAATTACCAAGGTTTAGACAGGATCAGTTATTTTTGATCCTATCAAAATCTGCAACTGCCTTTATCATGGCACAATGAAATACCTCCAAATCCTCTTCTTAATGGAAATCCAGGCATAATAGCTTATAATGGATTGGCTGAGATTTTAGGGCACCAAGGTCATACTTAATGCCAGTGAGTTTATTTTTACCATTGGTTTTTTTCCTGGTCTTGTGGACAATTTACAACAAACCAGGCAGATGTGTTCCATTTTCTCTCATTTCATTTCATTTCCAGGTTCCCAAGATCATTATGAGGCAACTGCTTTGGAGGAATTAAGGTTTGCATCAAATGAAAAACAAACTCAATTTTTGGTCATAGCTTGAAGCTGAATATTTTCTTTTGACAGTTTCTGTAATAACACTTTAAAAAGAGTAGTGTTTATTTTCACACGTCCTGTATCTGCTTTAATTTTTGTAAGATATCTTTCTACTTAACAGACCTGAGCTCCTACTTCAAACTTCCTAGGGAGAACTGGATTCTTTAGGTTCCCTGTTTGATTTCCCAGATGTTGGGGGGGGGGGCAAAGAGGTCTATTAAGTAAGACTAATGCTTGTTGCCCATGGGATAGATTCAGTTTTTCACATGTATTTTGGTTTACCACTTCTTATGGAGAGAGAGGCTGTGGTAGTTAAGATCTTTATGTAAACTGGGCCAGCCATGGGATTCATTAGTATGTGTGGAGAAATGTTTTGCCTAGGGCCAAATGAGCTTAGATATCATTTCCCCCAAATGATTCCACCAATCTCTCCATGTTCCCTTTTTGGATAACTGTATTTTTGAGGACAATTAGATCAAGTTATTAAGATGATTAGTCCACATTAGCTGATTAACAAACCTACTGAATTTCAATATCAGTGAGAAATATCACCAAGCTTCACCACATTCAATATATACCATTTTCATAGTATCATACATGTTTGGAGTTGAAAGGAAATGTGGAGATCATTTACTGCAAAATTCTTATTTTTAGAGACATAGAAGCTGTTTCTCTGAAAGTCAAGCATTTACCAAAGGTTTTGTGGCTTCAATCATGAACTTTTTATTGCAAATATGAGACTATATAGGTATGACCTAAATAATATCCCTTATGAATATGAAGTAGAGGTAATGAATAGGTTTAAGGGATTAGATCTGGTTGATAGATTGCCTGAAGAACAACGGACAGAGAAGTTAAAACATTCCAAAGAAAAAAAAGCAAAATGACTGTCTGATGAGGCTTCAAAAAAATAACTGAGGAAAGAAAGAAAGTGAAAGGAAAAGGAGAAAGGGAGAGATATACCCTAGAGAATGCAGAATTCCAGAGAATAGTAAGGAGAGATAGGAAGGTTTTCTTAAATAAGTAATACAAAGAAATAGAAGAAAACAACAGAATGGGAAAGACTAGAGATCTCTTCAAGGAAATTAGAGATATGCAAAAATGGGCATGATTAAAGACCAAAATTGGGGGTACTTAAGGGGAGCAAAAGAGATTAAGAAGAGGTGGCAAGCCCTTACAGAAAAATAGTACACAAGAAAGATCTTAACATCACTGATAATTACCCTGGTGTGGTCTAGAGCCAGACATCCAGGACAATGAAGTGGTGGGCCTTAGGAAGCATTGCTAACACTAAGGGTGATGGAGATGACAGTATTTTGGCCGAGCTATTTAAAATCCTAAAAGATGATGCTGTTAAAGTGCTGCATTCTATATGCCAGCAAATTTGGAAAACTCAACACTGGCCACTGGATTGGAAAAGATCAGTTTACATCCCAAGAAGAGAAAACCAAAGAATGTTCAAATTACTGAAGAATTGTGCTCATTTCACATGACAGCAAGGTTATGCTTAAGATTCTACACACTAGGCTTTAGCAATATGTGAACTGAGAATTATCAGAAGAGCAGGCTAGTTTTCAAAGAGGCAAAGGAAGTAGAGACCAAATTGCCAATGTTCACTAGATTATGGAGAAAGCAAATTAGTCCAGAAATCATCTACATCTTCTTCATTGACTACACTAAAACCTTTGACTGTGTAGATCACAACAAAACATGGCAAGTCCTCAAAGAGATAGGAGTACCAGATCATCTTACTTGTCCCCTGAGGAACCTGTATGTGGGTCAAGAAACAGCAGTTAGAACTAAACATGAAATAATTTATTAGTTTAAGATTGGGAAAGGAGTAAAACTGTTGTTACCTTATTTATTTAACTTATATTCAGAATACATTATGTGAAATGCCAAGCTGGATGAATCAAAAGCCAGAATTAAGGTTGCTGGGAGAAACATCAGCAATCTCAGATATGCAGATGATACCACTTAGATGACAGAAAGTGAAGAGAAATTAAGAAGCCTCTTGAAGAGGGTGAAAGAAAAGAATGTTAAAACTACCTTGAAGTTTAACATTAAAAAAGCAAGCAAACAAAATCTAAGATCTATGCAAGTGTTTCTATTACTTCCTGGCGAATAGAAGGAGAAGAAATGGAAACTGTCAGATTTTATATTCTCGGGTTCAAAAATAACTGCAGATGGTGGCTGCAGCCATGAAATTAAAAGATGTTTGTTCCTTGAAAGGCAAGCTATGGTCAATCTGGACAGCATACTAAGAAGCAGAAACATTACTTTGCCAACAAAGGTCCATACAGTCAAAGCTATGGTTTTTCCTGTATTGATGTATGGCTGTGAGAGTTGGATACTAAGGAAAGTCGAATGCCGCAGAATTGATGTTTTTGAATTGTGGTGCTGGTGAAGACTTTTGAGAATCCCTTGGACAGCAAGGTGATCAAATTAGTCAACACTTAAAGAAATTAATTCAGACTCTTCATTGGGGGAAAAATTCCTGAAGCTGAGGCAGAAGTGATTTGGCTAAATAATGACAAGATAGGATTCATTGAAAAAAGATGCTGATGCTAGGAAAGATTAAAGGGAAAAGGAAAAAGGGGTGGCAGAAAATGAGATGAATAGATAGTGTCATGGAAGCAATGAACATGAGCTTGGACAGACTTTGGGAGATAATAGATGATGGCTCTGGCATGTTCATGGGATCATGAAGAGTTGGACATAACTGAATGCCTCAACAACAACAACATAGTAGTGGGACTAGAACCCAGGTCTCTCAACTTCCTATCTATGGCTATGTTGCCTCATGGTGTAAATTGTTATGGATTAATGATTAATCAAGAAACAGAGGGGCATGGAGAATAGAAATGAAATCCTTGGAATCAGGGAGACCTAGATTCAAGTCTTGGCTTTGATAGTGGCTGGATATGTGAAGCTGGGCTAGTTACCCCCTTCAGTGTGCCAGACAACTCTTTACTACTCTTGAGTTGTAGTTGTTTGTGAAGTTGCATTTGTGAGTTTACAGATTGAGAACATTTGAAGTTTAAAGTTGTTTTTGATGTTTCGCTGTGATGAACCAGCCAAGGTAGACCAGGTAGTCTCAACATTCATGTACTCTAGTTACGTACATTCTTAGCTCTGCCATTTGGACGGTTGGGCCAGTCACAAAGCCAATCAAATCTTTATTTTTCAAATGATTTAGCCAATTAAAAAAAAAATTGACACCAACTGCGATAACATTGCCTAAGGGTAGAAAATAAAGTTTTTGTCATCAATGCACTCTGACCTTAAAAAAGACTTGTAGGTATCTCCCTAACCTAAGAAAACCTTAGTACTGTGCCAAGTATATTGAGATCAACACATCTGATGCTGCTGAAGACAGTGGTATTCATTCTCAATTATCTAGATAGGAGGTGCATCACTAAAAGCTGCCAGTATTTTAACTGTTAAAATTCTACATCCTTCTCTGTGTAGTCCTACCCCAGCATTAATTGTCAGTATTAGGAAAAACAAACTATTTGAGCCTAGCAAACAGTTCACAAAGTATTTTTGGGGATTTACTTAGCAAATATCCATTCAGTTCAATGCAACAAGCCTTTATTAGGTCCCTATGTGTCAGGCATGTGCTAAGCATTGGTGAAACAAAGATAAGAATGAAGAAGTCTTAATTCTCAAAAAGCTTATGGTATACTGGGGGAAAACAGCATGGATACAAATAAGTGAATATAAAATACGTACAAAGGTCATATAAAACAGTTTTGGGGTGATGGAAGTAATGGAGAATGGGAACTGATGGGGGAGGGAAAGGGGAATCAGGAAAATTCTTATTTCTAAGGTGACATTTAAGCTGACATGTGCTCCTGGTGAAAATTTTCAAGAAATTTGAGAAATTAATTTTTTAAAAAAATTAGCCAGTCCTGTGACTTCATCAGTTCTGGGAACTCTCCAAGGAAGCAGATCAGCAAGTTGTCTACAATTTGTAACGTTAGAGAGCTGTTTGGAGACATTGAAAGATAAAGTTACTTGCCCAGGTCCACATAACCATGTGCCAGGCACTGTGTTAGACTCCTGGGGATATAGGTACAAAGAATGAAACCATTCCTACTCACAAGGAGCTTGGGGGAGAAAAGTTCACATATAAAACGTATGGCATAAATTGAAAGTGAATAAATGCAAAAAAAAGCCAAAGTAATTGACTAATGGTGGTTTTGGGAGGGGATCATTAGCCATTGTGGGATCAGAAAGTCACTCAGAAGATGGTGTTGGAGGTGGGACTTTGAATCAGATCCTCCTAACACAAAGGCCTCTACTCACTACTCTATCCTTTCTCTCAAAATTGAATTATTAATTATAAAACTTCCATATTAAGCTTCCATATTAAAACTAAACAGAAATTGCCTTATTTTGAAGGCATTTTTCCTGATCTGATTTCTTGTTTAGGGGTAGCGCCACGTACTCCTCTGTGGGAACAGTAGCCTTAACCAATGAATGGGTGCTGCTTCAGTCAAACTGAGACCTGTTAAAGACCTTAGCTTGAAAAGGCCCAAGGTCTCCCACTGCATCCTGGGCCATCTCCAGTCATCGTGATCCATATCTGGCCACTGGACCCAAATGGCTCCCAAGGAGAAAGTGAGGCTGGTGACCTTGCACAGCCCTCCCTCACTTAAATCCAATTCACTTGCATGTCATGTCATTACCTCCCTGATGTCACTGTCATCTTTGAGCCCAAAGGATAAACAGCAGCAACTGCAAGATTCTTTACCACCTACACTATTTTATATATTCCTTTTAAGACCTGAAATGTTTGAAACTAGATCCTTCCGTAACTGGCTTTGAGAAGACTAATTTAGTTCAATTCAGAGCAGTAACTAGGGCAGGGCAACCAGGGCTTTGTTGAAGGACAATGAAATTTAGAAGGCACTGGCAGCAGTTACACATCTTCAGCAGCATGGAAATAACTTATTTACTTAGATAATTGGGCAGCTAGGTGGTGTTGTGGATAGAGTGCCAGACCTAAGTTCAGGAAGACTCATCTTCCTGAGTTCAAATCTGGCCTCAGATACTTACTAGCTGTGTGACCCTGGGTAAATCACTTAACTTTGCCTCAGTTTCCTCATCTGTAAAATGAGCTGGAGAAGGAAATGGCAAACCACTTCAGTATCTTTGCGAAGAAAACCCCAAATAAGGTTACAAAGAATTAGACACAACTGAAAAATGATTAAACAACAATATTAAGGATAATTAGTTAAAACAGGAAGCTACCAGATCTCATAGCAGGTGAACTTGACATTGGGGAAATTTCCCCAGAAGTAGCCTCACAGTGTGAAGGTTTTTCTCTGAACTGAACTTGTTTTGAAGAGTTGATTTGTAGGAAAATTTGTTCTTGTTTCCTCTGGCTGTGTTTACCAAGGAGCCAAATTTATATTTACAGCTCAGATTCAACCAGAGCATTCATTCCAGTATTCCTGTAATCCAAAATATTCTTGACAACTCTTTAATATATTTATCTCATGCTTGTTCAACTGGCTTTTCTCTTTTAGGCATCTCTAATATTAAAAACTCTCAGAGGGGAGGCAGCACTCATGGTCATTTGCTTTGGAAACTACCTAGTTTAGGGCTCTTCAAAGAGTAAGCTTTAATGATAGTGGTGATGAAGATGACCAAATTTTCATAAAAGGACTGAGTACCATAATCATCACCATTATCACTATCATTAGTGATGATGGTAGAATTAGCATCCTTATTATACTCTCTAGTATGGAGATGGGATTCTTCTTCCAATATTGTTTGAACTAAGATCTCTGAGATCTCTTACAATTCTGAGATTGTCTGATTCTATGATCTCTTCTTACCAATCACTGGCTGAGTACTGACAGCGAGCTCAAATTATTCAGTGGAACATGTATGCTAATATGCTAATACACACACACACACACATATATACTATATATACACACATATATGTATATGTACGTATCTGCACAGTTTTATACCTTTAATAACATTTGTGTGTGCCATTTCCTATTAAATTATACTTAGTAAGATATTCTTGTATACTATGTTACTGCCAAGTTTTATGTGGCTAAAACATTTCCCTTTCATTTTGTCACTTCAAAAAAAATAGTTACTTTGTATATTAAATGACTGACCTTGTCATTTTCTCTAAAATTCAGCTTAAAATACTATATTTCTCTTCTTGTCTTGATTTTTCTTTTAACATAAACCCAGGGATCTATCTTATTGCTATCATTATGAATGCTGTTTGCCTGTAGCACCACATAAAAAAAAATCAATGGAGATACCAGTCATATTCTTAGTAGGATTTGAACAGAATGGAAATTAGGAGGAGCTTGGTGAATTTCAAATATGTACATATTTTACATGTGAAAATGCATGATATGAAGTTCATTTAAATGAAATAAAGGGCAATATTCAGATACAACAAAACCATCTTACCCTTAGATAACTGTACTTAGAGTAATAGGGAATATGTAAAAGAAGTTTAGTGTTTCAATTCAAATGGCAAATATGACACTCAGATAAATCAGACAAATAAAGTTTTGTGCTCGCATGCGCGCAAGTGTGCGTGTGTGTGTGTGTGTGTGTGTGTGTGTAGCAGAGGAATTGAATTATCTAGCAATTTCCTCCATTTTCCATTTTATTTTGTAAGTGTAGACTCATTCTGTGCCAAGAAATATGGGCTTAATAGAAAGGTTAAGTGTATTTAGAACATTGAAGATATAGTAAAAAAAAATTATAATATCCAGCATTTATATAGCACTTTGGGATTTGCAAAGTGCTTTACAAATACTATTTCATTTTATCTTCACAACAACCCTGAGAGGTAGGTGCTATTGTTATCTCCATTTTACAGAATAGGAAACTAAGACTAAGAACAGAAATTAAATGACTTGCCTAGAGTCCCATAGCTAGTACATGTCTGAGGCTGGATTTGAATTCAGAACTTCTGGACTCCAACAACCAGACACTGAAGCAGCTAGATAACACAGTGGATAAAAGTAATAATAGGTTACATTTAGATAGTGCTTTAAAATGTACATACATTGTTTCCTTTGATCCTTGTAACAACTGAGGCTGAGTACTACAAAATATTATTACACTCATTTTGCAGATGAAGAAACTGAAGAACAAAGAAGTTAAGTAATTTCCATGATCATACAGTGTCAGGTATGATACAGAATCAGTTGTTCATGACTCAAAGTCTGGCACTCTCTTGATGAGGCTACTCTGCTTAGGACCATGATCAGTTGTGCAGATTGTTGATTCAAACAAATACATATTTCTTGGTGAGAGGATAGAGAAAATTGAATTACCTGGAGATTTCTTCAGATATTTATTTATTTATTCATTCATTCATTCATTCATTTATTTATTTGTTTGTTTGTTTGTTTGTTTGTTTGTTTATTTTTAGGCAATCAGGGTTAAGTGACTTGCCCAGGGTCACACAGCTAATACATGTCAAGTGTTTGGCCTGAGGCTCGGATATGAACTCAGGTCCTACTGACTCTATCCACTGTGCCACCTAGCTGTCCCCAGATATTTATTTTACTTTGTGAGTATAGACTGAGCTTGTGCCAGGACATTGTTGTAATGTCTACTTCACATGCCTCATTACCATCTATGTCAAATAACAGCTAACATTTGTGCTTTTGGGTTTACAAAGTACGTTACACACGTTGTTTCATTGAATCCCCACAACAACACTATTGGTTGCTGTTACCAGCAGACTGCTGGTAAACATTTAACAACCAGCTCCCCCCTCCCTCCCAAAAAAAGTAAATGCAACAAACTTATTAACATTTCTTCATCACTTTCTTGGATTTCAAGGATCAACAGAATAATAAATCAAGATGGGATTTGTAGTTTGTTCTTTTCCAAGGTGTAAATGCTGACCCTGATAGTCTAAAAATTTGACTCATCTGAGCTAGTATGAGCTATTTCCAACATACCCCTGGGTGTTACTATTATCCCCCCTTCTTCTTTTTTTTTTTTTTTTTTTACAAATTAACAATCAGAGAGAGGTTAAAGCATTTGCTCAGGGTCACACAACCAGTAAGTATTTGAGGCAGAACTCAAACTTAGGTCTTCTTTACTCGAAGTCTAGCAGTTAGGTGACACAGTGGATAGAGTGTTGGGCCTGGAGTCAGGAAGACACAGTTTTGTGAGTTCAAGTCTGGCCTCAGACACTTACTAGCTGTGTGACCCTGAGCAAGTCATTCAACCCTGTTTGCCTCAGTTTCCTCATCTGTAAAATGAACTGGGAGAAGGAAATGGCAAACCATTCTAATATCTTTGCCAAGAAAACACCAAGTGGGGTCACAAAGAGTCAGACACAACTGAAATGACTGAACAACAACAAAACTCCAGATTCAGTATTCTATCCACTACACTAAGCGGTCTCACACATTTAAGGAAAATAGAAATACAAGACAAAGCATTTCAAAGTCTTGGACTTTGTTGTAGTTATCTCATGTTTATTTGTGTGCTACAGATGGGGAACTATTACCGAGAGCTTTTGTCATTGGCCAAATGTAAAGTGATGGATGACTCTCAGATCTGGAATTAGAATTCATTGTCCTTTAGATTTGAAGTGTCCCCAATGCCTGTTAATCTATAGGCAGAGTAATTAAATCAGAATTTTTCTATGATCCTGTGATTTGGGAAAGGCAGACTTGACACATGCTGATTTCTCTTTGAGTATTCTCCTTATAGTTACTGATGTTTGTACTTTCAGTTTACTTTTCCTGATATCTATGAACTTGGGAGATTTCCCATCCCTTCATAGTTTCTAGTTAATTAATTGTAAAATATCATTTTAGCCTGTCTGAAAAAAAATCTTTCATCTCCCCTTCTAAAGGCAATTTCTGTTTTTGTTAGCACTGATTGGACTTCTATTAGAAAACAACAGTGATGGAGTAAGCTAAAGCCAAAGAAGCATATGTTAATTGGGTGGGAGGATACAAAAAACGATGCATACATCGTGTGAACAGAAAGTGCAAGATCATTACATGGCCAATAATGAACGGGAGACAGACACTAGAAAGTTGTATTAAAATGCTATGCGATGCTACTCCGCCTACTCAGTAGGAAAGGCCACAATACTGTTAGACATTAGGATTATTATTAATAATATCAGATTTCTAGAGAGCTTTAAGGTTTATAAAGCATGTTTATATACTTTGTAAGCTAACAGTGTACTAGGCAAGTGTGGTATAGTGAAAAGAATCTGGATTTGGAGTTAAAGGATTCAAGTTCAAATCCCAGCTCCATTACTATCTATGTGATCTTAGACAAGTCATTTATATTCTGTGGATCTTGGTTTCCTCTTCTAAAAATTGGTAGTTGGACTAGATAACCTCTAAGTTCCTTTCCAGATCAAAAGCTATTATCAGACTTGCCTGTGGCCTGGGAGTCACTAGATTTAGATTAGAATTCTGATTCTGATACTTGTTACCTGGGCAGGATCATACAGTTAGATGGGCCCTTGAAGATGGGCCCTTCAAAGTCCAGGACTTCTTAACCTTTGCCGTGCCAGGGACCCCTTGGGCAATCTGGTGAAATCTATGGACCCCTTCTTGGAATCACATTTTTAAATACTTAAAATAAAATACAAGATCACAAAGGAAAGCAGTAATACTGAAATATAGTTATCAAAAGGTTAAAATCAAGTTTGTGGATCCAGGTTAAGATTCTCTGCTTTAGTCTAATGTGTTCATTTTATAGAGGAAGAAACTGAGAGATTATGTACCTGGCTCAGGTTCATATTTGGATTTGAACCCAGGTTCTCTGACTCCAAATTCAATACTTCTTCTATGACACCACACTGCTTCCCATGGGCTCTCTGAGCCTCAGTTTCTTCATCTGTAAAGTGAGGATAATGATTGTTCTCCTACCTCATTGAATCATTTTGAGGAAATCAGACCTGAAAACACTTCAGAAATGTGAGTTATGTTACGATATCTAATTTAATCACCATAACAAACCTGTGAGACAAGTTCATATTGTTATTCTGTTTTATAAATAAGGAATTTGAGGCTTAGTAAAGTCATGTGACTAATCCAAAGTCACACAGCTATTGAGTCAAAGCCAAGTGTTCTGACTTCCTTTTCCACTTGGCCTGTCACCACTAACATGGTCGGTAGGTACAAAAATGCAGTTAGCACCGGTTGAGTATTAACATTTTGACAGAAAACGTCATCACCAGTATCTAACTGTTTATTGCCTTTTATCACTACTAAGCTGATATAATGAAGGGTTCTGAAAAACCAATTGACTGTTTTGACCTGGTGGTAATGGACTAGGGGCTCAGAATGAGGCATATGTTTTTGGACGTAGCCAATGATTTGATTTGTTTTGATTGACTATACTCATTTGTTACAAAGGAGAGCTTCTATTGGTGGATGGACTTGTGGACAGGGGGAGAGATAGTAAGTATTGTCAGAGATGCAAAAATAAATAAAGAACAAAGCATCAATAAAATATTAAAAGTACATGGAAGAAAACAAATGTTTATAAGAAGGTATAGATGGGGTAATCCTGTTACTACCTTGCTAAATTAAATAGACACTTTAAAAAACAAATCATATAAAATAAAGTCATAGTTCTGTATACAGTTCTTTTTTTGTTCTTTGTATACTGACGTTTGTGTTTGTTGATGAGTGTTACCATCATAATTTTTTTAAAAAAGAATTTTTATTTTTATTTTTAATGTCCAAGAAACCTATTGGCTATTACTGCATAAGATCAAATCAATCTATTCTCATGTGTTTGGGACTTAGTTTCTTAGTTGTGAAACTTGTATGGCTCAAGTAAGTAGTGAAACTGGTTCGAGCTGTTTTCTCAAAGTACACTCAGGAAAACAGATCAGTCGTAGCTAGGGAATACAGTGATTTACACATAACTGAGATGATGAAGTCAAGTTACTGCTGTCGGCTTATCAGCCACATCTTCCTAGTTTACTGGTCACGCTCATTGTGAGCTGCCGGTTCAGTTCTATGAAGTAGCTAAGTTAAGGAAAAGATGGAGGCAAAGACAGTAGTGTTTAGAACAGCAGTTCAACTGGAAAAGAATAAGGGCAGCATGAGAAACAGGGAGAGGCTAGGAATGTACACATTATCTATGACATTTCCCTGATTGACCAATCTAGTGACCCTGTCACAAAAGGAAATGAAGTTAGTCTGGCATGAGAGTATGGGGACAAGGATCATCAGCATGATTTAGGCTTATCTTGTAAAGAAATTATGGGTAACAAACCATAGGAAAGAAGCCTGGGAATTGGTTTAGACTTAGAATATTGGCTGTAGATGTAGCAACCAAAGCAAAGCATTCAAGAGGACTCTATCTTGCAATTGATTTCAAAATTCTCTGGCCTTGCAAAAAATGTTGTTTGACAAGTTCAAAAGACTAAACAACTCTGATCATTACAATGACTGACCACAATTTAAAGAGACTAATGATGAAGTATGCTACATACCTCCTGTCAAAGGTGATGGATTCAAAATGTATAATGAGATGTACATTTTTTGATATGGACAATGTGGGGATTTGTTTTGCTCACTTACGCGTATTTGTTACAGGGGTTTTGTTTTTATTTTTGTTTTTTACAATAGGGGGAGGTAGGAAGAAGAGAAAAATGCTCTTTAATTGAAAAATAAAATAAAATTCAAACAAAAATACCTTTTGATGATCAAATTGCATTAAAGCCCAGAGAAATTAATCAGCAAGCATTTATTAAGTATCTACTATATGCCTAACACAGTGCTAGGTGATACACATATGAATATGGGGATAATATTTCAAAGCTGTCCGAGATGTGGTCCTGGCCTTTGGGGAATCTTCTATAGGTTAGGTAGGTAAGATTTATGCATCACAAATGGAGCACATAAAGGAGAGCTTTGAAAATCATGGAGGACTACCAATAGACTAGAGATAAAAAAAAAATTTAAAAAAGAAAAGAAGGCAGATTACTCAAATTATAAACTAGTAACTGACTATCATTCATGGCAGAATTATAGAATGAAATTTTGTTCAAAATTTGGTTTGTGTAACTTAGAAATGGAAGCAGTACTCCCTATAAGTTAGCATGGGTCCATGAAGAAGAGGTCATGTCAAACTAACCTCATTTCCTTTTTGGACAGGATTACTAGAGCAAAGGAAAGCCAAATACAGCATATATAAGAATTTCAAAATCACGGGATTACAAAATTTCAGTGTTGGTAAGGAACTCAGAAGCCATCTGATCCAACCTCTAATAGAACAAAAATCATGTTTATAACATCCTTGAAAAGTGCTGGGGCACCTAGGTGGATAGAACACTGGCCCTGGAGTCAGGAGGACCTAAGTTCAAATCCAGCCTCAGACATACAACACTCACTAGCTGGGCAGTCACCTAACCCCATTGCCAAGTCAAAAAAACAAAACAAAACAAAACAAAACAGAAAAGTGCTTATCCACCATCCTTTTGAAGCCTTCCAATAAAAAGGAAGCTACTACTGGTAGAGGCAGCTCTTCTACTTTTGGACAGCTCCAGTTAGGGATTTTTTTTTCCTTTTTTTGTACAAAGCCTAAATTTATCTCTTCGCAAAGTCTACCCATTGCTAAAGCTTATTAACATTAGTGGCTTTTTTGTTATTTTTGGATTCCCACTTTCCTTTTCCTTCACCTGTGGTAAGTATTCACTCCCTCCTCAAATGATCATATATACAATTATCTCCTTACACGTTGAACTCCCCCCAATAGAAGGTAAGTTCCTCAAAGGTGGGGGCTAGTTTGTTCACTTTGTTTTTGCATCCCCAGCACCTAACATGTACTGTCTTGAATAGAGTCAGTGGTTAATCAGTCTTTTTGAGTTGGCTAAATTATACCGAGAAAGAAACCAAACACAAGAGTTGGTGAGAGTGGTGATCCAGCCTTGGGAGTTGATACGGAAGTCTTTTCTAAAGTCACAGGGATGCTGGAAATACAGGCTAGTTAGACTAGTCTCCTTCCAAAGAGTGATATGTACATAGAAACAGATAGGATGAATGATGAATTAATTGTTGCAGCTCCTAACAGGTTCTACCATACCTTTGTGTTTATTCTTATCTGGACTACTGAGGATGTCTGAAGTCTTCTTTCCTCAGATTTGTATATTTATCAACAGTTCTTGCTCCCTTTGATCATGTACGAATGAAACAAGCTCTGCTTACCTCCTGGTACTCCATATTAGTTTGCAATTGGGTAGGGCTGAGTTCCTCAACTTTAGTTATCTGTGCAGTGTCATTTCCTAGAATCAAAATAAGACAGAGAGTTAAAAGTAGCCATGAGTTGAGAGCATCATTCTCCTTGTATCCTGTGTGTGTGTGTGTGTGTGTTCCATCAATAGCATGCAATTATTAAACCCTCTAGTTTATTTCTAGCAGTGTTTGACTGTGCCTTTACTCTCTGAAGTACCGAATTCTACTAGTTCTGAAGGAGAGGACACCAGCATCTAAGATGGGGAAAGAATTCAATGAAATAGGGAGAGGGTTAGAACTGATTAAAGTAGGTGGGTTGGAAGGAATGATTGATTGTTGGTCTTGATGAAGGTGACTTATGGGGTTCTATCTGCCAGGGCTGCTTTTTCCTCTCCTGGTTTTATCAACAACTTCTTTGACTGCTCCCTAAAGCCCTAAATAATGAGAATTAAGATACAGAAACGTCAGCTTGAGCCAATGGACTCAGATTCCCCAGAAGCAACGTTTCCCATGAGGGCCTCCTAGAAAGGGAGACAGGATTTATTAAATTTCTTTCAGGCTTGTGGACTGATTTTCATTAGCCAGGCTGCCCAATTGCCTTGCAGGCCTGTTCTGATTTCTCTTTGAGCCTGAGCTCCCAGTTAGATGTTTATTTTCCAGACTCAGATATGGTATTCTAGTGCTGGCTTTGCTATAGACTCTATCTGTGTTTCTCTCTCTCTCTCTCTCTCTCTCTTTCTTTCTTTCTTTCTTTCTTTCTTTCTTCTTTCCTTTTTTCCTTCCTTCCTTCCTTTTTTCCTTCCTTTCTTCCTTCCTTCCTTCCTCTCTCTCTCTGTCTCTCTCTCTCTCCCTCTCTCCTTCCTTCCTTCCTTTTTCTTAAAACTTGAGTCACCTAATCTTAATGGGCTTCAGTTTCCTTATCTGTAAAATTAGGCTAACAATTCTCTTCTCTCTAACCTCTTATAGGGATTAAGTCATCAGCAACTAGCACCTTGAAAATACAAAGTGTTAGGCAACTGTTAATATCCTTTCGCTTTGGCTAATATGATTAAGATTGGAATATTTCCTTGTAGTAGGCAATAACAAATCTTACGGTGGTGGTAGTGGTGAAGGGAGGGGAAAGGGGGTTTGGGGGAAAGGAAGGAGTGGGTAGACATCTAGTCCAAGGTAGCTTTATGTAGCGTTATCCATGCCACTATACAGCGTCTTCAGAGAGATACTTCATTTCAGGAAGACCTGTATGGGCATTTCTGGCTTTTGGTGGTCTCTGAAGCTTATGGTTCTAGGTGAGCAGTGAATGAATTACTCTGGGTTGTTTGAAGGGAGGCAGTAAGTGAGAGGGAAGATACTCTTCTTCTCAAGTTTGCCAAGAGTACAACGGCACATTGATTCTAATGCTAGCACTTCATATCTGTAGAACATGACCATGCTTATCTCTTTTCTCATTCCTTCTTCACACCCAGGAGAAATAGGTAGGTATTTTTCTGGCTAATTAGAGCAGAATGTTCAAAAACAGAATGAGCTGCCTCAGGAAGAGGGAGTACATCCTCCCTGGAGTTCTCCAAGAGGCAGTTAGTGGTACAGTGGATAGAGCATTGGGCCTGGAGTCAGGAAGACTCATCTTCTTGAGTTCAAATCCACCCTCTGACACTTACTAGCTATGTAACCTTGGGCAAATCACTTAACCCTGCTTGCCTTAGTTTCCTCATCTGTAAAATGAGCTGGAGGAGGAAATGGCAAATCACTCCAGTGTCTTTGCCAAGAAAACCCCAGATGGAGTCATGAAGAGCTGGACATGACCGAACAACAACAGATCTCTAAGCAAAAGCTGGATGCGTTCCTCGTCAGGATGCCATAGAGGGGGTTCTTATTCAGGTATGGATCAGACTATATGGCCTCTGGTATTCTTGTCAACTTCTGAAAAGAAGACTGAGGTACAAGTTGGGGGAGGGGAGGGATTGATCATTAGGAATAAGTCTAGTCCCTGAAACAGATAGGAGGCCTGATGCTGACTTGATGCTAAGCCATGGGATTTGTATTTTCCATGCTTAGAGTCTGGATTGGCCAAAGAGCCCTTGGTGCTTTGACCAATATAACCTACAGATATGGGTTACATGTTCTCACTTATGAAGTGAGGTAAGCTAACTATTCCTTTCTTCTTTCGAAGTCTAACCTGTTCATCTGCATTTTCTTATATGCTTCCTATAGCTTCTGGAGGTATGCACACACAATTATCCTCTCCCTCCTTTCCCCTATTGATTCCTTCCCTCTACTGCCAGATATCCACTAGAAATTTTGATCTTGAAAAAAACCTCAATAACCTCAAACTCTTTTGACCTTTTTAACTGCCATGTTATTTTTCTTTTATTTTTCCTTTTAGGGTAATGTTTCTTAGGAAATTGTTCTCCTACTGCCTCTATTTCCTTAACCTCCTTCCCCTAATCTCTAATTGCCTACAATGTGTCTTTTGCTCCCACCACTTACTGCTTAAAAGTCAGCAATCACACAATACAATGTCCTTTTCGAGGGTATCATTCTCTTTGGCCTCTCTGGTGCATCTGAACTTCTTTCTTGAAACTCCCTTGTCTCTTGGCTTCAGTGCCAGCATACTCTTCTGGTTTTCATCTTACTTCTCTGACTAAACTTCTTTGTCTCTTCCTCTGATGCTTCTTTCAACTAGCATTTCCTAAAAGAGAATTCTTGACCTTTCAGTCCTTAACACTTGACTTTTCTTTTTCTATACTTTCTGCTGGGAAATATCTGCTCCCATGACATCAATCACTGCCTCTGTGATTAGATCCTAGATATAAGAAAATATTCTCAGCCTTGACCTCTCTCCTCATCTCTAGTCTCTATCTTCAACTATCTGCTGGATATTTCTGAGTTAGTTACCTTGAACTCCACATGTCTACAGTGTAATTCATCATCTTCCCTCAAAACTGGCTTCTCCTCCTATTACTGTTAACACCAGACACATTTTTATAATCATCCATACTGGAAATTTCCGAGTAATCTTTTATTTTTCTCTTGCCCTTGAGCCTTCTATCCAATCAGTCACTAGACGCTTTAACTACTTCCATCACAGTGTCTCTCACATCTGTCTCTTCTCCACTTTCCTTTCCACCCTTAAAAAGAACCCCAAAAAAAGGGTTTTGTGTCTGAAAGCAGTACAGCATATTAGTTGTCTTTTCATAAGTATATTTCAGATCTACCAGCTAGATTATAAGCTCTTTGAGGGCATGGAAAGGGTCTTTTTTTCTTTATGTAACTCACAGGTACTTAACATAATGCTATGCTCTTTTAATATTTGTTGAATGATAAATTAATGTCTATGTGCAGTGTTGCTTCAATGTTTTGATATGTGCATTTGATATAATTTGATTATAATTTTGCCCTGAATCATATGTATAATAGTTCACTTTCTACTTTTGCATTAATCAATATTACTCTCCTTTATGTCCTTTTCATTCCAACCAAACTTGCTTACTAACTGTCCCTATATATGACATTTCACCTCTCTTCTCCATGTCTTTGTGTAAATAATCTCCTCTGCCTGGAATGCACTTCTTCTTCCCCTCTATTCTTCCACCTCGTGGAATTTCTCTTTCTGTCCATTTTCTCCCTCATCAGAATATTTCATATTAGATTACATATGCTTCTAATTTACTGGTATGCATTTTTTTTATCTCACTAGAAGGCAAGTTCATTGAGGGTGGGAACTATTTTGTTTTTTTGTCTACAAAACTCCATCTCTTGGTACAATGTCATTCACTTAGTAGGTACTTAACACATATTTGTTGAATTGAATTTAGTGACATGCAATAATGCAATCTCAGAACATTTCAGTACCAACATATCTTATACTTCAATACGAGGGTAAACATTTGTGCTTGAAGTAACATCTACTCTTTAGAGGCTAGACTCTCTTTTCCTTAAGAGGTAATGAAATTTCCCTTGAATCTTAATTGGTTCAGAGTACTAAGTCTTGAGCAATTGACACAAGTCCCTGGTCATCTGAGTACCTAAATCTAGTGTAGAGGGCATTAAGGGCTCCCTCAGGCCTGAGACACACTTCTAAGCAGTGTCATCATGATGAATGGGGAGGCAGGGAAGTTGTGCCCCATTGAATCAATGCTGCAACCTTGCTCGATATCCTTTCTATGATTCGATTAAGTAAACTTCCTTTTGTTAAATGTTGGTCTATAAGTGTCATATTTTATATGAATTTTGAGCCTGAAATACTGGATCAACCTAAATTCAACCTGGCCCACAGCTGCATCTCTATAGAAGGCATAATGAGATAATTCACATTATGATGTGCTCCCATCTCCTCTACCATTTGCTATCCTCCTTCCCTATTCCCACTCTATCTGCCTCTCTCCACACTAATATGCAGCCAAGGAGCTAAGGACCGACTTGTACCTTCATAGGTTATACCTAAGCAGGTCTAACTGAGGGACTGACTATGAATCCAATCTTTTTGAGCACATGCAACAATGCTCTGCTGATGCAATCACTAGGTGGAATTCAGAGCGTGTGTAGGTAATGCTTCCAGCCTGCTTAAAACCTTAGGCAGTCTTTATATTATCTACTGAGCTGGAACTGAAAATACATTCAGAAGTCACTATCCAGACAAAGAGTTTTCAGCTACTTGCCTGGCTGCATTCAAGTGAGGACTCTAGTATGGCCATAAACCTCTGGTAAGGAAAGAGACTTTTTCTTCCCACCTGGGCCACCAAATGTGGTCTGGTGAGCACATTGTTCTACTGTTGTTTTTATTGCTGCTCTGACTATTCTTTTCTACTCATCAGTGTAAGTTAGTTGGAATAAGACTTCTCAAAGTTTTCCTGGTCCTCTTTATACTCCTATTACAAAGGTGATACGAGGCAGTGTTTAAGTGAATCTGATATCCAAAGTAGATACTTGGCTCAATAATCTACCTACTGCCCAAGACTAAAAGCCTGTAAGAATGCATCGTAATGTCTTGGAATCAGCTCCCTTTCCTTTTTAGTTGCATGTTACTTTTATGGTCATTTTTAAAGGACATCTCTAGCACAAGCTTTTTCTTGGCCAAGTTATAGGCCTGGTGTCAATTTAGTGGAGACCGTCATCATTTCATCAAATTCAATTCTCATTTAGTAGCTACTCCTATGTTTAAATACTTTCCCTTGTTCTGATACTCAGAGACTCAGTGGGATTTGCAGCCTTTGGAAGTCCAATAATGAATTGTGCAAACTAAAAACTAAGGCAAAAGGTAAACGGTTCAACCAAGGACCGAGATTTCCCTAGCTCCTCTAGAAAAAAGGCTTTGTCAGAAGGAAAAGAACTGGGAGAAATTGTGAATCCTGCCCTGAGACAACATTTTCCCTGAATTACACAGAAATCATGTTATCTGTACTGCTGAGAGCCAGAGTGGAATTTCAGGTATTAAGGTTTCACATGAAAATTAACTGATTTCTATGCAAAGAAATAATTCCATGATGCTCTTAGAGGCAGGAGAGATACAGTTAAAAAATGCAATATTTGAAGAGTCCTTTAGACTATCATCAGCACACAGGGAAGAGGGGGTGCTTTTTTTTTGAGATGATTTCAGTCGCTTATCTATACCATGAATTTAGTACCTGCTGGTTCTCATTGAACTGTGTTAGGTGTTGTAGGAATTACAAAGGAAGTGTAAGATTGAGTCAGTACCTTCAAGGAGCTTTTGTGGTCTAGTTGGGGAGGCAAATCAATAAATCAATTAACAATTATTTATTAAGCATCCGCTATGTGTGGGGGCACTATGCTGGGTTCTGGGGAAACACAATTACAAAAAAATGAATAAATCACTGCTCTCAAAGAGTTCACATTCTAATGGGAGAGATGATAAGTAGATAGATAGTAAATGTATTTTTATACATATGTATACTCACATACATTTATATGTGTGTATAGTTGAGTACAAAGGCAGCTAGGTGGCTCAATGGATAAAGCACTGGGCCTTGAGTTAGGAAGACCTGAGTTCAAATCCAGCCTTAGACACTAGCTATGTGACCCTGGGCAAGTCACTTAACCTCTGTTTGCCTTAATCCACTGGGGAAGGAAATTGTAAACTGCTCCAGTATCTTTGCCAAGAAAGCCCTATGGACAGTATGGTCCACAGGGTCACGAAGAATCAGACAACTGAATGACTGAACACCAACAACATATGTGAACACACATACACAAAATAGATATAAAGTAACAAAACTTCATTAAGTGCTGCAAAGTATTATAGAACTGAGTATAAGAGGCATTTAGGGACACTGGAATCAATGTAGATTGAGTGGGATTTGAGTCAGACATTGAAGGATCTCTCAGAAGCTAATGTCTCCCCCCAAAATGAACTGAATTTCGAGTGTGTTGCCTATACTAATATGCATATATGTCACCTTACCTATCTTGTCTCCTCTCTAACCCCAAGACTATGTAAACTTGAAGGTATATCCTGTTTTGTTTTTTTTTTTTTGAGTACCTACCACATCATAGATAACTGTGATTGCCAATTGATTGGCATATGGGTTGGATTTGGACAGGCAGAGGAATTGGGCTTTGTGAGCTCTGTGGCAGAATTTGAAGAAACAGAACTTTAATCCCATGTTGCCAATTGCCTGATGTAGCTCTCTAGTCTTCAAAACCTCAGACAATGCGTACAAAACAGATCTCACCATTTTCTGTCTAAGAGCTGTCCCTCCTGGTAACGTCTCTCTTTTACTTGATGGCTGTCTCTCCTCTTAGTCATCTGGCTTTTAACTTTGGTGCCGTCTTTGAATCTTCCCTCATGTTCTGTAGGTCAACTTTCTCAGTGGCTCTTGAGGAAGTTTGTTCTTTCTGTTACTACCATCACTGTCTGTTTGGACCATGACTTCTTCTCATCTGTGCACTTCTAATAACTCCCTAACCCATCTCTCTGTCTCAAGTCTATCTCTTTTCCATTCCATCCTTCACGTTATTACTCATATGTTATTAATAAATTGTTTGAGGGGCAGCTAGGAAGTGCAGTGGATTAAAGCTCCAGCCCTGGATTCAGGAGGACCTGAGTTCAAATCTGGCCTCAGCTATGTGATCCTGGGCAAGTCACTTAACCTCATTGCCTAACCAAAACAGCAACAACAACAACAATAACAACAAAACAAATAAATTGTTTGGATCACATTACTCCTCCTCTAACCAAAAATCTTTCATGATTCCACATTGCTTAACCAATATCTTGTCATTCAAGGCCACCCACAATCCAATTCTACCTACCTTACTAATGTAATACTAATTCTCTTCATGTATAGTGCATGCCAGTCAATTTGATCTACTCCCTACCTATTCCTTATTCTTATCCTGCTCTCTCTCTCCTTCATGTCTTTGCTCATTTTTTCTCCCATGTATGAACTCCTTCATCTTCCTTTATTGAAATTCCTTCTTTCCTTCAAAGCCCAATTTAGGTGCTACTTGCTTCTTGTAGTATCCTCTGATTCCCTTTTACTTTTTAACTCTGTTAACCAGAAAATGGTCTCTCAAATTTCTCATGCCACTTTGCTCAAAGTCTCCTTTTTACTTATCATATTATCCATTTTATCATAATTATTTATGTGCATGCCTTTCCCCACTCACCCCCATATTAGGTTATATACTTCCTGAGTGTAGGGTCTCTGTTGTAATTAACTTTATATCCCCAGTAACTAGGCCAGTTCCTTGCCTGTAGTAGGTGTTTAGTACTGTAAATGTTTGATGAATTAAATTGAACCAATTTAACAGAAACAACATGGTAAAATGGAAAGAGAATTAGACCTAAGAGTCAGAAGATTCATGTCTTAATTCTGCTGTTAACTGATTTTGTGAATTTAGGCATAACATAATCTCTTTTAGACATCAGTTTCCTCATCTGCAAGATGAGAGGCTTGGATTAGGCAGCTAAATGACATAGTGACTAGAGTGTTAAACATGGAATCAGGAAGCCCTGTCTTCAAATATAGTTTCATACACTTACCAGCTGTGTGGCTGTAGGTAAGTCATTTAACCTATCTGCTCATCATTTGTCTGTTTCCTCATCCATAAAATTAATATATTAATATAACATCTGCTTCCCAGTGTTTTTGTGAGTCTCTAATGAGATAACATTTTCAAAGCATTTTGCAAACCTTAAAGCACTATATAAATGCCAACTATTTATTGTTTTTAATTGGCTATATATCATATATATCATATCTAAGGTCTCTTCAAGTGCCAAATCAGTGATTTTATGATATAAATTGAAATCCATTTATATGCTCAAGGCAGTGACCTGGACAAAGAAATATTAGATATAATCTCTGCTTTCTAGGAGCTTATGATCTATCAATCAGTCCCCCAGCTCATATTAAGTGCTTACTATGTTCTAGGCATCTAGTTATGGAGATACTTGTGCATAGAAAAATATAATTAAGGATACAATTATTAAGAAATATAAAATAAGTACATAATGAGTGATGCAGAAAACAAATACTGTAAGTGTTTAGAGGAGAGGAAGGTCACTTCTGGCTGGGTTGATGATAGATAGCTTTTGAGAGGAAATGGGTCTTAAGCTGGGCCCTGAAGGATGCATTGGAAATAGATGGGTGGAAAAAGTATTCTAGGCCTATATGTGTGTATGTGTGGGTTGATCGAAGGAATAATGGGATTGATCACCAAGCCTCCTGTTACTTGGATTGCTACAAACATTGTCCACGTATATATCTACTTAAAATGGTAAGAGAACTGAGAGGTTTGTTAGTGATAACACTGAGAAATCCAACTATTCATTGAGATAAAACCTTTCATGTTTGTGTTCATTCAGTATGGGGCAGGTCCAAAGTATTTGATGCCCTTGTGATTCTGAAGTTAATGAAGATGATGGTGATGATGATGATAATGGTTAACATTTAGATAGCGCTTTACATGTATCATCTCATTTGAGCCTCTTGACAACCCTCCCAGTTAGGAGGAATTGGTGAGGACCCTGAGGATTAGAAAGGTTAAGTGAATTGTCCAGGATCTCATATTTGGGAAGTTTCAGATGTGAGATTTACTCTTGCCTGGTTTCAAGTTCAATACATTTCCCAGTATGCTTGAACCTATTTCCTAATAGTGAAGGGGGAAACTGGGGAGGCATCTCTGAAGTTCTAAGTGTAGCTAGAGTAAAATTTTAATGGTCCTCAGAAATGGTGAATATGTTTGCTCTTGCCCCCCTGAGTAATTCATGAGAGTCTACTCCTCTCTGGTATGCTTCCTTCTCTCCCTTAATCCTCTCTTCTCTAATGGATTGGGGAGGTCTTTGGAGATTTGATCCCTAGTGTGATGAATTGGGGCCAAGTTATCTCTGGCCAATTTTCTGCATCCAAAGGTCTCCCTTTAGTTCTTAACAGTACTTTAGAGGCTTAAATAAGTACCGGCTATCAAGGATGCTAACATTTATTAAAAAAAAAATAGAAGAGTGAATTTGCAAACTTAAGTGGGTCTTTCTGAGTTCAGAAACTTCTAATAAAGACATTAATGAGCTACATTTAATGACGTTTTGAAAAAGAACCTGCAGTTGACATATAGTAGGCAAATTTAGGTAGGTCAATAGTTGAGATAAATGTGTGAAAAAAAAGAGATAAATGCATTTTTGTTCCCAAATTCACCTAGAAATCCAGATGTAGGAATTATTAGCTCTTTTTGACTTTGGTAGGGATAGCCTTAATTTACTCTAAGTGTTATTTTTAGTCATTATACAGATGTTCCTTGGCACAACTTACCTTCCCCCTCCTACCCCCCCCCAACCTTTTAAACTGCTACATTTACATACAGGAGAATAATAACCTTAGCGATGGAGGAGGATTCTATACTGCATTACAGGTCAGACTGAGGCAGTTAAAATACAACTGTTGATAAGGAATTACTTGAGAGAGAACTTGGAAAACTATGAAATAGTTTCTGGCCATAATGACTGCCTTCCCAATATTGAGAACATAAATTTGTTTAGTGGCAATAGGGAACTCCTCAAAAATCTTTACTAGCTCCCAGTTGCCTCCAGGATAAAGCACAAAACCCTCAGTCTAGTATATTTAAAGTCATCCACAATCTGGTTTTGAATGTTTATTCCAGTCATTTCATATTCTTTCCCTTCAAACTATCTGTTTTAGGTGAGGTGGCCAACTAGCTGTTCCCAGTATATGGCACTGCCTCTGCCATCTTCTTTGTGCAGTCTATGCCCTCATCTGGAAGCCATTTTCACCTCTCCATCATCTCTTAGAGTCCCATCTTTCCTTCAAAGTACAACTCTGGTAGCACTCTTACTCAAGGTTTTTCTAGACTCTTCCTGCAAACACTTCCGTCCCCACCCCTCCCCCTCCCCAGTTAATGATTTTTACCTCTTGAAATTACTTTGAATTACATTGTATATTCTTGGTATTCCTTATCTTACACCACGTTGTATTCCTATGGTAGAATATCAACTTCATGGGGGCAAGGAATCTTTTTCTTTTGTCATCATAGCCCTAGCATCTGGTACAGGTCCCTGCATGTAGTAGGTACTTAATAAAGGTTTGTAGTACTAAACCAAATTGAAAATTCCATACTTTACAAATAAACTCTGGGAAAACTTGAGGCTTAAGTACATGTCCACATGTGAAAAATAGAATTGTAACCAATTCCTTTATAAAACTTTACTCTCTTCTAACCTGTAGCCATTTTTGGCTAAGGTGTAGCTTCAAAGGGCGAAAGAAAGGGGAAGAGAAGGAGAAGCTATATATTTTTTTCATGTGTGTGTTGGCTCAGTTGTATAATTATGAAAGCATGTGTGGACTCTGACTTTTCACCCCTCAAGTATTTCCTTTCGTATTTCTTTTTCCAATTTCATTATTCACAACAATGTGTGGGGAGTACCAAGGTCCAGAGGTGGAGAGGAGAAGGGTGAGGGCATGTGAATTCATGCACATATTGCTTATAGACACTTTCTCCTCAATTCTTCCTCCATTGCTTCCTCCCCTCCCATAAAATCTCTGTCTTTCTTTAAGATGGAGCTCAAGTCTCAATCTACACAAAACCATTCTTGAACCCACCATTCAATTGCAAAAGAGTTTTTCCTAAAGCACAGATTTGACCACATCAGCCGCTTCCTCAATAAATTCTAATAGTTCCCTATGACCATTTGGATACAACTTAAAGAATTCCACTTGACTCTTCACAACTTAGTCCCTTCCTACCTTGTCTTCTTATCCTTTATTTCCTTTCACACTCTTTTTGCTGTTTGTCCTTCATTCTCAAAGAGGACCAATGACATCACGAGCATTGACTTGAGATGAATTGGATTGAAATGGGGCAGAGCTGTGCAAAGTCATCAGCTTATCTCTCTCCTTCAGAGTCATCAGGGTTCAGTGGCAAGACAAAGGTCTAGACAACTGGCAATAACTCAGGATGCAATGGGTGACCTTGACCTTTCTAAATTAAGGCCTATAATTCAGCAACATTGGCCTGGTTAGTGGTGGGTTTTTTTTGTTTTGTTTTGTTTTTTTTGTATAGGATGCTCCATCTTCCTACTCCATTCCTGGAGTGCTCTTCCTTACCTCCTCTTCCTGACTCCATGGCTCCCTTGGCATCTTTCAAGACTTAGCTCAAATCTTACCTTCTGTAGGAGGCCTTTCCTGTAGGTTCCCCTTCTTCCCTTTTTGCTAGTACCTTCCTTCTAAGATGACTTTCTATAATTTCTGTAGGTATCTTCTATTTATGTAGTTATCTGAAAGTTGTCCCTCCCCTTTAGAATGTAAACTCCTTGAAGGTGGAGACCATGTTATTTATCTTTCTTTGTATCCCCAGCATTTAGCCCAGTGACTGGCACATAGTAAGTGTTTCATAAATGCTTGTTGACTGACTAAAAGACTAAATGTTCTTAAATCCATGTTGTGTGATCAGTTGAAGGAATTGTATATGTTTTGTTGGGGGAAGAGAATATTTGAAGAGCCAAGTGGGGAATAGCTATCTTCATGTATTTGAAAGGTTACGTGAATCAGAATCAGAAAGCGTGAGTTATAAAATGGCAGATTTAGGCTTGATGTCAGGGCAAAACTTTATAAAAAAATCTTGGTGTTCAAAAGAGGAATGGGCTGTCTCCAGAAGTAGGTTAGGGAGAGGGTGAAAAAGGGATCTCCCTTCTTGGAGGTCTTCAAGCAGAAGCTGGATGATCTCTTGTTAGGTGTGTCATAATGGGGATTCCTCTCATATATAGGTTAGATTGGATGGCTACAGAGCTTCTAGCTCTAGAATTCTGTAATTCCGTGACTTGCCTATGGTGACATTTCTATTAAATAGCAGAGTAAGGTTTGGAACTCAAGTGTTCTAGGTTCCAATGTTTTTTGAATTATTATCCTTATTAATAATTTATATAGTATCTGCTATGTGCCAGGTACTATACTAAGAGCTTTTTATGAATATTATTTCATTTAGTCCTCACAAGTGTTCATTTTGCAGTTGAGGAACCAAGACAAACAGAGGTGAAGGGACTTGTCTGAGGTCACACAGCTAGTAAATAATTATCTCAGGCAAGATTTGACTTTAGGTATCCCTGACTCAAAGCCCAGCACTCTTTCCATGGTTCTCAAGTTTTTATGAAAAAAAAAAAAAAGTATGGAGGTGGAAAAATAAAGGGGGTTTAGGGAAATAATTAACAGCTAAGTTTCACTGAAGCATAGGATATGTGTGGAGGAATAGTATGAAATAAGGCTGGAAAGGTGAGTTGGGTTCAGAACATTGAGGAATTTGGGCTATTGTACAGAAGCTCATTAGGAAGGCTTCTTATTTGACACTGGGCAATCTTCATTTCAGGTCACCTTTTCTAGATTATTTCCTGTCTGTTTTGTTTTCAAATTGTTTTGTACGTCTGTTTAATCTCACCTATAAGAAGATAATATAAAGATACTACCTTCTTCCCCAGGTGCTGGTCACTTCAAAGAAAATGAACACAAGAGGGACCACATAGTTTGAAGTCTCAATTAGCTTTCCTAATAGTACCTTTATTAGCTTATTTCCTGACTTTGAGTCCAGTACTCGATCCATTTCACCACCAGTTGACTTGAGAGTCATGGAGGTGTAGTCAGTCAAGAATTGAATTTGAACTGGAAATCAGGAAGATCTGGGTTTGTGTCTTACCTCTGCTGTTTGCTAGCTGTGTAATCAGAGTATAGCACTCCCCTCTCAGTCACAGTCAATCTCTAAGATTATATTTTTAACAATAGCTAGCTTTTTAGGTCTTGGGAAATGTTTTACATATTTTATTTCATTTGATCTTCATTTTATTTTATTTATTTTAATATTTTAATGAAAAAAAATTTTATTAGTTTATTTTGATTTATCAATAATCACTTCCATATGCTTTTGAGTTTAAAATTTTTCTCCCCCTTCCTCCCCACCACCCACCCCAAAACAGCATACAATCTGATATAGGCTATATATTTACATTCATATTAAACATATTTTCACATTAGTGATGTTGTAAGTAGAAATTAAAACCAATAGGAGGAACCATTAGAAAGACTAAACAAAACTCAACAGAAGAGAAAAAAAAAATTAGCAATTCGACTTCCATAGTTCTTTCTTTGGATGTGGATAGCATTTTCCATCACAAGGCCTCTGGAGATGTCTTAGATCCTTGTATTGCCAGGAAGGGTTAAGTTTATCAATATTAGTCATCACACAATGTGGTTGTTATTGTGTACAACATTCTCTTGGTTCTGCTCACTTCACTCAGCATCAGACCATACAAGTCTTTCCAGGTTTTTCTGAAGTCAGCCTGTTCATCATTTCTTATAGCACAATAGTACTCCATCACATTCGTATACCACAACTTGCTCAGCCATTCCCCAATTGATGGGCATCCTCTCAATTTCCAATTCTTTGCCACCACAAAAAGAGCTGCTGTGAATATTTTTGTACATGTAGGTCCTTTTCCTGTTTGTGTGATCTCTTTGGGATATAGCCCTAGAAGTGCTATTGCTGAGTCAAAGGGTATGCACATTTTTATAGCCCTTTGGGCATAGTTCCAAATTGCTCTCCAAAATGGTTGGATCATTTCACAAGTCTACCAACAATGCATTAGTGTTCCAATTTTCCCATATCTTCTTCAACATTTGTCATTTTCCTGTTTTGTCATGTTGGCCATTCTGATAGGTGTGATGTGGTACCTCAGAGTTGTTTTGATTTGCATTTTTCTAATCAATAGTGATTTAGAGCATTTTTTCATATGACTATAGACGGCTTTAATTTCTTCATCTGAGAACTGTCTGTTCATATCCTTTGACCATTTATAAATTGTGGAATGACTTGTGTTCTTATAAATTTGACTTAATTCTCTATATATTTTAGAAATTAGGCCCTTATCAGAGAGACTGCTTGTAAAAATTCTTTCCCAATTTTCTATCTCCCTTCTAATCTTAGTTGCATTGGCTTTGTTTGTGCAAAAACTTTTCAATTTAATGTAATCAAAATTACCTATTTTGCTTTTCATAATGTTCTCTATCTCTTGTTTGGTCATGAATTCTTCTGTTCTCCATAGATCTGACAGGTAAACTATTCCTTGCTCTCCCAGTTTGCTTATAGTATCAGCCTTTATATCTAAATCATGAACCCATTTTGACTTTATTTTGGTATATGGTGTGAGATTTTGGTCTATGCCTAGTTTCTGCCATACTCTTTTCCAGTTTTCCCAGCAGTTTTTTTCAAAGAGTGGGTTCTTATCCCAGAAGCTGGGGTCTTTGGGTTTATCAAATAATAGATTACTATAGTCATTGACTACTGTGTCTTGCATATTTAAACTATTTCATTGATCCACCACTCTATTTCTTACCAGTACCAAGCAGTTTTGATAATTGCTGCTTTATAATACAGTTTAAGATCTGGAATGGCGAGGCTACCTTCCCCTGCATTTCTTTTCATTAGTTCTCTTGATATTCTGGACCTTTTGTTCTTCCAAATGAATCTTGGTATTATTTTTTGTAATTCTATAAAATAGTTTTTTGGTAATTTGATTGGTATGGCACTGAATAAGTAAATTAGCTTAGGTAGAATTGTCATTTTTATTATATTAGCTCAGCCTACCCATGAGCAACTGATGCTTTTCCAATTATTTAGATCTGACTTTATTTGCGTGAAAAGTGTTTTGTAATTGTGTTCATAGAGTTCCTGGGTTTGTTTCGGGAGGTAGACTCCTAAATATTTTATAATGTCTACAGTAATTTGAAATAGAATTTCTCTTTCTATCTCTTGCTGTTCGGCTTTGTTGGTAATATATAGAAATTCTGATGATTTATGTGGGTTTATTTTATAGCCTGCAACTTTGCTAAAGTTGTTTATTATTTCAAGTAGTTTTTTACTTGATTGTTTGGGATTCTTTAAGTATAACATCATGTCATCTGCAAAGAGTGATAGCTTTATTTCTTCTTTGCCTATTCTAATGCCTTCAATGTCTTTTTCTTCTCTTACTGCTAAAGCTTACATTTCCAGTGCAATACTGAACAACAGTGGTGATAATGGACATCCTTGTTTCACCCCCGATCTTATTGGAAATGCTTCTAGCTTGTCCCCGTTACATATTATGCTTGCTGAAGGTTTTAGATAGATGCTATTTATTATTTTAAGGAAGACTCCATTTATACCTATGCTCTCTGGTGTTTTTAATAGGAATGGGTGTTTTAGTTTGTCAAAAGCTTTTTCTGCATCTATTGAGATGATCATGTGGTTTCTGTTGGTTTTGGTGTTGATATGATGAATTATGCTGATAGTTTTCCTTATATTGAACCAGCCCTGCATTCTTGGCATAAATCCTACCTGGTCATAGTGTATCATTTGATCTTTACAACAACCTCAAGATATAGGTGCTTTTACAGATAGAGAAATTGAGGATGAGAGGTTAAGTAACTTACCTAGGGTTATACAGTGAGTCTGGAAGGATTAGAACTCAGTTCTTCATCACTCCAACTCTAGCACTTTATTCACCCACCACCTATGTTTTAAGTCTAAATTTTAAGGTTTATAAGCTGAGTGACTGAAATTACAGATCCTAATGTATGTCATATAAATTGATTATTTGCATAAGACACTTTATTATGATTTCTCAATTCCATTTTGCCTGTGTAGACAGACATACTCTAAATCAGGAATGTCATATTCAAATAGATACAGGGGCTACTAAACTACACATCAGGATCCCTATGGGTACACACTGACTTAGAAAACCGCATACTAACATTATCTGTGTTCTATTTTATTTACATATTTTTAAGAACTATTTCACAATTACATTTTAATCTGATTCTGCACTCAGGTACACACTGATCTGTGTTTGAAACCACTGATCTAAAGCACAATTTATTATGTGATTTATTTCCTACATTTATTTTTAAAATGTAATTCATTATTTGTCTTAAAAAAATAAAGAAACCCAGCTGACCTAAAATGTTAATCTAGTAGAAACTGCATGTAGAATTATTAACCTAATTTTTAAAAATACCTACATATATGGTTTCTGCAGCAACATCAATTACAACAGTTTTCTAATTGTACAGTCCTTTAATTCATTAATCTCATCCAGATTTTTATTGTCTTTATCTTTTTGCATATTTTTTCTCCTTTAAAATAGATATAAATATTAAGAATGGATTAAATTTGTGTCTTCTGCACCTGGAAAAATTTCTCTTATCTATCCATTGGCTACATATTGCCAAAATTTGCATGGTGGAAAGAAAATCGTATTTGAATACTCAACTTTCATTTCATGTGTTAGAAGTCTACAGTATTGCTTACTAAATGTGATTGTTCTACATTATGCAACTTGTCAGCTAGTATATGTCAATCTAGAATTATATGTCCGTTGTGACATATCAATAACAAAATACCTATCATGAAAAAAAAAAATCCTCCAGTATTCACCCGCAATTTAGACAAGAAAATGTGTCTTAATAGTTTGATCACAGAAGGTCATTTTTTTTCAGTAGTACTCGTAGATCACCAGTAAAAGATAATTCATCCCTTGTGGACCTGCTTTATATCATGTCTTCCAGATAATGATGAAATCTTCATGGAGATGATGGCTGATTTGGCAGATTTTTTTGGGGGGGGGTGTTAAGCTGGGGAAGGAGGGAACTACAAACCCTATATATCTTCCAAGATTTCAAACAAGAAGCCCTAACATTTCTTAGTATTGAAATTAACATCAATGACTAGCTTGAATGGGAAAGTTCTCTAGATGCTTTTGAACTGTTTCTTCCTCTGATCCAGTTTTTGAAGGTTCCCCCCCCCAGTAAGACAGAGACTCTGTATACAGTTCTTAACTTGCTATTTACATTTAAAACAAGTTCTTGAATTTGAAAACATGTCATCCAACTTGTATTTTGGGGTACGCTTTCTTCTGGGATAATTTCCTTTTCCAACTTAAAACAACTCAAGATTAAATATAGGAATTCACAGGAGAGCAGTCTAAGGGCCAGTGCTCATGTCTGAGTTTTCTGTTTGCATCAGTGACAAGATACCAGTTTCTGGAAAATGTCTGTAAAATATTTTACTGGCTATTGGGCCATACTTCCAACCAACCAGCCATGAGAACCATTATAAAGACAAGGAGATAGGAAGTGGCAAGTAGCTACATGACCTTGAGAAATAAACAAGAGTTTCTTTCCTTAGGCAGAGCAACACAAATGTGGGTGGAAGCCTTGAGTCTGTCCTTTTTCTGCAGTCTTTCATATCCCCTTCTTAGTGAGCTGTAGATGACAATCTTAGTCTAGAGTTTCAGTGGTGTAATTGTTTCATTGATAGATATGCTGGTGGGACTGAGGGTGGATCTTGGGAAAGGGAGGAGCAGTGACCTGCTAAGGCTGAGTTATCTTGTTTGTAATTTATTCCATATACAGATATAAAGTGTCTGACTCTATATGGAGATAATCGGACCCAAGAAACAGAAGAATATGCCACTTAAATTTATCTATAGTAATGCTCTTGAGCATAAAAGAAGTTTTTTGTTGTTGTTGTTGCTTTTCCCTATATTTTTCATTCAATAACGATTAATCATCCTCTGCACATAGACCAGGCTTCTAAGCACTAGGAGAGAGGTAAGGCAAAACAAAGAATCAGAAAAATACATGTTTGGGGGTGCAAATGTGGTTGAGTTTTGCTGGAGCAAAGAAAGCTAGGATAGGGTTGTGCTGGATTGCAGAAGTCCTTGAATGTCAGGATAAGGATTTTGAATTTGTAGAATAAACAAGGATCCACTGAAGACTTTTGAGCAGATGAGTGACGTGATCAGAAGGAATGGCATGATCATAAGGAAGATAATTATGTTAGAGTTATGAAAAATGCATTATTTAGTCATGCCAGACTAAATTTATTTCCCTTCTTTGGTAGGTAGATTGGGGGAATTCTGTAGATAACATGTTTTCATGACCCCATTCTCTCTTGGTTCTGCCTCTACCTGCCTGAATACTCCTTATCAGTCTTCTTTGCTGGATCAGCATCCGTATTTTGTCCCTTAATTATGGAAGCTCTGCCTTGGGCCTCCTCTTCTTTCTCATCATTCTCTCTATCTTGGTGGTCTTGTAAGTTCCTGAGGGTTTAATTGTCATCTATGTGCCTCCAAGATAGATATATAGATATAGATATATAGATATATATGTATTTATGTACGTATATACACACATATATACACCCATGTGTATATATACACATACGTGTATATATATTATATATGCATACATACACACACACACACACATATATATATACACATATATATATATACACATACACACATATACACATACAACTCTAGGATTTCTCCTCAGTTCAGTAACATATCACTGTTTGCCTACTGAACACTTCCAACTGGATGTTCTATAGGCATCTCAAACTCATCATGTCCAAAATAGAGTTCCAAATTCTATTCTTCCCTCCCCTCCCCCCTCCAACATGGAATCATGTAAAATATTTCCATATTAGTCATTTTGTATAAGCAAACAAGCAAAAAGAAGAGAAAAGAAGGAAAGAAAGAAAGAGAAAAATAGTATGCTTCAGTCTGTGTTCAGATAACATCAGTTCTCTCTCTGGAAGTGGATAGCATTTTTAATCATGAGTCCTGGTTCTGCTCACTTCACTTTGCATCAGTTCATCTAAGTCTTTCTGGGTTTTTATGAAGTCATCCTGCTTGTCATCTTTCCCTTCTGTTTCAAATCCCTCTCTTTTCCAAACCATCCCCCACATATTTGCCAGACTGTTTTTCCTAAACAACAGGTTTGACCATGTTATTCCTCTTCTCGGTTAATTGCATTGGCTCCCTATTACCTCTAAGATCAAATAAAAACACCTGGAATTTATCATCCTGCATTAAACTTGGATCTTACCTGCTTTTCCAGTCTTGTTATGTATCAGTACTCTATGGTTTAGTCAAACTGGCCTTTTGCTATTCTTCCTCTGTAACTCTCTATCTCCTATTTTAGTGTGCTTTTGCACTGGATATCCTTTGTGCATGAAATGTACTATCGCCTTAACTTCTTAAAAGTTCTATTTTCTTCAAAATATCTCCAATGCCACCCTTTACAAGAAGCCTTGCCAAGTTGGTTCCTGCTCCTAGTGTCTCTCTTTTCTAATTACATTATCTTTATTTCGTACATACCTTAAGCTATTCATGTTGTCTTTCCTGATAGAATATAAGCTCTTTAAAGGCAGGGATTATTTTTATCTTTTCATCCTTAGTTACTAGCCCAATACTGAGTAAGTATTTAATCAATGTTTGTTGATTGATTTCATCATAGTATTTCATTGTGATATTATTCTTGTTGAAAAGATAAAGAGATGTGGGCTGTATGAAAATCATAGGTAACATTTGTAATGCTTTAAAATTTGCAAAGCACAGACACTATCTCACTTTATCCTTCCAACAGCCCTGGGAGATAGGTTCTATCATTATCCCCATTTTACATATTAGGAAACTGAGGCAGGCAGGAGTTAAGCAACTTGTCCAGGGTCCCATAACTTGTAAGTTTCAGGTGCCATATTTGAACTCAGATTTTCATGACTCCAGATTCAGCACTTGACCTATTATACCACGTCACTGCCTCATATAATGGTATAATTATTGGGTTTAAAACTGGTGGAAGACTTAAAGAGTAGTCATTAATGGGCCAATGAAAACTTAGCAAGTGGTTCCTGCAGAATGCCCAGGGATCTCTACTTGGTTTTGTGCTGGTTAACATTTTTTTTTCAGTGACTTAGATAAAGGCATAGATGGCATGTTAATGAAGTTTGCATATGGGTTCATTTGCCATCTAGCTGAATTCCTTTGAACTTCTTCACTGTGGCCTCACAACCTCATCATCCTGCAAGATCACATCAGCCTTGGTACTCCTCACACTTCATCAGTTTCCTCTAATTAAGAGGCAAAGCCGGACCCCTCTCCAAACCTCCTTGTGTATAAGGAGGGTTCCTAGCCTAGCCATCTCTCTTCATTTCCCACTTGGCTTCACTCCATTATGTACCTAAACCAGGAACCTTTCCTTTTTCACCTGCCCCTCCCCCAGCCTCCCAGCTTCCTTTTGTATGTTCTATTTCTCCATTGGATTGTAATATCCTTGAGGGCAGGTTCTGTTTTTTTTTTTTTTTATATTTGTATCCTCAGTGCTTAGTATAGTGTCTGTCACATAGTAGGTGCCTAATGAATGCTTATTGACTGACTGGATTAAAGTAAGGATTCAAAAAGATTTGTACTAGCTAGAACATTAGGCTGAATCAAGTAAGATGAAATTTAATGGGGACAAATGTAGAGGAATAGTACAGTCTTTGAAGAATTGAAGTCACAAATCACTCGTAGGTCCATACAGAGGTACATGTTGGTCATGAGCAGACTTGAACATATTACAAATAAGGAAATACATAAGAGAAGCTGTGTGAAGGATCTCATCCAAAGTTTACAAGATAGTAAATGACAATGCCACATAGGAAGAGGGAGGAATAATTGATGGACAGGCCATACATATTGGTATGATATTGCTTGGTATTGATATCCTTGTGAAGTCAGAGAACATGTTGTTGTTGTTTTTGTTTTTCAGTCATGTCTGACTCTTTGTGACCTCATTTAAGATTTTCTTGGCAAAGATACTGGAGAGGTTTGCCGTGTCCTTCTCCAGCTCATCTTACAGATGAGGAAACTGAGGCAAACAGGGTTAAATGACTTGCTCAGGGACACACAGCTAGTAAGCATCTGAGCCTGGAATTGAACTCAGGAAGACGAGTTTTCTTAACTCCGGGCCCAGCACTGTATCCACTGCACTGCCTAACTGCATAAGGATGGTCCAAAGCATGTTGGGTGGATTCATTCTGGTGGACTTATGGGAAAGTATGAATGAAAGTTATATAGGATGAGCAGGCATGGTTAGGTTGTAATTTGTATCACTGGAGGGAACTCCTATATCTGTGAGATCACAGATCTCTTGGTATATTGAGGTATAAATGTTAAATTGTACACTCGTGTTCAAAGAATCAGCCTTACCAGTATAAGATGGGGCTGCCGAATGGTGGAAGAATTAGATTTGGCCTCAGGCAGCAGCACTAGGTATGTGGAAATGGCAAAGAAGTAAACTTAGACTTGATATGAGGAAAAAACTTCCTACCAAACAGAACTGGCCAAAATGCAAACTTTGGATGATATCCTTCACACAGCTTCTCTTATGTATTTACTTATTTGTAAGGGAGGTAGTAAATACCTCCTCATTGTGGGTCTCCAAGTAGAGTCTGGATAACTGCTTTTCAGGATGTTGTTGAGGTGAATCTTGCTCAGGCCTTTATTGCACTTGATGGCTTCTGAGATCCCTCCCATCTCTGAAATTCTGAGACCCTAAGGTGTGACTCAGAAGGATAAGTCTCATGGCCTTATTCTATCCAATATTCTGACTGATCATTTGGGTAAAGGTATTAAGAATACGTTGATCCAGTCTATGGATGTTAAGAAGTTGAGTGGGTTTATTAATACTCTGGAAGACACAAATACGATTTTAAAAGTGACTGTCCAGTTAGGAGAAAACATGACCCTGAAAGAAAAGGATTACTTGAAAGGACAAAGGCAAGGTAACATAATTAGCATCAAATAACAACACAGATTCAGGATGAGGAAGTACTTGTTAGGCATAAATACAGAAAATCATTCTGGAATGTATCAAAAGAAGCACCAGCCTGCTATGCTTCAGGAAGCAATTCTACCTCAATTTCTTCTTTAGTCATACCATTAAGTTATTATGTCCACTTTCCATCACCAGATTTTAAAAAGGATGCCAAGGAAACTGGAAATGGTTCAGAGAAGAATGACAAACATAATTAAAGGAATGACAGATAGATACGCTGAGGAAAAATTAAAAGAATAGAGCATGTTTAATCCTAGATAAGAGAAGGCTAAAGGGAAACTAGATTACCTATTCTTAAGTTTTTAACAGTTCTGGAGTGGGGACGGGTGGTCCTTTCTTTTCTATTTCTAGAATGGATTATGAAAGTGATGATCAGTGGGTATCTAGAAAAGGAAGTACCAAAGACTAGTATGACTTCATTGAGAACAGGTCTAGCCAGATTATATTTACTTGCTTTTTTGATAGTATATTTAAACTGGAGACATTTGATGACATATTTCAAACTATTCTTGGGGAAAAGTTGGAGAGATATGGAATAGATGATAATACAGTTAAGAGGATTCTGATCTTGCTGAATAGCCAGACCCAGAGAGTGGTTGTTAATGGTTCATTGTTAGCTTGCAAGGTAATCTGCAACGGAGTGCCCTGGCAATCTGTGCTTGGCACTGGGTTGTTTAGCATTTTTTATCAATGACTTAGATAATGGATATCTGGCAGGCTCATCAGATAACAGGATCCAAAAAATTCCTGACAGGCTAGAGCATTGGACTTAAAATGAATATGAAGTAGAAATAAATATAAAGGTTCACCCTTGGATTTTTAAAAAACATCAGCTTCACGAATTTAGGATTCTGGAAGTATGGTAGGACAACAGTTCATCTGGAAAACACAAACAGGGCTTCGGACTGATTTTTCTCTCAAACTCTTCCCTTTTTCAAACTTTTACATTACTCTCCAAGGCACCACCATCCTTGCAGTGCCTCAGATTCAGGATCTCAATATCATCCTGGACTCCTCACTCTGTCTAAACCCACATAGCCAATCAGCTGCCAGTTCTTACCATTTTTACAGCTTCTCTTGATTGAGTAAGTAGAAGTGGTCCTCATTGAGTGACCACTCTAGTTCAGTCCCTCATACGTCCCCCCCAGATTTTTGCAATAATTCCTTTTACACATTAATTGGTCTCTCTACTTCAAGGCTCTCACCACTCTAGTCTACCCTACATACTGTTGCTGAAGTAATTTTCCTTAAGAGCATATCAAACCACATGACTTCTCTATTCAACCAACTCTAGTGGCTTTCTATTGCATCTAGAACAAAATATAAACTCCTATTTAGCTTTTAAAGCTCCACTCCATCTTTCCAGTCTCATTGGATTTGATTCCCACATTGCTATTTAGCTAAACTGGCTTTCTCTCTGTTACTCACACACTAACCTCCATCACTTTTCTTGGTGCCTTTGGCACTGACCTTCTTCCATGACTAGAACATACTTCCAATCTTTCTTTGAGGCATTAAGTCCTTCCTGGTCCCCTACCTACTAGTGTCCTTCCCAAACTACTTCATATTTAAATACTTTGCACGTGTGTATATAATATACTTTATTTTACAATTTTACATTTTATGAGTGCTTATTGTCTTCACTGTTAGACGATGAACTCATTGAGGGGTTGTTTCATTCTTTGTACTTGTATTCTCATCTCTTAGCACAGTGACCAGCCTACAGACATCTGTATGTGTGTATCTGTTGTCTCTTTGTCTCTTTCTTTATTTTTCTTTCTATCTAATCTTTTATATAGTTCTGTAAGGTTTGTAAAGTGCTTTACAAATATCTCATGTTATCCTCATGATAACCCTGAGATGTAGGTACTATCATTATCCCCATGTTACAGCTGGGCCCAAAGATAGTGGTTAAGTGACATTTCCAGGGTCACACAAGTGTCCAGCCTAATGTTCTTACCTATTGCAACACCTAGTGACATACTGCTACATAGTAAATGCTTAATAAATACCTGTAGATTCATTGGTTGATTAGTGAATTGTAACTATAATATAACAATGATAATAGTTTGTATTTCTGTAACTGTTCAATAAGTCTTCCCGACTTAAGGCTCAGCACTCTCTATCTATTGTATCACCTAGATACTCAGCATTTATATAGCAATTACTATGTACCAGTCACTGTGCTGAGCCCTTTACAAATAATATCTCATTTGATCCTCCCAACAACCCTGTGAAGTAGGTACTATATTATCCCCATTTTACAGTTGAGGAACATGAGACAAACAGAGGTTAAGTGACTCGCTCAGGGTCACACAGTTAGTAACTGTCTGAGGCTGGGTTTAAACTCAGATCTTCCTATTTCCCAGCACAGCGCTTGGTTCAGCATGCCCCTGGCTACCAATGTTACCTTAATATGAGTCAACAATATGATGTGGTAGGCAAGCTGACATGATTTTGGACTTCCCAGGCTACCCAGAGATGCATCATAAGGGCCTGGGAATAAGGAGGTAGTAATCCCTCTGAGCTCTTTCTTGATCAAACTATGTTTTTAGAATTGTTTTCATTCTAAGCATTATCATTTATCAACCTCTTCATCTCCCATGACTCTCACCTTTATCATGCCTTCATAGTCACACAATGATGGCCACATCCTTGATCTCACCATCAGTCAGAAGTATATCGCTTTTATGATCAAGAACTGTGAAATTCTTTTATCTGACCATAATCTCCTATTATTCTACCTCTCTGTGCCTCATATCTTCTCCACTACCCACTAAAAAAAATATGGTCAAGCAAAAGAAATGTCCACCTTTCCCGTGTCAAAAAAGTCTCATTCTGTACTCTAAATCCTTCTCTTCTCTATTTGGTGGTGGTTAGCACATTTTATTCATTAGTCTTATGGAATTGTGATTGGTGATTACACATATCAGAGTTTCTAAGTCTTTCAAAGATATTTGTCTTTACCACAACTGCTGTCATTGTATAAATTGTTCCCCTGGTTCTTTTCACTTCAGTGCATCAGTTCATGTAAGTCTTTCTTCCCAAGTTTCTCTGGAATCATATTCATTTTTTTTTACAACTTATGTCTCACTTCTAAACTTATTCTTTGTCTTCATCATCAGCTCTAGCTCCTATGTCCTAGTTGTCACCTTAAATTTGGTTTCATTTTTCTTCCTTCCCAAACCTGACCTTTTAGATAACCATTTCAACTTCTCACTGTCCTTTATTCTTGACTTCCTGGCCACTTTCCTATTACAATTTATCCTTCGTCAAACTCCAACCCTGTAATACTCCCACCATTTGCCTTTTCTTTTTCTACTTAAGCACTGTTGGATAGGCCTGAAGGAAGCTAACAGTCTTGCTCACTGGGTACATGATGCATATATACATATTTACATGTGTATGTGTTTTATTAGTATTAATTGAACTCTCACTGCTGCAAGGCAGACCTTCTACTCTTCCCAAATTGGCTCTCTTTTGTATTTCTCAGAGTGATTTATACAAACCTTCTCCTCTCTGTCAAACTCCCCACATAAATTCCTACTCTCTCTTTTTTCTCAATCTCTCTCATTCAATTTCTCTCTCTCTCTGTACTGGTTCTTTCTCCATAGTTTACAAATATGCCCAGATTCTTCCCTCCTCCCGACATCATTAAAAAACCAACAAACAAAAAACCAAAAAAAAAAAAAAACCCAAAAAACCAAACCTCATTTGATGATACCATTTCCTCAAGCTTGTATCTTATAGCTAATCTCCCTTTTATGGGCAGTCTTAAGGAGGATAAAAACCATGTCTCTTCTCATTACCTTCACATCTTTTCCTCTCATTTACTTTTAAAACCCCTTGCCATCTAGCTTCTGACCTCATCACTTAATTAGAAACCATTCTCTTCAAAGTTACCAGTGATCTCTTAATTGTCAAATCCAAAAACCTTTTCTCAATTCTTATCCTTCTTAGCCTCTCTATAGTATTTGACACTGTTATCACTCTCTCATCTTGAATACTTCTCCTTTTAAAGGGTTTTTGTGATCCTGTGCTCTCTTGATTCTCCAACCTGTCAGGCCACATCTTCTCAGCCTTCTTTCTTGGATTGTCATCCACATCCTTTCTCTTAGTTACTTAGCTGTGTGGTTCTGGGCAAATCATTTAACTTGTCTGCCTCAGTTTCGTTATCAGTAAAATGGAGATAATAATAGCACCTACCTCTAAGTGTTGTTGTGACGATAAAATGAAGTAATTTGTAAAGTGTTTTGCAAAACTTAAAACATTATATAAATACTGTCATTGTTGTTATTTTTGAGTGTACCCTACAGCTTTGTCCTGGGCCTTCTTTCTATACTTTCCTTCTTGGTGATTACCTAAGCTTCAGTGAGCTCAATTATCATCACTATGAAGATAATTCTCAGGTCTAGACATCAAATTGTATTTCTTCTCCTGTGTTCTAGGCTTATATCACCAGCTATCTGATGGCCATATTGAAATGGATGTCCAGTAAGCATCCCAAGCTCAATATGCCCAAAACAAAGTTCTTTTTCTCTCCCCTGCCCCCAACCAACCCTTCCCATTAACTAAAAACAAATAACATTTCCCTTGGCCCTTTTTTCTCCTATTCCCTTCACTGACAAACTTCTAGAAAAATTATAAAATGCTAGTGTTGTATATGGATGCAGCTAGATGACTCAGTGGACAGAGCTCTGGGCATGAAGTCAAGAAGACCTGCATTCAATCTCAGACACTCACTAGCTGTGTGATCCTGGGCAAGTCACTTAATCTCTGTTTACCTGATCCATTGGAGAAAGGAATGGCAAACCACTCTGTATCTTTGCCAAGAAAACCCCACACAGGGTTTTTCACAAAGAGTCAGATGAAATTGAACAAGAGTTATATGTGCCTCTGTGGAGGGTGTAAGTAGGTGCCTGATATTCAGTATTCATCACTGTTATTCTTCCTACCTCTTTTGTCCCTGGAGATTTAATTAGTCACATCCTGTTACAACAATGAATTCTTCTTTTTAGTTAGCTTAGGGGCAATATAATTGCCCCTCAGGTCAACTTTGTCTCCTTCTTGGCTGCTTTATAGAGTTTATAGTAAACATTTAGTAGCACAATCACAATAGTTCAGAACCTCCAAGTAGGAGAATTCCTAACGTAAATTCATCCTTATCTCTAGCTAATCCTTGGTCTTTTTGTGGTCATGACAATATTCAGGTTACTGGAAATATTTGGGTCAAAAAGGAAAGCAGAATGTGTGTTATGTTATAGTATCTGTTAATGGGCATGCACAGAGAGGCAGGCCCAACTACCATAGTGGTCTGGTCTGAGATGCTTATAATGGATGATTTGATAATTCCTTGATCTGTCCCTGCTGCCCCTCTTCTACCAATTCTTTCCGCTTTAACTCTTGAGGTATTTACCTATGGTGTGAATGAATTTGACTCTGGCTGATGCCTAGTAGTTTTGCTTGGATATTGGAATGAAATTAGGCACTCATAAATCATTCAGTAGTTGGCAAATGGAGAATTACTTAGCCAGAGCATATATAGTATACTCAACAAAGATAAACATTCAGCTAGAGTATAGATGTCCCCTTTCCCTTCCTCTCATCTCTGTATGGAAATGTATTTGGTTAGCAAGGCATGATGTGGTAACTCAATTGGTCATGGGGCATCTTTCAAGTTTGAATTTGCTCCACCTCCATATGGATGAACCTTTCTCTTAGGTGACCAGGAACGTTGTCAATCTAACCAGAATGTCTATCAACAGACACATAGCGTGAACCTTAGTCTCCTAGGCCAGTCACATCTTTGGGACAGCTTCTTTGTCATTTAGGGAAAGTAGTAGCTTAACCTATGTGAGGTGGGAAGACCTTGGTAGATATTAATCCTATCACACCTTTCCTTCTCAGTCCCTCTCCTTTGCAGACTATGAATGTCCCTTTAAGGACTCCTTGGCATGATTTAAGTCTGTCTTCCAGCTTAAAGATCACAATAGTCACTGATCCATCCCAGACTGAGAGGGAATCTTATTCCCTCAGAACTACAAATTCTAAGATGCCAGTCACTTCTCAAACCCCTTTCATAGTTCATTTCCTTATCAGGCTCAAGAAATTACAAAGAAACTAAAGTTATAAAAAAAAAAAATCCCTAAAGAAAGACTAAGGGTAGGGATAGGAGAGAGAACAATTTTGTATCTGTATATGTGGGAAATAGGTCTTTTGATAAATGTCAGTTTGCTCACACTGTGCCATAGCAAATAATTCTGAACAGGCAGTGTTATGTATTATATAGAAGTCTAGGCCCAAAGCCCAGAAGACCTGAGTTCAAGTTTCGCCTCTGACACATACTGATATTGGGATCCTAGGAAAGTCACTTAAGTTATCAGTTACTCAGTGGTGTCAAACTAAAATAGAAACAAGTCATTAGTATACAGGAATCCTTGCTAGCCACATCTTGACTTAGAAAATCATATGTTAACATTATCTCTCTTCTATTATATATTTTTTTATTTTGTGAAATATATCCCAATTACATTTTCATCTGATTCAGGTCACACCAAGGAGTGTTGAGGACATATTGCCTCTTGCTAGCCTAGTGTTTGACACCTGTGCTGTAGATAACTTCAAGGCTATAATTCACAGAGAAGGTGCCAACCTGCATTGACAGAGGGGATTTTCTTCACCTCAGAATTCCCTATACTAATGAAGTCATAGGTTCTGTCCCTATACCTGTGGTGTAGTTATTTTTTTTTAAGTCTGAGACCCAAATTGATTCAGTATAAACTAATTTCCTTTTTTTTTTTTTGAACCTTTTTGGAAATAAGTAAGATGCTTTTAAACCAGGCTTACATTTTTTTTTATTACATCTTAAGACTCTTTCCTGTTGGTTCCAGGATACACATGCTTTTTAAAAAAATATTATTATTATTACGATAACCAGTATTCATATACATATATACCTACTACTACATGATGCCAGGCAATGTGCTAAGTTCTTTTTTTTTTACATGTTTTTGATTAACATCGTTTTTGTTGCCTCCTTTTAAAGTGTGGAGTTGTTTCCTTTGACCCTGTCACATTTAGTATCATCTTCAATGAGAGAAAATCCTGGAAATCCTGATACTGCTTTGGCTTCAGTTCTGGCCACCACATCCCAGCTTTTCAGAAATCCCTCTGTGCCATTCTAAATAGAAAGCTTCAGTGGTCAGTTAGACAAATGGCTGAGCATTATGTAGGATGTCACCTATTGTTATAGCAACAGAGATGTCATCGTCACACAAGAACAAAGACTTAAACTCTGCCAGAGCTCCAAGCTGATTCAATAGCTGTGGTGTGGTATCTAAGAAGTGAGAGAGTGAATTAGGTCACTCCAAGAATGCACCTACGCTTCTGAATCTCTGCCATTATCAGGGTGCCAGAAATGGAACAGCACATAGCATATGCAAATAGCATTAGCAGCAACTTTGGTTTTCTGGCTGTTTTGCATAAATGTAAAACAGGCATTTGATAAATAGCTGTGAGAACACACATCCGTATAAATTAAAGGGGGGAAAATGAGTGCAATGATTTGGCCATACTCTGTCTTTCTCTTCTTAGGCTGTTTTTCTTTTGTCTTCATATTCCTCTTTCCTAACACAGTAGTTTTTAACGTTTGTTAAGCTGAATTGAATACCTTCAACGAAGAGTTCACGTAAGGACTCCTTCTCTAGACCTTGTCTGATTATGTTAGCTGTTATCATTTTGGACCCTCTTGAGATGATTCTGTATGTAGTTTGTCTTTGAGGCAGCCTGACAAAATGAAAAGAGCACCGGCCTCTGAGTCAGGAAGATACGGGTTCAGGTCCTGCCTCGCACATAGTAGGTACTAAATATATGTTTGCAGAATTGGAATAGCAAACTAGGTTTAGTGCCCCTAGGGATTAAAGAAGAAAAACAACAACACCACCACCATATTATTCCGAGTACCAAAGTTCTTATTTTTGAAACAAAGACTAGGGGAATAATTTAAATATGAAAAACCACCATGTGTATGGGGGAGGCAGAGTGCCCAGGAGGAAAAAGGAATCGATTTTTTGTGGGGTTGAGAGAAGAGAGATGTTCTGACAGACACAGTCTATGTGATGATGGCCACGTCCGTTAATCTGTTAGTCTCCCAGACGACTCAACTCTATGTTTCAGAGAAGGTTCTGATCCAAGTTTGATAGAATCAGTCCTTCATACTCTAATAAAATCCCGGAGGTGGTTTTAAAAAATAAATTTGAATTTTCTTATCTGTGTACATATTGTATCTCTCTAGAATGTAAGCTTCTTGAGGGTAGGGACATGATCATTTTTATGTCCTTAGAGCTTAGACCAGTGACTGTCATAGAGTTGGGATGAAATAAATGTTTGCTGAATCAAAGTACCAAGCTGAATTTAGTGCCCCAAGAGAGAGACATACACACAAACACACACACAAACTATTATTCTGGATATCAATGTTATGGTTATTATTTTCTTAAAGAAATGATTTAATACTGTTAAACATTTAACACCTGATTTGCCACTTGACGTTGACTAACATAAACCCACATGACCTCCTCGCATTCCTTCAGATCCTATCTTCTACAAGAAGCCTTTCCCTACAGCCCTTAAGGTTAATGCCTACTTTCTATTGACTGTCTCCAGTTTATCTAATGTGCATCTTGTTTGTAGATAGATGTTTGCATGTTGTCTCTGCCATTAGACTGTAAATTACTTGATAGCAGGGACTGTCTTTTGGCCTACTTTGCATTCCCAGTACTTAGGAAGAAGGAACAAGGAACAAGCTACTATGTGCCAGGCACTATTCTATGCACTTTACAAATATTATCTCATTAGATCTTCACAAAAACCCTGGGAGGTAGATGCTATTATGATTCTCATTTTTCATTTGAGGAAACTGAGGCAGACAGTGGATAAAGGACTTGCCCAGGATTACAGTCTGAGATTGGTCTTCTTAATTCCAGGCCCAGCTCTCTATTACCTGCATCATTAGCTTAGTACAGTGCCTGGCACATAGTAGGCATTTAATAAATGTTTATTGACTTTTGAATGTTTATGGACACAGCATCACCTCTAAACAGTAGAAAAAAATATCAAGAAATAAAAAAAAATCTTTGGAGTTCCTGTGACTCAGAAGATGTGACTTCTGGTGGTCGCTTTCATTGAAGATAAGCTCCACAGGCGTTAGCACTTAGCATCTAATAGAATCTCATAGGATCTCAAAGTGGCTGCTTTTGGATACACTGTATTTTTAAGACATCAAGTATATTTGACAGTTAAATACCGTGTATCCATTCTACACCACAACATCTCTCACATCCAGCCCCTTCCCTGCACTCACAAGCCATCATCTTCACGCAGGCTCTAGCCTGGACTATTGTAACAGCCACCTACTTGGTCATTCTATCTCCAACCTTTTCTCCCCTAATCTTTCCTTTACAATGCCTTCCAGAACCATGAATCTCACCCTGCTCCTTAGCCATGAGCCCAACAACCAGTATCTCCAACTCTGCTGTCCTTGTAACCCTTTACTTTATACTGTCACTAACCTTTTCTTCCCTGATCTGTCTTTCACACAGCTGTCAAAATAAACTTCCTAAAGCCCAGATCTGATCATGTTACTCCCCTGCTCACGAACTTTCTGTGTCTCCCTATTGCTTTTATGATAAAATACGAGCTCCTGAGCTTTCCTTTAGTGGCCTCCACAATCTGGCTCTTGCTGAGTTTTCCAGTTTTATTTCATAGTAACCCCTCTTCAGGCAGCTCTTCATAGATGAAGAACTGTTCCTCAAATGTTAAATTCCATCTCTTACCTCCGGGATTTCACACAAGCTTCCCATAGGGCCAGTAATGTGCTCCTGCCTTATCTCTCTACCTTTCCCAATCGTAATTTTCCTTCAAGGAATTTCATTGAAGGAAAATAAATATTATATGGGATAATTTATTTCATCCTTATATAACAGCAACATTAAATAACAACAACAGCAACAAATGACATTTCTGTGCTGTTTATTTGTCTTGGCATAGATGTATAGCTACTCTATATCACAACTTAATGACTAGTCTGCTGTGGTGGTCTTGTCGTGATCGACAAAGTTATCTCTGTTCTAGAACCGTGAATCTTGGTCTACTCCTTAACCATCAGCCTAACAACCAGTATCTCCAACTTTGCTTCTCTTTTATCCCTTTACCTCATGGTCCAAGCTGGTATATTGTCTACTTCTCACCATCTGACATAGGTTCCTCATGAGATTTTGTCTAACCCCAAAACTGAGTACCTGCCATCTGACAATTCATCTTTAACATTTCTTTACTCCCATCAAAGACTTGTATGAACTGATGAAGAGTAAAGTGAGCAGAACCAGGAGATCAACTTATATATAACAACAGTGCAACGAATAAACAATTGGAAAGACTTAAGAATTCTCATCAAGGCATGACCAAGCGTGATTCCAGAGGAACAGTAATAAAGAATGATACTCATCCTCTTGCAGAGAGGTGATAGACTAAGAAGAATGAGGCACATTTTTGGATGTAGCCAGCATAGGGATTTGTTTTGATTGACTATACTCATTTTATTATAAGACTTTTGTTTTCTTTTTTTCTTTTTCCAAAAAAGAGGAAAGAGGTGGGGAGAAAGAAAATAAATGCTCTTTAATTGAAAAAAAATTAATTAAAAAAAACCCCTTCTGCTCCCGTCCATCGAACTCTCTAATTCACTCCCCAGCTTTCTGAACCCACGTGCAGGATAATAGGCAGAAAAAGAACTCCAATATTCTCCAAGGACAACTTCCTGAGTAGCTTTGAAACTGACCTGATGTTCTGAAGTGACCGTAGAGAAGATTATCAAGGGTTAGGTTACTTTTCCATCCTCTCCTTTTGGGGGCCTAAAGCTTTCTACCTCCTGGTAGCAAAGGTCCTGTTCAGGACTAATATTTTGTGATAAACTCACCAGGGGATGTGTACTTTGGACAGATATCTAACACTTAGTTAATCTCTGAGGCCCCAAGGGATTAGCACATAGTTTGGGACTGGCTGTAGTTACAGAATCTTTTGTCTATGTAAATGTAAATGTGGGTAACTAACCTTCTATTCTAAAAGGGAAAAAAAAAATCTACCTCATCCTTTGAATCAGGCTGATTGAGTAATTAATGGACTAAAAATGCACATTACTTTCCTGATAGATCAATGTGTTCCTGGTATTTCAATGGAATGGAATAGTGATTTAATTAGGCACCCTCTACAGAACCTCAAAGTCACTCCTAAAATAAGGCTGGGGTTGTTCTGCAAATTTAAGTAAGTGAGACTCCATGCCTTCTGTGCTTTGCAAAAATTGAGCAAATTATGTGTAAAACAAACAGCTAGCAATTTTTAAAAGCAGTGCTACGGTAGGTACCCTGCCTTTCTAGACAATTCATTAGATTAGTTCTTCGCATTGGAGCTTTAGGGGAAGTCAGCTTTCATTCCGGTTCTGTCATTTATTTGTGATAGCATTGTGGATAAGTTATTTAACCAATGCTGTCACTTCATAATAAAAAGTTCCAGGCATATGCTCTCGAAATAGAGAAGACAGAGATATCAATTGGTATATCAGGGGGATGAGCTAATATATTGAGGCTTGTTGGTGGGAAGGCATTGAGTGGTGCTGGGAGTATATTACTGCATTAGCATAAAGTTCTTCATCCTATCTTTCACTCTTGAAAGCCTGGGGTTGTGTCCAACTCTTCTTTCTCCCTTTTCTCTCATACCCAATTAGTTACCAATATGTGGGATAATGGAAAGAATGTCAGATTTCAAGTTAGAGGTCCTGGGTTCAAATTCAGACACTACCACTTTTTACTATTGTGACTTACTTTCCCTTCTGCTCCAGGTTGCCATCTTGTCTCATCTTAGCAGGATTTTGTCCACCATGCCCCAACACTGAGTACCTTCTTATTTCTTCCCCTATCCCACACAACTTACCTCCCTTTTCTGTGCTGTTTTCCCCCATTAGGATATAAGCTCTTGGAGGGCAGAGACTGTCCTATTTAGGACTTGTATTTGTATTCCTAGCACTTAGCACAGGGCTTGGTACATAGTAAGTGCTTAATAAATGCTTGTTAGCTGACTGACTACTGCCTTTGTGACCTTGGGCAAATCATTTAACCCTTCTAAGACTCAGTTTCCTCATCTGGAAAATAAGAGGATTGTGTCTCAGGTCCTTTTCAGCTCTAAATTTATGATTTTGTCATGTCATGTCCCATATTTCTCAGAGGTTGTATAACATAATGGGTAGAGGGCTTGCCTTAGAGTTACAAAAAATTGGGTTTAAGATATGCCTCTAATATGCACTGGTTGTTGACCTTGGGCAAGTCCCTTACCATCCCACTGTCTTAGATAATTCTGAAGACCGTAACTATACATGAGCTGCCAAGTGCCATTGTGGAGAGAGTTTCTATACCATGGATTCATTACATGTATGTAAACCTTAAAGTATGATATAAGTGATATTAAGATATTAAGTTACACATATATAACTACTTCCCAACACAAAAGCAAACAATAATGACAACAATGAAGTCTCTTATGTATATTCCCTCCTCTCTGGGCCCAGTAATACAACCCTAGCACAGGCCCTAAAAACTAACCATTTGGACTACTGGGATAGGTTCTTAATAGGCCTTTTTGCTTTTGCATGGGTTAGAAGGCTGCTTAAATGGTCCAGATGAAAGGTTACAAAGGCTTGAACTAGGATAGTGGCCAGGTAAACCCAGAGAATGACTTGGATGCAAGAGACATTGTGGAGATAGAACCGAGGACACTTAGTAATTAATCTTTACAGTCACACATTTGAACGAGAAGTATAAAGAGACGCTCTCACTTTTTCTTTTCTTTGCTGTTTACTTGGTAAGGTAAAGGCAGCCTTAAAGATTTTGCTCAAAGTGTCTCTCATTCATGTTAAAATTATCAGTGATTTCATAAAAATATCACTACACACATAGATTTTTGTTCAATGACCCAATAAGAATAAAAAAGGTTGGGAGGTAGCAGGTAGAGAGATTTGTGCTTGCCAAAGGTAAATGGAAGATATTCTCCAGTGTTATTGAAAATATCCTGTGTAAAATCCAAATCAAAAAGGAATTCCCTAATTCCCTTTCACTTGTGAAAGGGTGGGATTTTGCTGATTACAACTGCCTCTATTCTTATTCCTGTCTTTTAAGTGGCAATGGATCCCTTTTGCTCAGGTGTTTTCAGTCTTTGTGACTCCATTTGGGGTTTTCTTGGCAAAGATACTGGAGCTGTTTGTCATTTCCTTCTCCAACTCATTTTAGAGATGGGGAAACTGAGGCAAATGGGGTTAAGTGACTTGCCCAGGATCACACAGATAATGAGTGTCTGGCGTCGGATTGGAAGTCAGGAAGATGAGTCTTCCTGACTCCAGGCCCAGCACTCTGTCTACTGCACCACCTAGCTGTATTATAAGGGTCCCACTGCTACTCAAAAACTACTGGTCAAGATAGTCAAACAGAAATAAAGCGGATCATATTTCCCAGTTATGACATACATTTGAATGGACTGTCCATTGGGCTGATTCATCCCTATGTATGACTTAGGCACTGCAGATGGGTTATTAATTGGCCCTAAAATTGGGACAGAAAACAGAGATTTAACTGGATTGTATTTGGGAAATTGTACAGTGCTCTCAGTGCATGATCTCTGTCTCATCACTGGGAATCTCATCTGTTTAACATCAGCATTTTCCTGGTCCTCTACAAGTTATTTCTCTATTACTGCATTAATGACTGGAGTTGGTCGTGAGTTCTTGAAGGTTTGTCTAGCTGAGCATAAACCCTGGCATGCTGAAGATAAAGATTTGAACAGAATCCTTGCAACTGACTGACTGATTTTTGAGAACCAGGTTAGCTGAGTATGGAGGGGCTTTTCACCTGTAGGCTCAAAGATGAATTCTTCGACCATGAGCAAAAATACCAAATGGCATTCAGTCCTGTGTGGCCCCCTTCTGAATCTGTAATGATGGACAGAATACAGGAAAAGGGGCAAAATGTACTAAGAAACGTATTATTTTTTGACCATCCATTAAAAATTAACTTTGTTGTTGGTATTCTAAATGTGAGATCTTTGTCCAGTGACTTATGAGTAGCATGCTATGAAGAAAAGCAAATCATGGAAGTCTTGACCATTAAAATCAGAAGTTATATCATACTTTATGAATTCATACTTATATCATACTTTAAGGTTTACATACATGTAATGAATCCATGGTATAGAAACTCTCTCCACAATGGCACTTAGCAGCTCATGTGTAGTTACGGTCTTCAGAATTATCTAAGACAGTGGGATGGTAAGGGACTTGCCCAAGGTCAACAACCAGTGCATATTAGAGGCATATCTTAAACCCAATTTTTTGTAACTCTAAGGCAAGCCCTCTACCCATTATGTTATACAACCTCTGAGAAATATGGGACATGACATGGTTTGACTATTAAAATCAGAAGAGAGAAGGAACTTGTAACTGCATGGAAGCCACAAATTATTCTTGGAGAAGCAAATAGAGGAGCTGGCAGAGTTGGTTTTATTGCTTATCCAAAGCCAACAAGTAACATAGTCTTGTATTTTATAGCTTATGATAAGTTGGATATTTTTTTCATAAAGACTACTATAAAAAAATCACTGTAGCTTTTGTGCCAAGATTTGTTGTAGAGGGTGAAGAGGTAGTAAAATTCGATCAAGAACTCCGGAAGGACCCTTAAAGCATCATTTTGTGATGGTAAAACCCAACTCAAATACCATGGCCTCCATGAAACCTCCTGACATCTTCTGGATCAAACCTCATACAGTACTTTTTTTTCACTTGCATGTTTCTAATGCATTTATCGTACAGTAAATCATAATCATTTCTGTAACATATCTAATGCACTCTCCCTCACTGCCTGTGTTCAATCTGTTGCTGACTCCTATCAATTCTAACTTTGCAGCATCTTACATCTGCTCCTTTCTCTCCCCTGATACTGCTGTCACTCTGGTGCAAACTCTCATCTTTCTTTGCAGTGGACAGAATGCTAGGCCTAGAATCTGGAAGATCTGAGATCAAATGGAGCTTCAAATACTCACTAGTTGTGTGACCCTGTTCAAGTCCTTAATGTCTGTTTGCCTGAGTCTCCTCAACTGTAAAATGGGGATAATAACAGCAGCTACTTCCTAGAGTTCTTATGAGGATTATTTGTAAAAAAACTCTTAGCACAGAGCCTTGCACATACTAAGTACTATATAAATGTTTATTCCTTTTCCTTCCCCTTCATCACCTCTCATCTGCACTACTGCAAAAGCCTGTTGGTGGTCCTCCCCACTCCAGTCATCTAGGATAGGTCTGACCATATCGGTCCCTTGTGAAACTCTTGTACCTTCCTATTACCTCTAGGAACAAATTCATAAAATCCTTTGTTTGGCTTTGAAAGCCCTATATGATCTGGCCACTTTGTAACTTTCCACTCTTCCTGCATTTTATTCTTTTCTACATATTCTATGATCCAATGACAATGGCTTCCTTGCCATTTCTCACATAGGACACTTCATCTCCCAAAGCCATTATTGTGACTTACTTTCTTTTTATTATGATATAGTGGAAAAAAACTATTAGCCTTGAAGACAGAGTCAGAGCCTGGTTTTAAGTCCTGGTTCTGACATATAATAGCTAGGTGACCTTAACAAAGTCACTTCTCTTTACCAAGTCTCCTTATATGTAACACTAGAAGGATAATACTTGTACTACCCATATCACATGATTCTTATAAGGAAAGTGCTTTGTAAATCTTTAAATTATATATTAATATAAATAATTATCATTGCCTAACATGGTGCCCCATATACAAAATGTGCTTAATAAATGTTTGTTGAAAGGATTCCATAAATAAGCCCAAAGGCTGCAGAGAAAGACTGGTTTATGAGTTGAATCACTAAAGAATTACAGAGCACATAGGGACCTCTTCTCCCAATTTTTGGTACTTGTGACAAATCAAGTCTTTGACACTTATCGCATGATGGCTACAAAATGGGATTTAATGACTATGAATAATTGGCTCCACTCCCAAACAAGAAAACAAGTATTCTTTCCCTTTCCTCCATCTTCCAGCTTTCCTTTTTGCCCTGACTTCTGTAAATCTTTGAAGAACTCATGCCTAGGAGTCACCACTTTATAGAACCTAGAAAAATGCATATACATAGTAGGCTCTCAAACAATCTTTGTTGAGTTTTCCCCAGGACTCATTTATGTGACAGTTTTTCAGAACTTAGAATACATTTTCTGGTACAAAGTTTGGCATAAGTATTGTTAGATTCCAGGCTTGTCTGTAACCTCCTCCATGACCCATAATTCGTATGGAATATGAAATGTTTTTCATTGACAAATAATATAGAACAATACCATTGAAAATGGAATATTATAGCAATATTTGAATTTTAAATAGTGTAAACATATAGGCTTTCAGGCTACTATCCCAATCCCCAACAGCACTGGCAGATCAGGGGTCAAGAAGGTAGTTGGCCACTGCTCTTCTTGGGGCTCTGTGGATAACTCTATGGGGTTATGGAGTGGTTTATCAAGTACTTTAGTTCATGAGCTCCAACTGTGTTGCTTTCATTGATTATTAGTAAATATCAATTACCCAGCCAGACAACTTTTAGAAATGGCTATATGCTAAGGTGGTATTGTAGAAAGCATTGGTTCAGAATATGGGGGCACTCTCAATGTAAGGTCCTTGAGTACAGTAACTGTTTCACTTTCATCTTTGTAACCATATAACTTAGCACAGCTTCTGGCAGAGAATAGGCAGGTGGGAATAGAGGGGGCTGCAAAAATTTATTAAATTTTTTTTTTGTTTTTGTATCTTCTTTATTTCCAAATATATCTTTGCTCCTTCTCATCAACAGACATCTATACCTTATAACAACGACTAAAATAGAATGAGAAAAAAAAAAGCACTTCAGCAAAATAAACACAACTGATTTTGATACACAGTGTTCCATGGTCCCATAGTCTCTCACCTCTTCAGAAATGGCGGGTGTATTTTTTCCTTTCTTTATTGAGGTCAAGCTTGATAATTATAATTATACAGAATTTAGTTTTATCTTTGTTGTTGTTGTTTGTTCTATTTACACTGTTTTAGTCATTGTATATATTGTTGTCTTGGTTCTGTTACTTTCATTTTCATTAGTTCGTATAAGTTTTCGCAAATTTCTTTGTAATTGGCATTGACATTTCTTGAGAAGAGAAATGGCATGGATCATAGATTTAGATCTGGATAGGACTTTAGAGGTCATTTAGTCCCATCTTCTCTTTTTTACAGATAAGGAATCTGAGCCCAATGTGCCGGACTTGCCTTAAGAATGTCAATTTGGAAGCAGGGAGGATGATGAATTGGAGTTGGGGAAAGACTAGAGGCAGAGAGACCAATTAGGAGGTTATTGTTCCAGGCAAGAAATGAGGAAGTGTTGAGCTAAGTGGTGGCTGGGTGAGTGGAGAGAAGGCGAAGATCTGTGTAGAAATAACCAGTTGCCATAGGTTTTGTTTTTCTTTTTTCTTTTTTCTTTTTTTTTTTGGGGATATGGGGAGTTGAGTGAGAAGGATGAGTTGAGGATGATTCTGAAGTGAACTTGTGTGATTGAGCTACTCATGTCCTCAGCAGGAATAGGGAAACTGGGAAGAAGGAAAGGTTTCGTCTCCTGGCACACACTGGAATCTTGCCCACTAAGCTGACTTGTAAGAACCCATTCCAGTGATTCAGAAGAGGGTGCTGTATCATTAGACTCAAACAGAAACGGGGGCCACTAAACTGTACCTAAGGTCTTTGCAGGCTGTGTTTTGATTTAGAAGACCAAATATTAATATTATTTATATTTTATTGTATTTTCATTTATTTTGTTATGTACTTTCCAATTTTATTTTACTCTGGTTCAGGCCTCACTTGGGAGTGTTGGTTGGGCCGGGTCATATGTTTGATACCTCTCTACTGGTGGTCAGGCATTCCAAGGCATGTTTAAACCTGCCTGCAGCTTCCTATGGTTTCAGTCCCCTTGTCCTTTTCTTTCTTCATTTATAGTCTAGTAAATGAGATTGTTATTTGTTGTTGTTTAGTCGTGTTTGATTCTTTGTGACCCCATTTGGGATTTTCTTGGCAAAAATACTAGAGTGGCTTGCCATTTCCTTCTCCAGCTCACTTTGTAGATGAGGAAACTGAGGCAAACAGGGTTAAGTGACTTGCCCAGGGTCACATAACTAGTAAATATCTGAGGCCAGATTTGAACTCAGATCTCCCTGACTCCAAAGCTGGCACTCTATCTACTACGCCATCTAGCTGTACAGCAGCTGTCCTTTCTTGAGATAAACTGCGAAGCATTCAAACTCTACTGCAGAGGGTGCAACTCTGATGGACTGGCCATATTGTTTGAATACCAAACACACATTTGCCTGAAAGACTATTTTATGGAAAACCCACTCGAGGATTTGTAGTCAGAAGAAGCGATACAAGGATGATGTAAATGTCTTCCTGAAGAACTTTGGAATCAATTAGTTGACATGGAAGATGCTGGCAAAGGAATGCCTGTGATAGCGTGCCTGCATCAAAGAAGGCACTGTGCTCCATGAGCGAAGCAGAATTGCAATAGATAAAAGAAATAGGAGATACACAAATTTAGAGATATGTCCACTCCAAATGTTCACTGTGCCTGACCTGTGGTAGAGCCTTCTGAGCTCACGCTTGTTTGATCAGCCACAGCTGGACACATTGTACCTTGACTTCAACATAGTGATGTCATTTTGGTCCTTTTTGAGAATGAAAGACGGCAACCAAACAACCACCTAACCAACCAGTCAATGAGAGGAAAACCCAATAAAAATGATTATGAGATTCTTTGTACTTAGCACACCCCTAATAAAAATGCCAAGTAATAATGAAGCTGGTGGCAGTTTAAAGTGGGCTTCAGCCATTGTCTGAGGCACGGAAGCAATGATCATCTTTGCTGGATGAAACTGGCTTAATTACAACTTAAGGTTAAAGCAAGCCCCCAGTGTCTTTCCTCTTTACCATACTGAAGAATGCTAGATCTGCACCATTGACATATAAAGATCAAAGCGAAAGATCTAAAAATAAAGCCTGTTTCTCACATGACAGAACCCCTTGCTAGCTGAGCTCGGATTACAGTGATATGAGGTTGGAAAGTATAAGAAACATGTTAATATCCCAGATCTACTGCTCAAAATGCAGAGAGCTGGCAAGATCAAAGGGAATGCTTGAGATTGATAAATCCATCTGCACATCAAAGTCAGAAACCCAGTCTGATAGCAGCCCGCTGATAGCACCAGCTCCTTCTTTTGCAGATTTGTGTATGCCACCATGAATTAGATCCCATCCCACCCCCAGGATTACTTAAGGGAGTTTGCAAGGATAACCTGTAGGTTCTCTCTTAAAAGGGCTGTGTTGAATTTTGGAGCTCAGTATAGAGCAACTCTATCTTATTTTGACCTAATACCATTTTTTTGTCAAGCTAGTTCAGTGGAACCATATGATAAAAAATACAATGTCTACTTAAACACATGGCATCCCATTGTGAAGAGTGAACAAAGTAATAATTGATTGCCATGTAAAAAAGTCTAAGAGAAATTCCATAGTAGATAAGAAATAACGGAAAGCTTTACTGAATACATTTTGTGTCTGCTGAAATTTTAAAATGTGAATTTTGACATCTCTGTGATTTATGACAACTGCATTTATATGCATTTCCATGATTAATTAAAAAATTTGGCTTTAATGAGTAAGATATTAATTGTGTTCATACCCTCTGGGTAGTGTTTAGTACTGGCAAAGCTCTTCCATTTATATTTGTCCAATACCTGGATGCTGTTTGTCTCCTTTGTTTCATTATCTAGAGGAAACATCTGACAACCTTTTCTGCAGTTATGTGTCTTCTGTTTGTTATTAAGTGGATCTGTGGCAGGCTCAGACGTTGCTATCTCTGCCATCTGTGAATTACAGTCTCTTATGACTTGTAATTTCATAGTTAGTGTCTCCATAAAATATCTGGAAAGTGAGGTGGTGATTTCCTAGTTGTCCATCCCATCTGGTTTCAGAGCTACCTCGTCTTCACTCTCTTCACACATAGTACACCTGTATTGTTGCTGAAAAGCAACTCTGGGTGCTGTTCGATTTGGTCTCTCTCCTGAACCTCTTGCACTATTAGGTGATTTGGAGAGGGAACCTGAATCACAGATTTACAGTAATGAGGAGCTTCTCCTTTCTCCATCTGGGAGCATGTGGCAGTGCACTCAAGGGGATCCTAGATCCAAGCTTTTTTTCTGTGTCATGGTCTCCTTTGCCAGTCTGGTGAAACCTGTGGACCCTTTCTCAGAATAATGTTTTTAAATGCATAAAATATAGAGAATTAGCAAGAAAGCTAATTATATGAAAATGCAATTGCTAAAAATTTCGTGGAACCCATATTAAGAACCCCAGATAAGAATTCTGCTGGGATATTCCAAAAGCTTCACTCCAGTACATGCCTTTTTGGACCTTCTCTTGTATGAACAGGATCTTGGTCCCTCTACTATAACTTTGCTGGACAGACAGACTTGGGGATTGTAGTGGGAGGAGGGAAATGAAAGCGGAGGTAACTCTTGACAAAATGAACCTGAAGGACTGTGTACATTTGGGCATGTATGTACTTGTGCATTTAAGCAACCATTAGGGGCCAGGTACAGAAATGAAGTAAATCAAGACCTCCCCTGCACAGGGGAAGGGGGGGAAGGGAGAACATTTATATAGCACCTGCTATATGACAGCCACTGTACTAAGTGCTCTTCACTAATATTATCTCATAGGGGTTGCTTCTACTCACTGGCAAAAATAACAATTTTCTACTAGGCCCCAAAGTAAAAGCAAAATAAAAAGAAAAATTCAGTGTTTTGATGTGCCCAAAATAGCAATGAACATTGCCCCCCCCCCCCAATATATTGACTGCAGATGTAGTTATCACTTCTGTGCCAGGGAACCTATTGCCTCTAGGTATATAGATGACCTAATTGTATTTCCATTGTTCTTTTTACTGTGTACTAGAGATAGCTGGGGGCACAGTGGATAGAGCACTGGGCTTGGCATCAGGAAGACCTGGAGCTCAAATCCAGCCTCAGATACTTATTAGATGTGTGACCCAGGGCAAGTCATTTAACTCTGTTTGTTTCAGTTTTCTCAACTGTAATATGGGCATAATTATAGTGCCTCCCTCGAAGGATTATTGTAAGGAACAAAGGAGATAATATTTCCGTTAGATTGTAAGCCCATTGAAGGCAGGGGTTAGCTAGGTGGCACAGTAGATAGGACACCAGGCCTGGAGTTAGAAACAGTCATCTTCATGCTGTGTGACCCTGAACAAGTCATTTAAGCCTGTTTGCCTCATTTCCTCATCTGTAACATGAGCTGAAGAAGGAAATGGCAACCACTCTAGTCATTGCCAAGAAAACTCCAAAAGAAGCTACAAAGAGTTGGATATGACTGAGCAGCAACAGCAACAGTAACAGTGAATGAGGGGGAGGGACTATCTTTCACCTCTTCTCGCCTCCCAGTGCTTAGCACAGTGCCTCACACATAGTAGGCACTATATAAATGCTTATTCCCTTACGCCTTCCTTCCCTTCTCTTTACCCAGGGTCACAACCACTGCAAAGAAGGCTGAATTGGCTCCCTCTGGACTTAGTACTCTTAGATACTTGGCAGAAGGTAGCCTTAGGGTTTTCTTTAGGCTTAGCTTTTACTGTTCAGTAAGAGCCTCAAGAATGTGTACAGGCGGAAGCCGACTATGTCCTTGTCTTGGCCTAAGCCCATTCTCTCTGCCCGGTTTATGCCAACCACGTCAGAGTAGTGTGAACCTATTTGCCTCTTAGAAGAAAGATAGAAGGAGATCTGGATTAAGTGCAGTAGATTCACAGAACCCCACTAGTTCTGTTTTCCCATCTGTAAAATGAGGGCAGAGGATTATATGACCTCTGAGAACCCTTTTAGCTCTAGACCTATGATCCTCTGAACTGTATAGGAATTGAATCTTTTTGAAAATGAATCTAAAGACATGAAAATTAATTTTAAAAAAATCAACCACAAATATATCAACAAGAAACTAGTCGACGGGTAGGTAGTTTTAAAAAAAATTATATTAAAAATGTAGTTGAGAAACCTCTCTTCAATAATTAATAATAATAATAGCTAGCATTGATATAACACTTACTATGTGCCTGTCACATAGTAGGTGCCATATAAATGCCTTTCCCCTTGCTCTTTCCTCCCTCTCTTCCCTTCAATCCAACCTGCACACTACTGCCAGATTAATCTTTCAAAAACACTACCTTCTTCATTACTTCTCAGTTTAGTAATTTATCATGTCTTCTTCCTCTTGCCCCAAATGGCATCTATATCTCTTTACATTTGGTACCTTTAGAGACTCTCCTTAATCCCCTCTCACCCCATACCTTCAACTTAATTTCTCATTACTCCCCAGTGTAAACTCTCTAATCCTGTCAAGCCTGTTTCCTTCTTGATTCCTGGACATGTCATATTCATTTCCAGCTTCATGCCTTTGCTTATGCTGTTTTCCCCTATCTGTAGTATTGGTTTGACCTCCTCTTCATTTGTTCATTTTCTTCCCATTCTTCAAGATTAAACTCCCACCCCTATGAAACATTCCCTAATAACAGAGATTTTCATGCATGGACTCAGAAGACATGGCTGGGTCACAGCTATGTGACCCATAGGTAAATATCTTAATTTCTCTGGCCCTCAGTTTCCTTATTTTTATAATGAAAATTAATTAATCAAATGAGCATGTATTAAGTGACTGCTACATGCCAGTCACTGTGCAGGGTACTGGGAATTTGAAGACAAAAGGGAAGCTGTCTTTGTCTTTCAGGAGCCCGTATTGTGGGAAAAAAGAGAGAAAAGAGAAGTCAAAAATGTTCATGGATTCAAAGCACATACAAGGTGATAGGGATAGGTATTAGAAGCTTTGGGGATCAAGAAAGGTTTCATGTTGAAGGTGATATTTGAGCAGAATCTTGAAGGAACCTAGGGATTCTAAAGCCTTAGGAGGTGAGCAGGGAGGGAGTGCCTACCAAGCATGGAGGACAACCAGTATAGTCACAGAATTAGGAGATGAGAGCTTATATGTTATTCAGCAGTGTTACACAATGCAAGGTACATTTTTCCCCTAGAAACCTGGGAACACCTTCCACTGTTAAACTCTGAGGCCCTTCCCCAGAGAGTTGTTTGTTTTTTTTTCACATCTCTGCCCTGCTACCAGCTTACCCCGTGCCCTTAAAGGAATTTCAGTGTTCTTCCTTATTATCTGATCCAGTTTCTAGCAAGCCCTCTTATTAATTCATTTGTGATTAAATCAAGATTTAAAATCTCTGCTAAAGAAATAAAGGGGGAAATTTTTTTTATAGACATTTTCTTGGATAAAGACCTCATATCTCAAATACATGGAGTCAAATTTTTAAGAATATGAGTCATTCCCCTATTGATAAATGGTCAAAGCATATGAAAAGGCAATTTTTGGAAGAAGAAATCAAAGCTATATACAGTCATATGATAAACATGTTCTACATCATTATTGATTAGAGAAATGCAAATTAAAACAACTCTGAGGTACCATCTCATACCTATCAGATTAGCTAAAATGAGAGAAGCCGGAAATGACAAATATTGGAAGGGATGTGAAAAAAATACACTGTTGGCAGAAGTATGAACTGATCCAATTATTTTGGAGAGCAATCTGGAATTATGCCCAAAGAATTATAAAACTGTGTATACCTTTTGACCCAGCAATACCACTAGTAGGTCTATTTCCCAAGGTGACCAAGTTTAAAGGAAAAAAAAAACTGTATAAGTTCTAAAATATTTCTAGCAGCTCTCTTTGTGGTAACAAAGAACTAGAAAATGAGGTCAATTTGGGAATGGCTGATTAAGTTGTGATATATGATTGTGATGGGATGCTACTGTGCTGTAAGAAATGATGAGCGGATTGATTTTAGAAAAACATGGGAAGACTTGCATGAAATAATGCAGAATGAAATGAGCAGAACCAAGACAATGGTGTAATGAGTAATAGCAATATTGTTTGAAAAATAACTGTGAATGACTAAGCAATTCTGAGTAATGGGAACATTTAAATTAACTATGAAGGATTTATCAAGGAAAATGCTATCTACCTCCAGAGAAAAACTGATATATGGAAGTATGTATTTATTGGTTCCACATATATCAAATGTTGGCCTTCTCTAATTTGGGGATGAGAGGTAGGAAGAAACACAACTTGGAACTCAAAATCTAACAAAAAATAAAATGACTATTAAAAAAAGTCATAAAAAATTAAAGCAGGATTAATGGAAAATGTAAAAGGAAACAAAATAAGGTACAGAAACAATGAACTATAGGGTTTAAAAACTGAAGTGCTGTTCTTCTCTTTAATCTTATCTGATCTTGTCTCTAGAGCATCATTTGAGAGACAGTACTGGGTAGTGGACAGAGCCCTGGAGTTACAGTCAGAAGGAATTGACAAAGAAACTGACATAGCTGGGTTCAGTGAACATTTCTCACCTGGCCTAGCCCAGCTGCAGGCTCTGCCCATGTCCCCATGTTCTCAAGGTATTGGTCACTTATAGATTATCTTCTGTACCTTGGAAGGTGGTCCATTCAAAGCCCTATCTTAGATCCTGAACCATATTACCACACTAGTTTAAATAATATAGTAATAAAATCCAATTTCCATTGAGAGTAGGTCAAAGCCAATTTAATCACCTAAATGCTTGTTGACTGGTTGAAAATGAAAATGAGTAATTGGGTATTAAAAAGTTTTTTTTATATGACTAGGCAATTGCTTTATTCAACTCTACCTCATTTAAAGAAAGTTTTAAGATGCCCAATCAATCAAGCTCAATCATAGGCCTTAGTCTAACTGCAAAAAATCCTTCAAACTGCAATGATATTTCATAAGAATTTTTTTGATAGACTAAAGAAACTTGGCCACATCTCAGGACTTATCCATAAATTGTGGAGAGTTAAGAAGAGATTCATTTGAGAGGCAGGAGTAAGTGTGGCATTCCAATATACTTCTGAGAGACAAAGCTATGTGGGTATCTCAGAACAGAAGACCTGGGATGAGGGAAGTCCCAAGGAATGGTTGACTTTTTCCTCAACTTTTCTTCCTGTTCCTATCTATGGATATTATAGTATAATATGCTGATTTGTTACCCAAATATTTCAGATACACTGAATTTTTCTACAATCACATAGAGGCCAGGGATTGACATTCTCTCTCTCTCTCTCTCTCTCTCTCTCTCTCTCTCTCTCTCCATATATATATATGTATGTATGTATGTATATGGGTGTGTAATATATATATATACATATACATATATATATATATAATACACACCCATACACATATATATGTAAAGATAGGCATAGAGCTCAATCTCTACTTAAATGTTAAAATTTCTCCTAAGTGGGGGCTCAAAGCAAAGTATGATTGAACTTATAACTTTTCATCTAAAATAAACTCCCTCAAGTAGAAGAGAAAGAAACCAACTATTGCTTTATCTCCTGTGCCTAAATAGGGTGCTCCAAATGAAAGAAAAGACGGTAGCTCATATTTTCCATAGACTTTTTGACTTTTCTCTCACAGACTCTAGGCAGTTAGGTCTCCACCAATAGAGAGCATAATGTTTGGCAAGAGAGTACTACCTAGAAGTTTAGAGGATTAGCTGTCTAAGCTTATTGTATGGAAATGTAAAATTTGCCAAGTTCTGTATAGCCTCAGAGGTCTTTGCAAAACCTTGTAAATCTGCCTCTGATTTGCACAAATGTCAAGTAGGTAAAGGGCTTTAGAATCTAGCTGCGGTTAGGGCAAATTCTGAGCTGGGCTCTAGAAGACCCTCTAACTTTGCATGGCTTGTTTGAAAAGCAGTCACACCCATAACAAAAACCTTTAGTTCTTCCAACCCTGACTCAGAAGTTAGGGGAAGCAAATGGTGGGATTAATTTGGACCTTGCTGAGAGTTAAACTTCTTGTAAAGTTTCTTTAGGGTAATATTTTGCCTCAAATCTGAAATCTTAAGGTTTAAAATGGGCGTCAAAAATCCTTCATATATGTGAGCATTTCTTCCCCCTCTCTGATTTATTAAAAATATTCTTACAGCTCACTGCCACTTGTCTCCTATACTGAAAACTTTGATTGGAGTGTCTAATACTCTCCAGTACTTTAACATTTATCCTGGGGCCTGATCCTAAGTTAAAGACTTTTATTTCAAGTTCAGTGTGGTTGGTCACATTTAAATTTATGTGAAAATCCTTACATTTTTACAGGCTGTCTTTTAAGCCCCTTGATACACGGGGCCCTGATAATGGACAGAACCTAAATCAATTCAAATAATCTTTTAAGTTTAATTATTCAGTGTATTTATAGGAGAAAGGTAAGACATAACACAATTTAAGTAAATTCACATATGCCATTTGCTCATTGGAGTTCCAAGTTTGTGCTCAAGTATGCGTATGTATGTGTATATATACATACATATATATGTATGTATGTATATATGCACTTTTATACATATATATTTTATTCTATTTATTTATTTATTTAATTTTTTTAGTGAGGCAATCGGGGTGAAGTGACTTGTCCAAAGTCACACGGCTAATACATGTCAAGTGTTTGGTCTGAGGCTGGATTTGAACTCAGGTCCTCCTGACTTTAGGGCTGGTGCTCTATCCACTGCGCCACCTAGCTGCCCCCATGTGTATATATATGTATGTGTATATATAAGGTTTTTTTAGATGGTTTTTGTTTTTGAACTACAGTTATTTTCTTAAATATCCCATATTCCCTTGTGTAAAAGAAAAATAATTAAGCAAGACCAGAGGACACAGTGTCCACATCTGATTGCATACTTTTCATTTGCATCCTTCCCCCAAAACCTCATTTCTCTCCCAAGTGGATAGATGGGTGTTTCATTTAGTTCTTCATGACAAGATTGATCATTAAAGTTAGCCAGAGTTCAGCTGCGCATTTAGTGTTGCTTTTGTTTACATTATCGTAGCATTGCATTTATTTTTCCTCTTTTCTTCTTATTAAACTCTACATTAGTATGTAAAAGGATTCCCATTTTTTTTGAATTCCTCATTGTTATTGACACACTAATATTTCATTATATCCATATGGGCATCCATTTTATTTGTTTATTTCTTTTCTTTTCTTTCCTTTTTTTTTGCTATTGCAAAATGTCATGCATTAATATGCAAACCTAATGATGATAATCTTTGAATAAAAATAATAACAGTTAATAATAGCAATAAAAAAAAGCATAAACCTCATGGCAAAATGTATCCCACCAGAAGGCAAAGCACTATTGTGGAAGGAAACAAACATTTTTGTTTTTTTTTCTTTCTTTTTTTAAAATTATTTTTTTAACATTCATTTTAAATTTTGAGCTCCCAAATTATCTCCCTCCCACTGTCCCCTCTCTAATCCTTTCAGAAGGCAAGGAAAATGATATCCATTTTACATGTGAAGTCATGTGAAACATATTTCCATATTAGTCATTTTGCAAAAAAAAAAAGTAAGAAAAATGCTTCAATTTGAAGCTAACATTTATTTAGTGCCTACTGTGTGCCAGGCTCTTTACTAAGTAAACCCAATAACATTGGCAGGTAGGTGCTGTTATTATCCTTAATTTATATAGGAGGAAACTGAGGCAGATAGAGGTCAAGAGACTTGCTCAGACACACAGTGTTTGAAACTGGATTTGAACTCAGGTTTTCCTCATTCCCTGCACAGAACTCTATCCACTGTACCATCTAGTTGCCTTTGACAGCTTCTCTGGGTTACTGATCATGAGTTGTACCCAACAGAGTTATTTTGGCCTGGGATATGCCTATTTTGGCCTAAGATACCCTCATGTGTTGACCTAACTGATCTTGTGAGTTGACTCACATGATCACAATAAGCATATTATTGTCGAATTCCCTCCTCATTTGGTACATGATATGACCCAAGTTAGTTTCTACAGTGTTCACATTCAAAACACTGTGGGGGTTGATAGAAAGTCAATATTTTAGCAGTCACCAAAATCCAAATTCTTTTCAGCTTGTTAAAACTGGGAATAGAAAGAAACATAATATGATCTCATTTCCCTTTCTCAGGCCCCACATTCCAAATCTCGCTTCTCATGTTTGTGGGATATTTGCCTTGAAGGTTCTCCATCCCCTCCTTCACTGCTTGGATGGATCAAGGAATGGATCAAATGCCACTTCCTACAAGAAGCCTCTTCTGATTTTTTCAATACTTAAAGTTCTACTGCCCCAAATTACTTTTTAAATACCTTGTATAGATTTTGTATTTGCTTACCTTGGAACATGTTTTCTCTCTCCGATAGAATATCAACTCATTGAGGGTAGAGATTATTTCATTTTTGTCTTTGTAACTTTGTGTGTGCCTAACATATAGTAGGCGTTTAATCCTAATTTTCTGAGTTGAATTACTTGAAAAGCACAATCCTCAGAGAGCTCAGTATCATAAAGAGTCACTTGTTGCTGAGTACTGGACTCATCACCCTTGCTTGATTCTTCTGTATTCCTTTCTCTCCAGTCTTATTTTTCCTTTCTATTTAATCTGGCCCCTGTTTCCACTTTGCTTTGTATAGTTTCTTTAGTCATGCAGTGACAGGGTTTCAAGAAATGAAAAGTCTAGTCTGCCCACGCTTCTCTCTTCAGGGCACAGTACTGAGTGAGTGTATGTTAGGGCACTCCTTGACGTCAAAACTGACTTTTAAATCCGCCAAAAAGGGCATTCTTTGGATAGCAGTCTATGCTGTCACCTTCTTCTTGAGTCAATTTGCTATTGACCACCTACATCTGCTCTCCCATCTCTGAAATTTCATTTTAAAACCATCAATGCAGCAGCTGTGTGGAGAGAAAACAGTCTCTGAAATACAGATTCCTTAAACACACATACAGACACACACACACACACGCACACACACACACACACACACACACACACACACTCACACACACAACAAAAAACCCCAGCCAATTAAATTGGAACACTCATGCCATCCTTCCCCAAGCTGCTTTCATGCATTCTATTCAGACAAAGCAAAATTGAGAGGGAAAAATACTTTCATGGCAAAGAAACCTGATTATTTGAGATAAAAGAGCCAGAATGATGTTTCAGTGAGGTGTACAACAGTTTTTCTTTTTGGAAAAAGAATGTTCCCTTTGATTTTAAACTTGCTTTTTGCTGTTCTTCTTTTCGGTTACGTTCCATGGGCTTTGCAAATTTACTTCCCAAAATCTGTATAATCATCTAATCACAGCCTGTTGTGTTTTCCCTACTCCGATACACAGTGACTTTAGAAACTTTGCTGTCTTGTCATTTCTTCTGAGTGTACCCAGCTCTCTTCCATTTTCATTCCTTACACTCTATCATGGGGTATTTGTTTACCAAATGTTACTTTTCTTGGAGCAACCCAATTTTTGAGGATTGCAAATGCAAACGACTGTTTGAAGCTGTCAGACTTCGTTTTGTGCAGGAATAACACAAATAACTAGAAAATGACCTAGCTTGTTTTCTTCAGATTTAGATAGAAAAACGGCTTCCGGGCAATGCTGATGCCAATCCTTTCATGCCAAGTTTCAAGTTTCAATGCCAACTGGTTTTTACAGCCAAGTTGTAAACCTTCAGTAAACAGCATTTATAAGGAAAGTGCTGACACAACCCGAACCCCAGCACAAACAGTGGTGCTGTGGATTCTCTCTCACCACCACAGTTCTAGCAGGAACGGGGGTGGGAAATATGGTGGCTTTTCAGAGTTCTTGCTATAATATGGAAAGTGCCAATGCTGCTATTTGATTACTAAAGTCCTGGGGAACTCATCTGAGACACTGGGTACTGCCTTTGCCATTGCTCCCAGGTGGCCTTGGGCTCAAATGAAAATGGGCAGTTTTACTGTCCTGGGCCACACAGTCCTCCCAGGCCTTCCAGACAGGCCTAGCACCCAGCCAGAGAGAGGGCTCTTCAGGCAATTCTAAGGTACAGACTCATTTACATCAGGAAGGAAAACTGCTGGAAAACAAAATCTTTAGGATGAGAAATTGAACATTTCATGTTTTTGATCAATCCAGTGTCAGTGTTTAGAGAAGTGCAAGTCCTGGGTTTGAATCACTCCTAGATACTTGCTAGCTATGTGATACTCGGCAAATCACTGAATCTCTCTGGGTTTCACTTTCTTTATCTGTACAATGGAGATAATAGCATCTGTCTCCCAGGGTTGCTGTGAAAACCAAATGAAATAATATCTGTAAAGCACTTCATAAACCTTAAAGTACTACATAAATGTTAGCTAGCAACATAGCGTTTTAAAAATTAATTTTTAAATTAATCGATTAATTTAAAAATTAATTGATTAATTTAAAAATTAATTTTTTTGATGAACAAAAATTTATTTTTCTCTCTCCCACTGCCCCACCCTCCATCATTAGAAGGAAAGAAAAAAACAAACAAAACCAAACAACAAATCACAAGATCCTTGTTACAAATATGTAGAGTCAAGAAAACCAAATTCCTGTATTGGCAGTGTTCAAGCATTAATATATCCTTTTCTAACATGTAGTGGCACCCTGTAATCTATACCTCTATCTATCTATCTCTTGATATTCTAGTTCAGACTTGTCATTTTTTTTGGGGGGGAGGGAACTCCCTGGTGAAAAACTTCCTCTGCCAATATAGATGCCAATCGTTGTTTGACTTAAAGTCTTAAAGAATTATTTGCCATGGGGTTCTTAGTCACTTGCCTGGGGTCATACAACCTGTATGTTTCACAGACAGAATTCCAATCTAGGTTACCCTGACACTGAGGCCAGTTGTTTTTTTTTTTTTTGTCATGATACCTTCCCTTACTCCAGAGAATTAAATTCAGTTCAATTAAAAGAAATCCATTAAATGTGTGTCAGGTATTGTGTAAGGAATGCAAATACAAAAATAATATAGTTTCTGTCCTTAAGGACCTTATATTCTACTGGTGCATACAATATAAATGCAAGTAAGTCAATGAATAAACACATAATTAGTAAAGGGATAAAATGTTAAAAACTGGTGGTTGGCAAGGAGGAAGGGGAAGCGGTAAAGTCCTCATGGAGGAAGAGAAAACTCAGCTGTGCTCTTAAGGAGACTAGCGATTCTTTAAGGTGGGAGGTAAGGAGAGAATGTCTTCTAAACATGGAGGACCATGTGTAAAAAAAAAAAAAAAGCAGAGGATGTAGGAGATGGAGTATGTGAGTGGTTGGACTGTGTCTTGTGTTGGAATTGATTTTACTCTTGGGAAAGTCAGCTGCTTCCCTTTTCAGGGTAGATAAATTTGCCTGGTCCAGTAGAAAATTAGAAGCTCTTACGTTTAGAGACAGCCAGGTGGCACAGTACACAGGGTGTTGGGCTCGGAGTCAGGAAGATCAGAGTTTGATTGTTACCTCAGACTCAATAGCTGTGTGGCCCTGGGCAAGTCCCTTCACCTCTGTCTGCTTCAGTGTCCTCATCTATAAAATGGGGATAATAACAGCACCTAGCTCAAAGGGGTGTGAGGATAAAATGAGATGATATTTGTAAATCACTTTGCAATCTTAAGTACTATACAAATGCTAGCTATTAGTATTGTTGTTGTTCTTATTGTAGTTGTATGATCTGAGATACTTGAGTAGTTTGCAAAGAATGATCCACTTATTCATTTCCTATAGGCACGTTGAGGTCTAGTATCTCTGTTTTTGTGTTATTATTATTTTTTTTTAATTTGCAAATCAAGGAAAAGTAGCGATCAAGAGGTAGTTTAGAGCCATTTAAAAATTTAAAAAAAAGAGGAAAAAAAACCCCAATTCTACCTAGAATCATGGTGAGCTGTACAGGTTAGCTATAGCTTTGTTACCTCGTGACTTTGTGGCATCAGAGTTTTAAGGCAGCAGATGAAGATTTCACAAATGTTCGGGTCACATGTTCAGGGACCTTTACGGTCATCAAGTCCAGCCCTTTCATTTTGTAGATGAGGACAGTGAGTCTAAGAGATGCTAAGTGATTTCCCATGGCCACACAGGTGGTAAGTAGCAAAGCCAGGAATCAAATACAGGAATTCTGACTCTAAATCCAACTTTCTTTCATTACATCATACTGTTTGATTGGGTTCACTATGTGTGTTGGTGCTTGTGTATACTAGGTTGAGGGAGTCAGTTGCTAAGTTTTCAGTTAGAGCATTTATACCTTGGAAATCGACAAATAACAAATCAGGGCTTGATTTAATGTTATGTTGATTTGATTTAAGAAAATGATGGAAAAAATATTAATAATGCAGATTAAACTTAAAAGTGTGTCCTGTACAATATTTTTTCCCTCAGACATTTGGTTGTTAAACATTTACCAGCAAATCACTATATACAGAGTCACATGAAGGAGTCAAAGCATTCAGCAACTAATCAGAAAAATAGATCAAAATAGACACACAAAAAAATCTGAGCTCTGATTCTTATAATCTAGCCACTGCTCAGATTTTTACAATCTAGCCAATAGCTCACAGGTGCTCAGATTCCTTAAGAGTCTAGCTAATATGGCGGATCTTTAATAAACCTTGTTTTTGACTGAAAAAATATCTAAATAAGAATTTTTTTCCTTGGGTCCGAACCTGTGTTTTCATCAACGGAGGGAAAAATACAGAGAAGAAACTTCTTTTATGGTAGAGGTTACTAGCTATTCTGACACTTATAGTTTCAAAGAATTACCTGGGACACTTAAAGTTTTGATTGATAGATGGCTAGATAGATAGATGTAGATAGATACATAGATAAATGATGAAGTATTTATTAAAAGCTTATTATGCACTAGTCATTGTTTTAAGTGCTGAGGATAAAAATACAAATAAGTAAGATAACCCCTGTCCTCAAGGAGCTTACATTTTACTAAGGGAAAATGATACATATAGGAGAGCTAGAAAGGGGTTGGGAGAGGAACCAGTAATGAAGCAAGTATGGAAAAGAAGGAGCACAGAAGGAGTCCCGGGGTAAGAGAGGTGAAGCATGTCTAAAGGCCTTTCTGAAATGGTGAACCCTGGGAATACAGAGTCACCAATCAGGAAAGGTGGATTCTGGGGAGGGTTTTCCTCAAGGTGGCAATGCAGCAGTTGAGGACAAAGAAGAGGTTCAGTGACTGATTTATTCAAAACTATCCAGAAGTTAGGTCAGCAGGTCAGAGGCTGCTTGAATCCAGGACTTCCTTATCCAAGGCTAGCACTTTATCCATGATGCTCCTAGGAAATTTGTAGCAAAACAATATTAATGCTTTCCTTCTTTCTCTTGGCTTATATATATATATTTTTTAGATACCAGGCACAGTTTGTTCATTTCTTTATTGGCCTGAATTATTCAGATCACAACTCTCTATGTCACTTTGAAGGTTGGACACAGATTTTTAAATTCTTTGTGATATTTTTCTACTTATCAGAATGAAAAAACTCCATCTGGTTACCATTTCCAGCTCTTAAAAGAATTTCATATAATCCCCAAGGTTAGTATACTTAGGAAAAATACTGTCCCCCATCTTCTTTCTGTTCCCATAAAGTCAAGGAAATTTTAATTTCATAAATATATATACATATATGTCTCTCTCTGTATTTGAATATATCTATATATACCTATGCAGCTCACCACTACTCTAAATAAAAGTATCATTTTATACACACACATATGCATATATATGCATACATGTGTTTATGTTTTATGATATAACACAACAAATATATTATAACATAACACAACATAACACCATATAATACAATATGACATGACATAATATAATAAATATAATATAATACAACATAATACAACATAACATGATATGATATGATATGACATAATATGAGTATTGATATAATGATATAATATGATATAATATAATATAATATGAATAGTACTATAATACTACTACTGCTATCTTTCGTGCTATTTGTGTCAGAATTGTATTGCTTCTAATACAATACCAGTGGCAGAGTTTGCAGCTTTTGTAAAGATATCTGACTGTTAAGATCAGAACCAAGCCCTGAGGTGATAGGTTTAAAAGATGTAGTTATTACTGAACTAGGAAGATTTTTTTTTAAACCAGGAGTAATTCCTTTGTTTCTCAATTGTTCCTTTATAGAATGATTTTGCTCAATTTGTACTAGGTCATTGACACATTAAGAGACCCTTGATGTACTCATCCGATAATAAGGAAACATCAAAGTGGATTGTGGGCACTCTGGCTGCAGCCAAACAGTGGCTCTTTCACATGTCCTTTGCATGGACTCTTGAAGCTGTTCGTCTCCAGAGCTGTTTAAAAACAAGTTCCTGAGGAAAGAAGCCGGAAAAGGGGTCTGAAAACAGTAGTAGGAAATAATCTCTAATGAAACAAAATGTTACCATCCTGCTGGAAAGCTTTTATACATCAAATGCAAGTTAAAAGGACAATTTGATTAACTGATGCTGATTCTTTTCTAATATTGTCTTTGAAAAGAAGTTCACGGCCGTTAAAAAAAAAAAAGGCAGCAGGCTGACCTGAAAGCTTTAGAAGTTGAAGATTGGGCTGAAAAAACATTTACAAGGGGGAGCCTCTGTGTTATACTCATGTCTTTATAATCTCAAATGAATGCCATACCAATAACATCTCAAAGACAAAAATGCAAAGAGGATAGGGAAAGACATTAGCCAAACCTGATTCCCATGCCTACAATGTCTATATTCTAGACTATATGTGTAAATACCCATATACAGGGCCACAGATTCAAAGCTTATAAATCATTCAGTCCAGTTCCCTTGTTTTATAGATGAAAAACTCATGACCCAAAGAGTTTAAGTGATTTGCTAAACTTCATATAGGTCATAAATAAACCTGGGTTGTGAACACATGTCCTTGGATTTCAAATCCAGGACTATAATCAATTATGAAATGGACAGCTTTAGAAGAAACTGGAAAGATCTCTATGAATTGATGCAGATCAAAGTGAGCAGGAATAGAAGAACAATATATATAATGATACTCTGTAAGCAATTGACTTAAAAACTCCCGTTGGTCACTCGCCCTTCCCAGCACCACATATGATATGTAGAATATCTTTTGATTATCGATCACGCCTGTTAAAACCTCAACTGACAAAGGTGAGGCAACAGTGTACCTCAGTGTAACTTTATTCTGATAGCCGCTAAGGGGCTGAGAAGATGGCAGCAGTGAAAGACTCACCTGATGTTTGTTGATATATCTTTCAGTGTTCCTGGGAAAATAAAAATAATGTGAAAGCTATTTTGATTGCAGCTACGGATCCTTGGAATTGGTAGGAGTTTGATCACTTTCTAGCTGCAATTCACATTCCATGAATGCCCTGGAGAATTTGTGAAGGAGTTGGGGTGACACTTATCTCACCTCTACATTCAAAAAGTGACATTATTGGTTAAAATGTTTATTAATTCAGTCATTTTCTATTGCTGATATCTAAGACTATTATCTCTAGCACAGTAAAATAGGTATTGCCCCTAAATGATTGGGATTGAAAAATTCAGCCAATCACCTAGTTAGTTTGGACTATTCCCCCATGTCCCCAAACCTGACTCTCTTCCTGCCCCCCTCCCCTGCAATTAAACTCTCCCTTGTAAAAAGAAAAAAAATAGTTGATTAAAAACTATCAATCCTCTAAGGAGACAATGCTTGTCAGAGCATTGGACCTAGAATCAAGAAGACATGAGTTTCAATTTACTTCAGTTATTTATTATATCATTCTAAAATGTTACTTAGTTTCTCTCCATCTCAGTTTCCTCATCTGTAAAATGAACTTGATGGCATATAAGGTCCTTGCCAGTTCTATATCTGTGTTCCTGTGTCCACAGCTGACATCGTATACAACATTCTGCCCATATAGAAATGTGTCTCTGATAAGAGGAGGGAGATATGTGTTATTATCTGTGCTCTAGGACCAAGTTTGGTTATTTATGATCATTGAAGGTTCATTTAGGGTTATTTTCTTTACATTATTGCAGTTATTGAATACATTGTTCTTCTAAGTATGTTTATTTCATTGCATCAATTTAAACCTAGATTCCCACATTTCTCTGAATTCCTTATATTAGTCATTTCTTTCTGTGGAGAATATATCCTTTGAATTCTGTGTCTCCTTAAAGACAGGGCCATTGTCAGAAGAGTGAAAGATAAAATCAGTGAACTAGCTGAAGCCAATTTTGTATTGTTGAGAGTGGGAACCAGAAGGCAGCCCTCTTAAGTGAAGCTGACCCGGATTAAGATGAAACTGGGAAACATTTATCAAAATAAACAAAAATAGAATAGAACATAGGTAGTATTAATATGTGGTTTTCTAAGTCAACCCATAGTCCTCAGGGAACCTTACATATAGTTTAATGGCTCTTGTTTCTTTTTGGGGTTGACATCATTGGTCTACATGAGCCCAGAAAATTTATTTAACTCTTTTTGTGGAACTGGCTGAAAGGATCAGTTGTTTGTAGTGAGTATAATATGAAAGGATCTATTTTTTTGTAGTTATATTTGGATAGATAGATAGATAGCCAGGCACGTAGGCAGCTAGGTGGCACAGTGGATAGAGTTCTAGGCCTGGAGCGAAGAAGACTCATCTGGCCTCAGACACTAAGTAGCTGTGTGACAAGTCACTTAACTCTGTTTGCCTCAGTTTCCTCATCTGTGAAGTGAGCAGGAGAAGGAAATGACAAACCATTCCAGCATCTTTGCCAAGAAAACCCCAGTGGAGCTCAGGAAGAGCTGTACGCTACTGAACACGACTAAATAACAGCAACAAACACACCCATATTTATACTTCCCAATCTAAAAAACAAACAAACCTTGTGGCTCATTAATTTACTCAAATCATTGAAGTATTTCATAATTTGATTTTTTCCATTATGCTTTGATATTTTGGAAGATTTCTAATTGTTGTTAGCTCCTCTCATTGAAGCTCACTATGGCTCCTCCATATTCCCACAGAATACAAAAAAAAACATTATTACCTGATGCTGATCCTTCTGATGATCTAAACATGCCTCTCCATATTTAGATAGTTGATTATCCATCAAAAGACACATAATACACAGATGGGTCCATATTCCAAACTTTTTTTTTTTTTGTACTTGGTACAGTCTAGGAAAACTCAGACTCGCTTCTATACCTCAATGTGATATTGAATATTTATGCTTTGGAGGTTCCTTATTATAATAAAAACTGATTAAAACCCTAGCACTTTACCTCATCACTTCTCTTTGGAATAAGTCAGGTAGCCCGAGCATAATTACAACTAAAAGCCCAGTTTTTCTTCGGTTTGCCTTTACATATTACTCTTCATAGGTTGTTCCAGCCGCTGTGTGGGGCTTAGATATCTCTGAAGAAGCAGTGGCCTGGCCAATGATGCTAGAACCAGCATGCTTTCATTTGGCATATTTTCACTCATGTGAAGAGAAACACAAGACTTGGCTTGACATACCCAGTTGCAAGTAGAAGAGGATAAAGGAAGTAGAAGTGAGGGCTACAGAGGACACGGTCACATTTGCCACATTGCCAAAGGTGGGGAATTTGGACATCAGGTTAGATGATCTTTAGTCATGGTAGAAGAAAGGGAGTTGATGATCCTGTGAGTTGCAGTCATCCCCCCCACCTTCTGGCACCCCAACCTGGCACCCAAGTTATACCAGTTCTTATTATTTTTCCAAGTCCAGTTCAAGGTCAACTGGCTCATTTCACATGGCATATCTGTTCTGTTATGGGATGAGGATTTTATGGGTAGAGTCAGGCTCTTAAGATCAAGCACATTTGGTCGGTTTCCCCACTCTGAGGTCAGAGGAAAGGAAGAAGCGTGACAGAACTAGATTAAATGCATTTATTACGTTCCTACTCTGTGCAAGCACTGTGCTATGTGCTTTCTCAATATTATCTTGTTTAAGATAGCATTTGTATTATGAAATGAAATATCATAAGGAAGGAGGTGCCAATCACTGAGGGTGCATTGGTTATGAAAGTTTATAGCATGGAAGAGTCTAGACAGGGCATGTCTACCAAGGAAAGAAGAAGGGCCATGTCAAAAGCATATGCCTATGAATAAGATTATATTTATTGAGTTGTAGTATACTAAAGACCAAGGAGTAAATAGAAATTCCAAACACTAAGATCTTTTCAGGGACCATTTTCTCTGTTGAGAGGCTGTTTGGTGTTTAATAAAAATCTTGTATTTGGAGTTAGAAGGCTTGGGTTCAAATCCTATCTCTGACATTCACTAACTGTGCTATTTGAGGTGAGTCATTTCATCTTTCTTAGCCTCAGTTTCCTCATCTAAAAAAATGAGAATAATAATAGCATCTACCTCAAAAGGTTTTCTAAATGGGTCAAATGAAAAAAAAAATGCATGCAGATCACTTAAACTTTAAAATGCTATGTAAAGGTCAGGCTTCATTATTATCTATAAAGTAGAGATAAAACATATTTGCAGAGGGGTGTAATTGAACTCTGTTAGCTAGATGACCTTGGAGTTCTTTTTCACTTCTACAATTCTACAACTCTATAATCACAGATACACACAAATTTATTTTGTCATCCACAACAAATATTTATTGTGGACTTATTGAATTCGTGGTGCCATGTTGAACTATTTAATTATGAAGTTATAAAATAAACATAGTTATGAAATTTTCCTAAGCTCTTATTCCTACCAGGGAAGCACATCAGTAGCAGATGGTCAGAGAAATATGTTCGATGATGAAAAGCCCTTTTACAATAAGGAACCATTCAGCGACTTTAACCTGCCTTCTGAATTGCTGGGAAAGCAACAAATTTGGTTTAGAGTTTTTATTTCCTCTAATGGCAGTTACTTTTGTTACTGTTGTTGTGCCTGGCATGTCAAACCCTGCCCCTGCCCAGTTTCTGTATAATATTTGATTTTATTTTCTAATACAGCAGACCTACAAAGAAGTGATCGTTTTATGTTTTATAAAGGATTCTTCAGAAGAATGACAAACAGCAACAAAAAGCTTGAAAGGTAATTTCATCCGTGTTGAACCTCATAAGCAAGCTATCCTAGTAGGGCCTTTTTCAGGATGGAGTGAATCCTTTTCATTAGGAGTTTGAATCCTATTTAAGAGCTTAAATTATTTTTTTTTCCAATTCTGCAGTTCAATAGAATAAGCTATTTCCACTTTCCAAAACAGACCTGGAGAAGCTGCCTGCCAGGGCACAGCTTTCTGGTTTGAGCAGAAAGATCTGAAATCTGGGCCAGTGCAAAGATGATTCTTTCATCTCCCCCAGTAGTTCACAGTTTGAAACATTTGGCCTTAACTTTGCACCTCATCCTAAAAACAGATTTCTAGCTTGTGCTCATATACCCAGGGGCCTGCAGCTACTGAGGAAACTGAAGCTTCTAGACTAGTCAAAGAGACCTCATTAACTGTCCATGTTGTTTTCTGAACTTGTGCTCAAAGATCATCTCACACAAGGCTTTTTGTGCCATCCCTCCCCCTTTCCCCTCGTTTTGAAAGTCTTGCAGGAAAGTGTCTAATATGCAGCTCCAACCTATCCCAAAGGGGCTGGTGATTTGATCTGGAACCAGATCAAGGAATCAAGGCAGCAAGTACTTTGAACAAAAATTAATGAAAGGGAGAGGAAGATGAAGAAGGAAAGGGATTAGTCTGCTCTTCTCGTGGATTACACAGACACATTCCGTTATGTTTCTATTGCACAAAAACAAAGAACTGGGTACAGACATTCCAACATTGGCCTAGTTTAGGTTTAGGTCTTAAATCTAGATGAATAACCCCTCAATTATTCAACTGTGGATTATCAAAAGGAAATATTTATTTTGGAGATGGCTTTTCTCAGAGTGAGCGTATTCCTGGGCCCTTTCCCTCATTTTGTGTTTTGTGTTTTTTTTTTTGGATGAATTTTGTGGGTAGTGCTGGGACGTACTAAAGCCAATTGGTACTGGTTCTGATTGTTACATTTTCGGTGTGATCATTTATACCTCGCAAATCTTCAAATGCCACAAATCAGGACTTGATTTATTGTTTCCTTGATTGTCTACACTTGAAAAAGTGATGGAGAAAATGTGGATAATGTAGATTAAACAGAAAAGTGCATCCTGCATACAATTCTCTTTTTTTTTCTCAGAAAGCTGATCATTAAACATTTACCAGAACACCCCTTTAGTAAGTCTGCCTTGAATCCAGGAACACTTGGGTCTAAATCTCTTATTTGACATGTATTGCTGTATGACCCTGGGCATGTCACTGTACCCCTAAGTATTCTAAACAGCTCACTATGACTATAAGTTGCAAAGAAGGTATTAATTAGCATTGATAGAGGGGCTTTTCTCACTTGGAGAACTTGGAAGTCCTCTACAGCAATGAAATGGCAGGTTTATTATTATAATCTTAAAATATAACCTTTTATTTTTATATATACTCATATATGTGCACATCATCTCCCCTGATAAGCTCCATGGAGTGAGGGTGAGGGACCAATTTTTTTTGGTCATTTTCCAGCACCCAGTAGACTAGGTAGTGATAAATATTGGTTGAATAATTGGTTGATCCATCAATTAAAATGGAAATATGTATTAATTTAATATTAGATAAAGCAAAATGTGATCAGAAGAGCAAATTTGATTTTTTCCAAAAATCATATCGCCCATTAACTAAGCCACATATAAATGCTATGAGGATAGTTCAGTTAATACATACATACATATATACACACAAACTCACATCTATCTATCTATCTATCTGTCTATCTATCTATCTATCTAACCTCACATTGCCTTCTTCTAGTAGCACAGTTACCATTTTGTCTATAGTTTAGACAACATTTCATCTGCTTGGAACAGTTGGAATGACAAGACAGATCTTCCAATTGGTCAGACTAAAAGTCAAAACACAAACAAACTTGGAATCACTCTTCCTGATATGAAGACTCAGCTCTTCTGTTTCAGGAGGGAGAAAACCACAATTCTGAGAAAGGTTTCACAGTCTGACATACTCACATATAATATGGATTAATAAGTGAAATGGAAATAATGATATCAAATTCAGTTTTGAGGGCATAAACCTCCATGTCATTGGGTTCTTTTAAGACTAGCCCAGAAACTAGCATATAGCAAATCCCTACTTTTGGGAAGGCCAGTAGCTATGAGATAGATCTCAGATCTTTGGTTTAATGAAAAAACAACAAAAAAGTAGGCAGTTGGTTAAGCTGTAGTTATTGTAATGCATATACTATAGACCCTTATGATATTCTTATTTCTTAAATCACTGGCTACATTCTCTCTAGTTTATCTTCTTATTTTTCATAAACATTCTTCTTTTCTGATACTCTATAGTTTTTTCCATTGACTATATTTTCTCAGTCAGTTCATCATATTAAGAATGATATATATTTTTTAACATCAGAGAGATTTTGTTTTGTTATTGAAGATGAGAGAATTCGGTATTCTTGTGATGAAATGGGAAATATTTTTTAAAAGAACCAAAAATGGAAAGAAAATATGCAAAAATAAAAAAAGAACCTTCATAACTGAGCATCATAAACTAACTCTGGCCAACTCTCAACCTGAGCATAGCACACACACCACCAACAAAAGCTTTTTTAATATTTATTAATATTCACATAAGATTGACTAAAGAAAAGCAAATAGTTAAGTTTCAATAAGGGATTTTTAAAACATCACCAATACATTTTAAGAAAAATTATTTTCAAGAATATGGAAGTTAACCTGACAGTGCCTTACAATTTATTGAGGAGCAAAGTGGCGGTCCCAATTATAGATTTAAACTCAAAAGCTTTTGGCTCCAAGTCTAGGTTTGCAGCTAGCAATCTAAAGCCTCTGTCGATGATGGATCGTTTTCTCATCTATAAAATAACAATCGATATTGACACCACAAAATGAACGTTAATATTTTGAACGTGTTAAATATTAAGTTTTGTCCACCTAATCCATTTGTGTGGAAAGCAGTTCCTTCTTCTGAAAAAAAAAAATGAACGTTCAAACACCAACCCACTCACCTTCCCCACCTCCTCCCAAAGAAAGGAAAAGCGGTTGAATGAGAAAACTCAACTCTTTCAGATTAAATTGGAGTGGAGAGGACCGGATCAACAATATGCAATTATTTGAAGATCTCATTTGTTCAGATCTTGAAATAACTCAGGTTCAGACATCCTTGTGGGATAATTTCAAAGAGTGTCTAATATTAGGGAGAGTGTTTTCTTTGGCTGTTGAGCTTCAAATCACAGGTTCTCTGGTTGTACTCCTTTTCCTATTGCTTCTATTCCTGCAATGCACAGTTTGTTCCATAAAGATGCCAATAATACTTCACACTGAACCTTTCCCTTGGGGGTCTTTGAGCAATTTTAGAAACATGTTTCATCTTCACTTTTTATGAATGTGGAAATGGAGACAAAGGCAGCTTCAGTGAATTCCTCAAGGACAGCAGAGAAATCTGCAGCAAGACTAGAAGAGAAAGTTATAACCCCAACCTCTTTGTCCTCTGTTCTATTACAACATGCATTTTCTTTGACTAGTGAGATCATGGGCCAGAAAGAGAGTTTCTCTTTTTCTTTATGAATAACTTGTAGCAATTGACTAATATATAATGAAACATAACTTAAAACTTTTGGTTTATAAAAGGATCATGTTGCTAGTCTATTTTTACAAATTTTAAACTTAAAACATTAAAAAAGGAACTTTTCTATTCATATGCACCAGAACCCTAAAAGTAGAATCTCTATAAAACTGCAAATATTCATTTCATACCACTTGCATTTAAGTTGTTATGTATAGGTGTTTATATGTATATGTGCATATATGTGTGTTTATATATGTATATATATACATATAAATATATATACATATTATTTTAAAAATTGTCCTGCTTGCCGTGCTTCCTTCTAATCTCCATTTTGTTCTTTTAAGTGCATTTTAAAAACTATTTAAGTGACCTTTTTTGGAGGGGGATCACTGTTGCTAATCCTAATCTCACCCCAACTATTACCAATTGAGTGTTCTGCTGAAGTAGGTGTTGGGGCCCTGGGCAGTCAGTCATCTTGGGAGAAAGTCCTTTTTTAATGTATTTTCTTCTCTTTGTTTCTTGGTTACTTTATTGATCCATGATTTTATCTATATGGTATTCCCCCCAAAATATAGATCATAACCGGCCCATCCCATTCTCATCCAGTTGGACTCTTTTCTATTTATGCCCTGCTATTAATCTCCCAAAGTGGTTCTTTTGCTGGATACTCTATTGATATCGCAACGATTCTAATGGATCATGTGAACTGTCTACAAGTCATTTTAGGTTCTTGGTACCTGATATTCTTTTCCGGTCATATCTGATGACATCTTTTATGCCACCACTGGGGGATTCTTTACTGGTAATGTGTTATAGGCTTCTCATACCTATCATGTGCCTTTACTTTGCCCTGCAACTTAAATTCTTAAATAATTTTTGTATTTTATGACTGACAGCCTTATAGTATCTTATAATTAAACTACTATTATAGAAAGATGACTTTGTTTCAGGGATGAACTTGGGGTTGTTAAAAGTACTGGGAAATTTCCCAAAGGCAATCAAGTGTTTCCTCTTCCTATCATTTGATTCTGGGTCCATTTTATTGTGTGTTTTCAGTGTCTAGCCAAGGTATATGTACTAATCTATTGTCTGTCCAACTACATATCATAGCTTGAACTATAGAAAAGCAATATCTATTTAATTTTTTGTAAATAATAATAATAATAATAATAATAGCTAGCATTTATATGGTGCTTTAAAGTTTGCAAAGAACTTTATATTACATCATTTGATCCTTACAACAACCTTGGGAGAAAGACACTATTATTTTCCCCATTTTACAGAGGAAGAAAACAAGGGAGGCAGAGTTTAAGTGGCTTGTCCAGGGTCACAGATCTAATAGGTATTGGAAGGTGGAATTCAGCTCAGGTCTTAGTGACTCCAGGTACTCCATGCATGGTATCACTTAGCTGCCTTTGAGTTGAACTCTTTTGAGCAATTGTAGACCTTATTTAGGAGAGTTTGCATTGTTCTGTCTTGATGCAATCAGCACAATGGCATTTGCAAACAAAAATTTGGAAGGACCTCATCATCTATAGCGTAACCTGGTTTCATTTAGACTCTGCACTGCATTGCCTTCATGACAATGGCAAAATCTTTTGGAGATACAGCTTTATGTTTTACCACTCATTTGATAGTAGTGATCTTTTTATTTACAGCTTTAGTGGCAAATTCTTTTCATGAGCCTTCTTCATGTCATACTTTCTCAATTTTTTCTTAAAAAAAACCCACTAAAACACAAGAAATGTGCTACCCTTACCTCTCCCTCTGAACACTTTTTCATCCTCTTCCTCCAAGTAATCTTCTGAAGTGAAATGAAGTTAGAAACAAATTCAGTTCAGTTGCTACAAGTAAGAAAAACAATGATACAAGCAGATTTCATCAATGCATCATCACTGGCTTCCCTAGACTGCTTCCTATTACATGCAAACAATGGATCACAGATCATTAGCCTAGGTGAACACAAATGAATACCTGTGAACTTCCCCCACTGGCCACAGTGACAAAAGTGGAAAGGAGAGTCAAGGGAAATCATTATGGCAGAACCAATCTGGTGCCTTCGAGGTTTGATTAATGTTTCACCTATAAGCCCTAATCATTCTTACCACAATGTCCCTCTGGCTCACTAAATGCTTTATCACCACTATGCTATCTTCATACCACTCTTGCCAGAACACTCTTCCTTTCGTCTTGCAAAATTATGAAGATATGTAAATGTCCTACTCATCATGAGTTGGATGTCAGCTGGGATTCACAAAGACTATTTCAGCAGACAAAAAGCTCTGGCAGGGTTTTTAACCAACCTAGAAAGACTTTGAGTATTGGCCCAGGGACACACTGTGATTTCTATCACGGACCAAACAAGTCAGCTCCATTTCATCACCAGTTCAACACCACTATATTGACTACAGTGTTCCATGAAATATGGTCCCAAGTCTTCTGTAGCCCCTTTTTCTTCTGCATTAACTGGGCTTGAGCACAAGAAAATGGTGCTGGAAATGCTAAGAATCATGATTTGTAAATAGTCTCAAAACATTCAAATAACTTTTGGTTCTGCAAATGCAAGACCTTTGTCCAGTGACTAAGATGCTGCTACTGTTGTCATACTTGCAGAGGAAGCTCTAAGATAAGTGGGCTGGTAGTGTTACATAACACTAAGGTGTTATATGCTATATATATATATTATATAACACCAAGGTATTATATAATATATATCTACATATGTATATTATATATAGTGTTATATAACACTAAGGATTTGTAGAACATGAAAAAAGAAACACAGAGGATGAAAAGATAAATATTGAGTGTTGTCTGTATCATTGGAGTGAATGTCCACACTGATGGGACTATAAATCCTTTAAAATATTTGTATTATCTATCTATCTATCTGTCTGTCTATGGGTTGGTTTAGCCAATCTTACTTTAATGATTCAAGAACTTGGTACTTTCCTGGTAGAATTACTTCATCAATCAATGAAGGATGCAAGCTCTCTAGGCATACAGATAATCTTGGGAGATTACTATGTTCAAAAATGTCATTCCCCTAGGGTTGAATTTGTGATACCCATCCAAACTAAATTAGGTAGGTCCTTGGACATAACCATGGTGTCTGTCACTGAGCATCACATCATCTGAAATGTTTCCAAATTGGTAGGGTCTGACAGACCTTACATTCCAGTGGTATAGCCCTGAAAACCCAGGGTCATTTCTATACCACAACGAGACTATCACATGTTCATGTATTCAAATTTATATGCACTTAAATATCATATGCATTCAATAATATACATGTACCCTCATTTCATTAAATTTAAGTGGATCCTGTGTAACTTTTTGAAATATTTGTTTGAATTAGTTTTTATTCTAATTGATTTTTGTAGGCTTACAGCTTTTACCTGTTAGGTTGGTAGTATCTTAAAATAAAGACAGGAAGTTAATAGTTTAGAAGACTTAATTATACTCCTGGACTGCTAGTAATGTACTCTCTGATCACTTTTGGTAAGGAAAAATTTATAATTTCTTAAGTAGACATTGTTTTTATCAATATCAATTAATTTTCCGACATTCTTCATATTTTTAATTTAGACTTTTGAAACGATTATCTTAAAAAAATCTCAGAAAGTTTCTGTGATATTATAGGATGAGCGCCACTGGTCTTTGCACAAGAAAAGTAGACTTGCATTCTCGCTCAAACTTATTACTTGTGTGACCCTGAATGAATCATTTCATCTCTGTGAAACTCACTTTCCTCATTTGCAAGATGGCAAGAATAATACCATTATTATCTATCTTGTAGACCTAATGTAATGTAGTAAACCTTAAGTCACCATCTATTTCAATATGGCAAGTGTTTCATGCGTGCCTATGTTGTCCCTAATAATGCAATTTTGAACCACTTCATACCTTGGTAAAGAGTTACAGATAGAACTGCTTTGGCAAAAAAAAGAAAGAAAGAAAAAAGACCACTTTCTAACCAGCCCTCTGATGATAAACCTTTGAACTGAGCTGCTCTTTGGAGGATAACACACCATCCATTACTGTGCTGGGCCCTTACTCAAAGCATCTCTAGCTTGCTAGGATTTGTTGTGCTCAGTTACCTTGGTCTTCAAGTACCCAGGATCACATCCATGCCAGCATGAGGCATTGTAATAAAATTTTAGTGGATGATAGCACTATATAAATGTGAGCTATTATTAACTTGGCTTCTGTGTTTTCTTTCTTCTAATGCCCCATTTCCTTCTATTCCCAGGCATAAATATATTCCACCAATATATTAGTATTTCTCTTCAGTTAAATGCCACTAGCAAGTCTAGGTAAGTATTCTTAGTTGAAAATACTTAAAATCATACCAGGAATAAAAAAAATGATAAACTTTATAGTGTAAGAAAAAGAGAGCATCTTATATTGTAGTGTATTTGAGGAAGAGTATACAACAGCAATATATTTGCTGATAAGCCTGGTAAAAGTCATGATAAATATACAAAGTTCTATATCTTTGTTAATAAAGAAGTCATGATAAGTACTAGAGGCTGCTGTGATATACCCAGTAGGAAGTAGTTAGGTGGTTGACTGATAGCCATCTGTTAAACACCTCCACTATTTTCTGTTAAGGCTCTCTTCGTCTGCATTTTAAGGGCTACTGAGAAGGCTCTCTAACATGGAAGGGGGGTGGGCTTACCTCCAAATAGAATGTAGTCTTGGTTCTGGAGACAGAAAGTAAATATTCACTGAATCTAAAATCATTCTTTCTCTCTATAAAAGTAAAACATGGTGTGGATGAGTAATGATTAGCCACATCTTCCTTAAGTGTAAACCACTTCCTGAGTGAATGCATTTTCTAGAATCGTAGCATTTTAGAGCTGGAGAGATCTTAGATGTGGCCTAGTTCAACGGTCTCATTTTCCATATGAGGAAATTGGGGTACAAAGAGGTCAAGAGACTTCTCCAAAGACATTTAGCTTGCCAAAGACAAGATTACAACCCAGGTCTTTGATTGTGAACTTTGAAAGTGACTTTCTACTCCATCAAACAGACTGCAGAAGTTAGGAGACTTGATCACATAACAAATCAACAATGTCAGTGGAACTAAAACCCAAGTCCTTACTGGTCATCAGTTCAAGGATCTTTCCATAAATTGTGCTGCTAAATGGACAGACTTTAATTCAGTTTGACTGCTAGTGGAAACTTGGAATGAGAGTATTAATCATCTTTAATACATTTATATAAATGGATTCCCCCCCCCTTTTTTGGTAACTTTTCATTGGAATTTAACTTAGGGATAAAAACTGGGTGTGGTGATGGTAAAAATAAAGGAATCAATGTATTTATTATAGGCAAAACTAGCCTCGTATTTTTATGTTCCCTTTGCCCAATCCATACTTAGGATAGGGGTATTCATGTTTCCAGGGGAGGTCCAAAGATTAGTATCATCATTCCTTTTGCCTCATGGTCTGCTGGTTATTTCACTGTGGGGGTGGGAGGAGGCTGGTCCTGGTAGAAGGAACAAGGTTTCTGAATAACTGAGTGAAGGGACAGTAGAAGAGTTTGACTGCCTCTTTTCTGATTGTGACCACGCCCTAACTATAGTTATATAGTAATAGTTATAGTAACTATAGTTAGTCTACATCTTGCTAACCCTTTCATCATTTTGTAAGTACTGTTTTCCTACTTCCTACTTCCACATGGAAATTCCTAGTTAGGCCTCTGTCCTGAACAATAACAAGGGGCCTAGCAAAAGAAAAAGGATGAGTTTAAGCTGGGGGCAGGTGTGAATTGAACAAAAACACACTCAACAAGATGAATAAGATTGGTTCAGGTTGAAGGAGTGGGGCTATGCTTGTGGAAACTGATGGCTTTGGAAAATGGCTTACAAAAATACTTGTAATGCTTTTATAACCATCACTGCTTGAAAAGGCAGGCATAGCAGAGATCAGCATAATTAGGGAAACTTATAGAATTGATTTTCAAGTATCAACTATTTATTTTCAAGTCTTAACCATCCCCTCTGAGTATTTCTCTTAAACAGAGATGCTTATTAAATGGGAGAATCTACTTTGGGGGTGCTAGCTGGTATGCCTAATGAATAAAAGAATGAGTAAGGAAATGCATGTTCCAACATTACAGTATAGCTAATCTGCATGGCAATCACTGATTCACTTGCTGTCCCTGTATTGCCAAGGGCTATTTGGTAATTTTTAAAGGCACTGATTTCAATTAAATATTTCAACATGTATTTATTAAGTTACTGTTGTTTGCTTATTTCAGACTATGTTAGGCATTGAGAGAGATAGAAATTTTAGATGAGAGTCTCTGCCCTCCTGGTGCTTATAGTGAAATGGAAGTATATACTACACATACAGATGACAATAATAATAAATATGCTGTTTAATACATAACATAATAAAAAGTTCCTATTCTCTGACCTGGCTCCATTCAGCTCTTTATTTTTACCGTTTTCATAAGTAGGGAAAAGATACGTTATAGCCTAGTTCAGGTAGATGAATCTGCCACTATTTGCACTTGGTCTTACTGATCAAAGCTTCCTAGACTTTAGCTCAGGATAAAAGTTTAGAAGATGCCCATGAATAAATCAGACTTGGCTTCAGAGCTCCTATCCAGGTAAACAGATTACTTTGCCATAGTAGGAGATCTTAAGAGCTACTCAACAAGAACAAAGATTCTCATTTCTAAGCAAGAATGGAAAGAAGGGAGGGAGGGATGGAGGAAGGAGGAAAAAAAGTAGGAGAAGGAAGGAGGGATGGAAGGAAATAGCGAAGGAGAAGGAAGGAGAGAAAGAAGAAGAGATGGAAAAAAAGGAGGAAGAACAGAAGTAAGGAAAGGAAGGAAGGAAAGAAGAATAGATAGAAAGAAGGAAAGAATTGTTTTTAAAGTGCCTACTATGTGCCAGGTATTGCACTGTGTTTTACAGTTATTGTCTCATTTGGTCCATGTATCAACTTTGTTAGATGGATTCTATTATTATCCTCATTTTACAGTGGAGGACAGAAGTTAATTGACTTGTCTAGGGTTCACCCAGCTAGTGTCTGAAGCTATATTTGGACTCAGTCCTTCCCGACTCTAAGCCCACCTCTCTATTCATTGTGTCACCTAGATGCCCCTAGAGGATATGGAGAAATGTAAAGTTTCTGCTTTTTGCTGCAGTCAAATAACTGTTCTGTGTGCTCATAGTATAAAGGGTCCTCCCTACATGAATGTCATAAGGAAGGCTAGGGGCAGTGGTAGCATGGTGGCCTAGTAACTGGTGGAGAACATTTAGCTGAAGATAAATACATGGAACTAGAAAAAGAAGTGATATTGTCACCAGAATATACTATGGACCACCGAGACAGAAAGGGGAAGTAGATGAGGCATTTGGGAAACAAGTCATGAGTCAGACACCGGGCCTAGTATATAATAGTGATGGAGGACTTCAATTTTTCTGATATCTCCCATAGCTCACTTTCTCTGCTAGAAGCAACAAAATGATTTAAAAAAATGCCTCAATAATAATTTTATTCTTTAAAAAGCTGGAGAAAGAAGCAATAATAGAAGGGCTATTTTGGACCTAAGTATGACCAAAAAGGATGATTAAAATAGAGACAATGAGAACTTTTGAGGGAGGTGTCCACACTTTCTTCGAATTCAAGATAAACAAGGGGATAGAGTGGGATTTAGTTTCTGCCTTGTAGCAAAAAGATACAGTTTGAAATTCAGGCAGCTGTGCTTAATTTGTGAAAACACTGGCATCACTGTGTATGGGGGAGGGGAGGTTGAAATGTGCTCATTCATCTGAGAAGAACATTCCATTTCCAATAACTTTGATCCCAAATCAGAAGGCTCATCACAGGGAATATTCTGGGCATCTTGATTATTATTGTTAGTTTTAGAGTATTGTAAACATACCAGATGCTTCAGAAACCAAGAAACACAAACATAAGAGCCATTCCCTGGGGAACTGGTGATCAAAATCTAAAGCATGAAATTGTAAAGTGTTAAGGCAATCTAGTGCGATGGATGCATGGATCATGCTTTTGACCTCTCCCCCCTGTTGTAAATTGAGTCTGACACATGACTCTCGTCCTTTCCGGAAACAAATTCCAAAACCCATAGTGGACTATATTTATCCTGCACGCAAGTCTTGGAAATATATCTCCCCCCTTCTGAACAAATATCACAAGATTAATTGATTTTCTCCACTTTGTGCCAATCTCCCAAAGTTACTTTGATGTTCACCTTGAAATTAATCTGTCCTTGTAAAAGATCATCTATATATGCTGAATTTACAACTTAATATGTAACTGGAAGGAGGTTAAAGAACAAAAGCTCATTCAGACTTCCCCCTGTGAGAGGGCATAGCCTCACTTGTGGAAATTCATGTTCACCCTTCCACAAAATCAACATACTCATGGATTGACAGAGTTTGGTGTATCCAAAGGTAGGGCCACAACAGTTTATCCTAGCCCATATTCTCCTAGGAGACTGTTTAGGAAAACAAATGTGAGGGGGACAGTTTAATATGGAATTAGAATCTAAGTATTTGGTTAATTAACATCTTATGTAAAGCACACAGTGTTTTTTAACAGAGGAAGAATCTAAATGGCAGTGTAATATTTGCATTTCTGAAACCTGGTCCAGAAGTTTGTGAAATCACAACTGCTCCTTTTCATTTGTTTGAAGGTTGCCAAGAAGCTTTTGATACTTGACCCATTAGGAAGGACACACACATGAATGAATAACAAAAACAAAACAAATCAGATTAAAACCAGGTGGCTTATCTGGCTACCTCTCAATGCCAGGCAGAGCTGATGGACCAATACCAATGCCACAGTTAGTCCACTACCTCTCACTGATGGACTCCACCATTGGCCTTTGGTTTTTTTCTCAGTATTTTTAGTTGCTGTTCTTTGCATTCTAAGGTATCGGACTAGAAATGTTTGAAGCAGGATTATCATGATCTCTAAAGGACTAACCTGTTGGACAAGAAAACAAGGCCCTACGCTGATCTTAGCAAACTGCTTCCAGTGGGTAACCACTCTACTTACAAGAGTGTTATGGTTCGGGTGGGCTGAAATGAATTGTTTTGAGCCTGGGGAGAGTTTCAGAAAATAATTTCAGATATTTAATTCTGAAGTTCTTATACTTGATCTTAATATGCAGTTAGATGGACAACCTTTAGAAATTGCTCATCAATGTGTGTGGACAAGCTCTCTATGCTGATATTATATGTGTGTGTGTATATGTGTATATATATATATATATATATATATATATTTGTATAAATGTAAACAATGTGTCATCCCTCTATACTGATATATATATATCATCTTATACATTTATATGCATGTACATATATATGAATGAGTGATAAAAATTATTAAGTACTTACTATATGTCAGGTATAATGCTAAGTACTGGGGATATAAATACAAAAGCAACATAGTCGCTGGCCTCAAGTAGCTTACATTTTAATAAAAGAGGCAGTATGTATAGGGGGATGGTAGGAAGAGAAGGGCGTTTTGGCTTGAAAAGCCACAGAGATAGTGAATTAAAGTTCTGTATAAAGAGGTAGAAACTGGAGGTGAGGAGGCTACATGGTTGGCAAATGAGCAGGGCAAGGATGAAGAGGCATGGGCAGAGGGGGTGCAAAGCCACATGGCTAAGGTCTTCCTAGGCATGGCCTCTGGTTTGAGAGGTGAGACAGAAGCAGTAGCAATAGTAGTAAAAAGGAGGAAAATGGCCTGGTTAAATGAGTGCCCCAATGAAGTTTTAAGGGTTTTGAAAGTTTGAAGAGGTTTGGGTTTGTTTGGTTAGTTTATGAACACACTAACAAAGTATAAACTGTGTAAGTGAAGAAATGTCTACTGAACTTTAGGAAATATATAGATATAGAAATGGATATACACAATTATAGGCAGACTCTCTTTTTATACTACCTATACAAATATTTAGTTGTCTTTTCAACTACATCCATACCAAACACAAGAACTTGGGAACTGAACATCTTAAATATAAATACAAGTGACATATAACACAAATATACATATAAATATATAAAATTATATATAAACATATAAATATAAACACTTACCATATAAATATACATACATACGTATGTTCTGAATAGAAACTCCAAATGGTCAATGATCTCTATGCGGAATTGAAGAAGAGAAGAGTGGGCTGCATTGCCTGTGGAAAATTATTCTTTTAATGATTCCAAGCTTCTCCCCAAAAATCAAAGTCCATCTTCCCCATGGCACTGTTCTTCCATTATTATTGTAAGGCTACAAAGTCATGGGACGACAACTTCCCTGAAAGACTTAAGGTAATAGAGAGATACGTGAAGGACATGAACAGGCTGCAGTACATTATAAACAAGGAATTATGAAGGAAAAGTATTTTTAAAAATATCATCAAATAAATGTATGACTAAAAAAAAGATGGGCTGTCCATGTGTTGAAAGCAAAAACCAAGAGAAAGCAAGGAAGGTCTCCACTGTACCTTGTACGAACTCCATTGGCAAACTATTGGGATAACAGGGACAAGAGTTTCACAAGATTGCCAGGTGTAGAAAGGTTGCAATCTCCATCTTTGGAGAGAATATTCACAGCATTGAGATCCCAGATCTATAGGAGTATTAATTGCACAACCACTAAGGCTAAGATTCTTTCCTTATGACATGCATTCCTTTCACTAAAGAGCATTGTTTTCTTGCAATCTAATGAGAAGAACTCTTAAGTTGTTTATATTTTTTTTTGGCTTCCCCTACCTATATTCTTCTTGGAGTGGGCTCCAGAATGACTGTGAGCATGCTTAATTGGCAAATGAAAATTGCTCATTACCAAGGAGAAAAAGTAACCAAAGAAAAAATGTATAAAAGGGAAGCAATAGGAAAGGGAAAATAGATAATACATAAAATGCAATGCTGGGCTATGTGTGAGTGCTCATGTACCCACTGATTCTGTTCATTCATAAGCATACTTTCATATCACAAATGACTTTTTAAAAAGTAAGCACAGAATTTGAGGCACAGCCAGATTGCCTGTTAGACATCTCCTGAAGGACGAATGCAGTAGTGCTTTTTGCTTGCTAGAACTTCCTGCAGTTAGTGATGCACACATCTGAACACAATACAGACAGGGTGCCCTAGGCAGAGGTGAAGGGCTCCATTCTTCCCCCATAGTCTCTTGTCGCTGTCTTGATTCGATTGTCAGGGCCTTGATGCATTTCATGCTAGGGCTTCTCCCCTATGAGACACTGCCCATAAGAAAGAGAGGCCATCTGGAACTCTGGTTAGTGTTTTCATGATATGGCTGAAACTTTTAGTACATCCTTATATGCGGCAAAGATATTACAGATGGTATGTCGCTACAGTACAGCTGGTTTTCATTAAAAAAGAAATCGTTAACATTAATTTTATCATCGTGGGTTTATTTCCATATGATGCTGCATTTAAGTAATAAGAACACATCCCAGCTTACCATAATGAAGTCAGCTGACCGATTGCACCTCTTGCAAATTTCTTGGTCTCTAGAGAACATGTTGGGCTTCTGTGACTGAACTGGGCTTGTAAATGGAGGAGGATGGAATAGTAAAAAGTACAGCTGACTTTTCTTCACGTGTATGATTTTTCCCTTTTCGTTACATCACATTGCCAGTCTATCTGAAAGCTAACCAAGCAAACTCAAACATTGGCTTTTAAAGCTACAATATAAATAAGGTTGTGGTCCCCTTAAGATTTTTTTTCTGCTCTACAGAATCAAGTGAGAGTATATCTGTAGCTTTCCCTATAAGGAGGCGAGAGTGCAAGTCCATTCCCCAAAGGACTATGGTGTTCTATACCCTGTGCCACTTCTTGGTTCGCTCCCTAACTCCCTACAGATAAACCAACATATTTTTAAAAGACACCTAAGAGAAAATGATATTTAAACTTCAGAATTAGCATGCAATAACATTATTTTGCCTCTGCTGGAGGGGGAGTTGTTTACTGGACCATACTAAACAGTAGTTGGTGTTTTATTCTTCTAATTAGGTTCATTTTTGCATGCGATGACTAATAGGGTTTCTGTTCTAGTTGCATGATTAAAGGATGCTCACTGGTGATCACAAATGATTTCCTTTTTAACAGCTTTCTAGTTTAGTTGTAACTTAACAGGTGATTTCTAAGGGTAACCACAACTCACTTCAAGACTTGACACAGTGTAAAATGATGTAGGTGATAATGGTGCTAGTTGGTGTTTCATCAATGATAGAGGCAGTAGAGTGCAGTGACCCCAGCATTATTCTTGAAGGCATAAAAACTGGGTTCAAGTCCTAACTCCCATATTAGTTGCTGTGTGAGTGTGGACAAGTTACAGGTGGTTGAGTAGTACAGTGGATAGAGTACTGAACCTGGAATCAGGAAGACCTACGTTCAACTCTAGCCTCAGACATTTGTTAGCTATGTAACCTTGGGCAAGTCCCTTAATCTGTATGTGCCTTAGTTTCTTTATCTGCAAAATGGGGATACAACCTGTGGCCTCAAGGCCACGTATGGCCTCAGAATTCTGTCAAAGGGCCACACTTGAAGACCTAGAAGGCCACAGGTTCCCTGTCCCCGTTCTACTGCAATATGGCTATTTTTGTAACATTCAATGGGAAAGATACAAATCTTGAAAGTGGATTAGAAATGCTTGAGTATTATAGATTTAGAGCTAGATTTAGAGATCCTTTAGTCCAACTGTCCCATTTTACAGTGAAGGATATTGATATCTAGAGAGGTACTAAATGGCCCACAGGGCACAAGTAATGGAGTCCAAATCTGAATCCCAATCCTTTATCTCCAAATCTAATGTTTTTTTTTTCCCACAACAATATGTCTCCTTCAGTTATGCAAAAAGAATCCTTGTTTGCCAAAATATGACTTTCTAAGTTGTTGACTGAAACAAATGCAAGATGTAGAAGAAATTAAGATTTTTTAAGATTTTAAATATATTTAAGATACTAAAAACAGACAAGGTCATTATTTTGTTTTTGGATTTTTGGGTCATAAATTTTCTTTTTTTAAATCATTCTTTGAAAATATTATTGATGTTTTCTGTTTCTTACATTGCTATAGTTTTCCCAATGATCTCTTCTCCTCCCCTTCCCAGAGACCCTTCTCACATGATGAATAGTGTTTTTTAAAGAGAAAAAAAAAGTCAGCCCAACTGATGGATACATGGAAAATTCCAAAAACATGTCCAATGTGTAACACTAATGTGCCTCCCTCCTCCAGGAAAGGGTAGTTTGGGTATGTCCTCTCATCTCTCTTCATTCATGTCCTATTAAATCTTTATAATTTTGTTACATTTACTCTTGATTTTTTGGTGTAGGGGCATAACTTTTCTATTGAACAAAATTCACATGGAATCTGAAGGAAGTGCTGGAGCCTGAACACATAAATGCAGTGCTCAATCATTCTTCCAACCAGAATAGTCCTCCTGTCTCAGTACAGCAAAAGCAGCATGGTGGCATAGAATGTTAAAGTTGGAATGGATATTGAAAAAGATCTAGGGATTTCAATGGACTACAAGCCCAATATAAGTCAACAGTGTGATACAATGGCTAAGAAAGCTAATTGTGTTCATAAGCCACATTGAGAGGCAAAGTGTCCCAGACTAGGGAAAGGATACTCCTAGTTCATGATATTCTGTCCTGGTACACCTGGAATGTTATGTTGGGTCCTGGGAAGCACATTTTAGGATGCATATTGATTAAACTGGAGAACATCCCGAGAAGGGCAACTAGGATGGTGAAAGGTTTAGAGATCATGCCAAAGGAAGATCATTTGAGAAAACCAAAGATGTTTGGATTAGAGATGAGGAGATTTGGGAGTGCAGAGGATGGGAAGTGAAAGGAGAGATGATAATGGTTTTCAATTCAATATCTGAGGAGCTATCATGCAGATCATAGCTACACACCTTTTGTTTAATCCCAGAGGGCATAACTAGGAACAATGGATGGAAACTGGAAAATATGCACATTTAGGCTTGATCTAAGGGGGGAAAATTTCCAACAATTAGTGGAGTTGGGTGCCTCAGGAGGTCCTTCAAGCAAAGCTGGACATGTGAAGGTTTTTCATCATTGATGAAAGCTAACCATTTTAGTCTATACTCTTCCTTCATGCTGATCTGCACATGGTCAATATAACAGTGATCACAAGCTATCCATAGCTTAAAGTATTACAAAATTACCTGGGGCTCAAAGAGCTCATGTGTTGTTATATGTGTTCATAGCTAGCTGAGTGTTAGAGGTGTGTCTAAGGCTGGATTTGAACTTGAGTCTTCCTGAGTCCAGATCCATTTTTTCTCTCCACTTTTCCAGTTACCTAGCTTAGAAACCATGACAGATTTTGTTTTAGGTGACCTTTGGAAACTTTGGTCAAATATAATTACTATGCTATTTATCCAATTGCAGACTGATTATTTTTAATACATAGATAAGGTTGGCCATTTTTGGAGGGGGTTCAAATTTTATTACATCACTGATTTAACTATGAATCAGGTTTATGGAAAACTATTTGAATGAAAGAGATGACAGGGTTTACTTATTTCTGTAGTCAGATTCTCAGGTTGTCCATCATTCCTGGTGTGTGTGTGTGTGTGTGTGTGTGTGTGTGTGTAAAATGAAGACTGAATATATGATTTTTTGAATATATTTTATCTTTTTAACATTTTATGTATTTTAATACCAATTTTACTTTCCGATAATCATGCTCCCACTATAATATCCTTTTTATTTTTAAATGGTAAAGTGAGCAAATTAGTCCAGCAAAGCAACTGAGAATAATAGAGCATGTAATATCCTCACCTGAGGACCATTAGCTCTCTGTGTTCCAACATGGAACCAAGGGAAGGGGAATGGAATAAGGATTTATTAATCATCTACTATGTGTCAGCCACTGTGCTTACCACTTTACAAATATTATCTCATTTGAATTTGAACCAGCATTCTTCATTTCCCTTACTGTGAGTGTTGTTGAAAATACATTTCTAAATCTGATATGCCTAATTATCCACAGCTCACTTACCTCCCTGAGCCCATTCCTACCCTTAGCAATGCATTCTAGTATGGAAATACAAACAGATAATGTTATTTACTTCAACATAGAAAGTGGCATTAAATACTGTGATGAACAAGAAGAACTAGAACATGGACAAAATGATTTAAATTATGGTCTTTGTAACGAAACACTTCTACAAAGTCTACTCTTATGGATTATTATGATGTGGAGAAGACTCTGGGTTCTTGAAGGCTATACTAGAAGTATGAATTGTGGTAGCTTCTACCATTTTAGCAATGTTACAAGTATGGTCCTGACCAGATACTGTCTACTTTCTAAGCACAAATATAACTGCATATGGTGTGGTTCCTCATCAGCAGTCTGGCCACTTAAAGGCAAATTCTTTGCCCCTAGAAATCCATGAAACAAGGAAAAATGCAAAATAGCCCTCAGTACAGACATGAACAAAGATTATTACTATTTCCTTAGGAAGTCTAACCAGTATAAATCAATCACTACAACAGGGAAATCAAAAGACCCTTAGCACTTGCTTTAGCCAGCAAATATTTGAAAGTCCTGCAGAGTGAAGGGATATGGAAGTCAAGGTTAACACTGGTTGAGAATATAAATTAATTTGCAAGATCTCATAAAGGAGTATGGTGGAAGATTATGGGTAGTATCATCTACTAAAATAGTGGAGAAGAGTATGGTGGAAGATTATGGGTAGCATCATCTCCTAAAATAGTATGGTGGAAGATTATGAGTAGTATCATTTACTAAAATAGTGGAAAAGATTAGAGAGAAAAAAAAAACAAATAAGAATAACAGTTGGCAAGATATCTAACTAAACAAAGTCTAATAGAATCCAAGCTATTTGAGGACAAGGATGGTTTTGTTTTTTTCTTTATATTTTCAGTACCAAGAATAGTATCTGACATAAGGTAGGTGCTAAATAAATACTTATTCAATAAGTCATTCTGAGGGAATTTATGAGTGAAATTGGAAGAACAACAGATAAAAGTGAAAAAAAGATCTGTAAAAATTTTTAATTTGAAGATTTTTTAAAAAAATAAACTTTTTTCTCAGCCACTGACAGTGGAGACACTACATTTAAACTCTAAAATTTTCATCCTCAGCATGCTTTAAGAAGAAGTAGAAATGGTTCTAAAGAAAACAAAGATCAAAAGAACATCTGGATGAGAACAAGTATACTCAGTGGAGGTCCATGTAGTAGGCAATATAATTTTGAGAATGTGGAGTGATTAATTATCTAAAAATATTAGGAGGAATAGAATAGAGGAGAGAATACCAAGGGCTTGAGGGAAAAATCCAGACTTTATTCTTACCAAAAAAAAGATGATGGGTAGTATTAATAACTAATAATTCCTTATACTTACTTTTCTATTCTCATCTTTATGAGAGTAATCTACAGATTTATTGAGGACATCCTTAATGAACTTATGAGAAAGGCATTGGCAGGCTTTTAGAAATTTTATTCTATAACAAACCACTTTTTAAAAGTCACACAATTGACAGGAAGTTGTTGAGACTACAAAATCTCAGTTTATGGTTTCCTTACTATATAAAAGTATTGGATCCAGTAGAGAAAAATGCTGCTTTAAGCTCTCCAACAAGATATCTCCTGTGCACATATAACAGAATTCTAGACTTCTAGATTCAAAATCTTCTTGGCTTTCAGTTCTTACTCCTCACAACAATGCTTCAGAAAAAAGAATGGATTTTTTGTTCCTTAGACCTGTCAGAATTTATTAGATAACCTGAAGTCATAGTGAAAACATGAACAATTTACATTAAATATATACACAGTAAATGCTGGAAAAGTACACTGACAAATTCTCCCCAAACCAACTCCTCCCTCCACATGCGTATCTGTGAAGGGCTGGTCTCAGAATAGCAGGGAAGGCTGTAGACACTCACAGTTGGGTGTCAGCACAGAAATTCCATTTCCTTCGAACCCATGTGGCATGGAAGAGGAGATAGTTTCACTGAGCAGTTAGAGTGTTACCACATCAGAGTATCAAGTATGAAATATTAGAGAAGCAGTGGGTGATGAGGGTGGGGGTGGAAGAGTATCAATAATTAAAACAATATGACAGGATAGAACCAAAAGTTCTCAATGTGCCTATGACATACCAGCCATTCTTCCTTCTTATCAGTTCTGGATTCTCTTTCTGAATCTGCTGCTAGCCACACCTATGACTGTGGACTTTGAAGCTATGCAGAGGTATCTACTGATGGAAGCTTCTGGATAATGCAGCCATATATATTTAAACTTGTCTCTTAAATATGTAAGAACACATGAGACTTTGTGGAAGAACAGAGATATTTTTGATGGCCCACTGATGATTAATTCCAAGAGATTTATTTTTTAACTTTAAATTTATTTGTTTTTAATGTTCTTTAAAAAATTGAGTTTCAATTTCTCTCCTTTCTTTCTGCCCCTCTCCCACCTGTTGAGAAAGCAACCAATATAATAGCAATTATATAGATGAAGTCATGAAACACATATTTTCATATTAGCCATATTGCACAAAAAAAGGAAAAAAAGTAAAGAAAAATAAAAGAAGTGAAAAAGTATGCCTCAATCTGCACTCAGAATTCATCAATTCTCTCCCTGGAATGGATAGCATTTTTCATCATGGGTCCTTTGGAATTGTCTTAGATCATTGTATGGATCAAAGTAGCCAAGTCTTTATCAGTTGATCATGGTTATAATATTGTTGTTACTGTGTACAGTGGTCTGGTTCTGTTCACTTTGCTTTGTATCAGTTCACACAAGTCTGTCCAGGTTTTGCTGAAACCATCCCCTTTATTATTTCTTGTAGTATTCCATCACAATCTCTATACCACAACTTGTTCAACTATTCCTCAATTGATTGGCATCTCCTCAATTTCCAATTCTTTGCCACCACATAAAAGTGCTGCTACTAATATTTTCTATTCATATATCCTTTTTTCTTTTTCTTTGATCTTTTTGGATAGAGACCTAGTAATGGCATTGCTGAGTCCCAAGAGATTTCTAAAACAAGAAGATATATGCTTGCCAAAGGTATTTGTTACTTTTATGAAAGAAGGAAGAAGAGTCCCTTAATCACATGTTTTCAGAACTGGAAGGGACCTTAGCGGCTATCTAGGCCAACTGATACTTGAAAAAGATCCCTTATTCAGATCCTCACAAAATAAATGGTCATCCAGTCTTGGCTCAAAGAACTATAATTGGAAGGAAGCCATTACCTTCTGAGGAAGTCCATTGGATAATGCTAATTGTTAAGAGTTTTTTTTTTTTTTTGGTTATAGCATATCTAAATTTTCTTCTTTGAATTTTCACTCATTGCTCCTAGTTCTACCTCTTAGAGCTAAACAGAGTTAAATACTTGAATGTGGTTATATTTCTTTTGATCCTTCTCTTCTTTAGGATAGTTTCTTCAACTGACACAGACTCAAGACCTTTCACCATCCTGGTTGCCCTCCAACTTATCAATATTCTAACATGTGGTACCCCAAACTGTACTCTAGATGTGGTCTGACCATCTCAAAATACAGTAGGCACATCAGTTCTTTGTTTCTGGAAACTATGCCTCCCTCAAAGTAGCTCAAGATTGTCTTAGCTTTTTTGGCTGCCATATTACACTTTGATTCATCTTGAGCTTGTAGTCTACTAAAGTCCCCGGCTCTTCAAACAAATGGCTATTTAATCATTCTTCTCCCATCTTATACTTGTGATTTTTTTTTAATCTGAGTGAAATACTTAGTATTCCTCCCTGTGAAATTTTCATTTCCTCAGGTTTGAGGTTTCCAGTGTTCTGAACTTGCAAGACTCTTTTGGAGATGGCAAAGTCAAGATGACAGAGAAGAGGCAGCAACTCAGCTGAAATCTCTCAACATCCCCCTCAAAACAACTTTAAGATAATGCCTCGAATTGAATTCTGTAGTGGCAGAGACAACACATGGTCGGGGCAAGACATTTTTTCCAGCCCAGGACAACTTAGGAGGTTGGCAGGAGAGATCTGTGACATTGGGATGACCCAGCACTGACCTGGAGTACAGCACATGGAGTGGCAACAGCACTAGGAAGCCTTGGTGTCGGAGACAGTGTCAGCTGCAGCCCAGAGACTGTAAGGGGGTTGAACAATTGATCAAAAGGAGGTAACAGGGGACTCTTTGTTGGCACTGGGACCAGGACCATGTTGCATTGCTTATACACAGTTCTGGGTTGCAGGTCCAGGGCTAAGAGGAACACTAGCACTTGTAGGAGAGTAGGGACCTTGGTCACAGCTTCAGGTTAGAGAAGAGTCCTGTTAGTCATTCACAAGGGAGCAGTCCCAAGGCAAAAAGGACCACCAGCACTTTTGCTGCAGAAGACCAGAGAACCTGGTCACAGTTTCAGGGCCAAGAGGAATGCTAGTGCTTGTGACTGCAGGGAAGCAAGTCTTTTTTTTTTTTTCCCCAGATGAAGGCAAGAGCACAAGCCAGGAGAACAGTGACTGCCCTGCTCTTTGGATTATACCATCTTGGAAACACTGAAAACAGGCTCCCAGCACTAGCTCTGAAAACAGCAGTACAAAAAACTTGAAGTTGGGACAGTGCCCTCCTACCGTTGGAGCAGAGCCGAACTTTAACATAAAGTTAAAAGTCAAGAAATAGTCAGGAAAAATAAGAAAACAACAAAAAAAGAACTTGATCATGAAAAGCTAATATAGTGACAGGGAAGATCAAGACACAAACTAAGAAGATAACGCCAATGTCAAAACAGCAAAACCTCAAAGAAAACTGTGAATTGGACACAAGTCCAACAAGAATTCCTGGAAGAGCTTCAAAAGAATTGTAAAAATCACATTAGGTAGAAGAAAAAATTGGAAAAGAAATGAGAGTGATGCAAGAAAATTATGAAAAGAGAATCCACAGCTTGGTAAAAGAGGGACAAAAAATATAGAAGAAAGCAACATCATTAAAAAAAAACAACAACACAATTGGTCAAGTGGTAAAAGAAGCACAAAAATTCACTGAAGAGAAGAAATCTTTAAAAAAGAAAAATTGTCCAAATGGCAAAAGAAGTACAAAAGCTCATTGAAGAAAATAATTCCTTAAAAATTAGAATTGGGCAAGTGGAATCTAATGACTTTATAAGACATCAAGAAACAATAAAATGAAGTCAAAAGAATGAAAAAAATAGAAGAAAATGTGAAATAACTCATCAGAAAAATAATTGATGTAGAAAATAGATCAAGGAGAGATAATTTAGGAATTATTGGACTACCTAAAAGCCATAATTGAAAAAGAGCCTACACACCATGTTTCAAGAAGTTATCAAGGAAAACTTTGCTGATGTCCCAGAACCAGAGAGTAAAATAGAAATTGAAAGAACCTACAGATCAACTCCAGAAGAGATCCTAAAATGAAAACTCCCAGGAATATCATACTCAAATTCTAGAACTCATGTATGAAGGTGAAAATATTGCAAGTATCCAGAAAGAAACAATTCAAATATTGTGGAGTCATAGTCAGGATCACATAAGATTTAACAGCTTCCATGTTACAGGAGTAAAGGACTTGAAATATGACATTCCAGAAGGAAGAGGAGCTAAGATTACAACCAAGAATAATCTACCCAGCAGAACTAAATATAATCTTTTGGGGAAAAAATGGATATTTAATGAAATAGAGAACTTTTGAGTATTCCTGATGAAAAGACCAGAGCTGAATAGAAAATCTGACATTCAAACATGACACTCAAGAGAAGTATAAAAAAGTAAACCTTAAAGAGAAATCATAAGGGACTAAATAAAGTTAAATAGTTTATTGTCATGTATGGAAAGGCAATACATGTAACTCCTAAGATTTCATCATTATTAGGGAAGTTAGAAGGAGTCTACATAGACAGAGGGATTGAGAGTGAATTAATTAAGTTGGGATAAGCTAAAAAAATGAAGGGGTGAGAAAGAGGGATACACTGGGAGAAGGGCAAAGGAAGAGGTAAAATGAAAAAACTTCTCACATAAAAGAGGTGCACAAGGAAGAGCTTTCATAGTGGAGAAGAAAATGGGGGTGGGGAGGTGGGCAATGTTTGAACCTTACTCATTGGAACTGGCTTAAAGAAGGAAGAATATGTGTGTATATATGTATATTCATATATATGTATATATACATATATATGCATTCAGTTGGTTATAGAAATCTACTTTAACCAATAGTGAAATAGGAGGGGAAGAGGATAGGAGATATGGAGAGAATGTAATGAAAAGTGGAAGGATGGATTGGGGAGGTAGTAATCAAAAGCAAAACATATTTTGGGGGAGGGGTAGGGGAGAGAGAGAGAGAGAGAGAGAGAGAGAGAGAGAGAGAGAGAGAGAGAGAGAGAAGGAAATAGAATGGAGGGAAATATATAGTAATCATAGCTGAATGTGAATGTGAACGGTATGAGCTCACCCATAAAATGGAAGTGGATAGCAGAATGGATTAGAAATAGAATCCAACAATATGTTGTTTATAAGAAATACACTTGAAATACACACTATAAATAAATAAAGAACTCGAGCAGAATCTATTATGCTTCAGATGACGTAAACAAGGCAGAGTTATCCATCATAATCTTAGACAAAGTAAAAGCAAAAATAGACTAAATAAAAGAGATAATCAGAGAAACTTCATTTTGCTAAAAGGTAGAAAATGAAGTAAAATCAATTTTTACAGCAAGTTTCTCAGAGAAAGGTCTCATCTCTCAAAAATATAGGGAACTGAGTCAAATCTAAATTGATAAATGATCAAAGGATATGAAGAGGCAGTTTTCAGGAGAAATTAAAGCTATCCATAGTCATATGAAAAACTGCTTTAAGTCGCTATTGATTAGAGAAATTCACATTAGAACAACTCTGAGGTACCACTTCACACGTATCAGAAATGACAAATGCTGAAGGGGATGAGGGAAAATAATGCTATTGATAAACTGCTGGTGGAGTTGTGAACTGCCAAACCATTCTGGAGAACAATTTGGAACTATGTTCAACCATTTGACCCAGGAATACCACTACTAGATCTGTACCCCAAAGATATCAAAGTAAAAGGACCTGTAAGTACAAAAATATTTATAGCAGCTCTTTGTGGTGGCAAATAATTGGAATTTGAGGGGATGCTTATCAATTAGGGGATGGCTTAACAAGTTGTGGCACATGATTCTGATGGAGTATTGATATTTTGTAAGAAATGATGGGGTGGGTTGTTTCAGAAAAAAGATGTGGCAAGACATATATGAACTGATAATTCTCTGATTTACAAGTTTAGTAACCCTGTTAAAAAGGAAATAAGGGTACTGGGCCATGTTCCATTACTGATAAAGCCATGAAGATAGTTTGTGATCACAACTTCCTTTTCTGGATGCTTAATAAGTACTCTTTAATAATCTATTTTGGAAATTTGCCACGATTTAAAATCAAACTCATTAGTCTCCTGTCGCTGTTGTCATTTCCAGTTGTGTCCAACTCTTTGTGAGCCCCTTTGGGTTTTTTTTTTTTGGCAAAGACACTGGAGTGGTTTGCCATTTCCTTCTCCAGCTCATTTTACAGATGAGGAAACTGAGGCACACAGGGTTAAATGACTTGCCTAGAGTCACACAGCTACGAAATGTCTGAGGCAAGATTTGAACTCAGGAAGATGAGTCTTCCTCATTCCAGGCCCAGCATTCTATCCACTGTGCCACTTAGCTGCCCCTAGTCTCCTGTTGGTAGATTCCATTTTCTTCTTTATTTCTGAAAATTGACTATCTCTCTCCTCTAATTTTATGGTAGATCTCCTTTTTTTGCATTCAAAATGGAGAAAAGTTTTCTAGATGGTGAGGTTCTCCAGAAGACACTATCTTTTGACATTGAGCTGATTACATCAAATACTAGAACTGTGTACAGCCCCCTAAATGTGACGAATGCACACTCAAAAAAGTTGATTATACTTTTATCTGCAAAGGAAAAACCAAATGGATAAATTCAATTGAATTCAGCAATCATTTATTGGGTAGCAACTATGTTTGAAGTGCTGAATTAGCTTTGATATACGTCAAAATATAGGGCAGTTAGGTGATGCAGATAGAGCACTGGCACCATTATCAGGGGACCTGAGTTCAAATGCAACCTCAGACATCTGGACTTACTAGCTGTGTAACTTTGGGTAGGTCACTTAACCCCAATTGCCTCAAAAAACAAACAAACAAACAAAAAACAAAATCAGAATATACGTCAAAATAGTTCCATATAAAGACATAAATCAAATAGTTCAGTTTGATGCCCTCAGTGAGCTTACATTCTAGGGTGAAAATTGCTTACAAATAAGTAAGCACAGTATTTATACAAAATAAATACAGTGTGATTTTGGGAGGGAACAACTGTGAGGAACCAAGAAAAGCCTCATGATGCAAATGGCATTTTTGCTAAGCCTTGAAAGGGAAAAGGAATTTTTAAGAGGTAGTGATTAGGTGGAAGAGCATTCCATGCACAAGGAACAATAAGGGAATGGAGACAGGAGATAGAATCTGAGTATGAAGAGCAACAGGTGGGTCAATTTGGATACAATGTAGTGTTTAAGGCAGGAGTAATATGAAATTAATCTGGAATGATAGGTTTGAGCCAGATTTTAATGCTTTAAATACCAAAGAAGTTTATATTTTATCTTAAGGGAAATAGCAAGTCAGAACTAGCAGTTTGACCAGTTCTGAATTCATCTAATCTATTCTTGATGAACTATGACCAATTGTCTAAAGTAAAGAAAAGAGAATACATAGTAACTCTCCATTTGACTTTTAGCTTCAAACATCCCACAGCTGTTGGTTAGGTTTCCCTAAATCTATGGTTTGAATAAATTTCCAGGCTTACTCCTTTCCTCTGGTATGGCTCGGAATTTCCTAATGTCTGTGTTAGTAACGCTGTTCATCTTATTTCGGGAGTGTTTACATTGTTAAACAATGGAAAAGTTCAAGGAATGAATGATAATTTAGGAATTAAGAAAAAGATTGTAATGCAAAGAATGATTTTTTTTCCTTTTAAATATACTGAATCAGGTAAAATTAGATGTTTGTATTGATTGAATTTCTTGGCCATTAGAGATTTCAGAATTTTATTTTGTTTTTGTAGACGCAGCTTTATATGGAAGCAGGTTTAAATGTTGAATAAGACTGCTCTCTGGGACAGAGACACTAGGGGAAACTATGGTGATGTTAAAAAAAATCTCAATAAAAACTTATTAAAAAAAGAGAAAGAAAATGGCTCTATATGATGCTCTGTGGAATTGGAAGTGGAATTGTGTCTGCGTCTGTGTGTGTTTATGAGAAGGGAGATATTCTTAATAGGACCATAAAACCTTAAGACAAGATCACTTTATTTCCTCTACATTTTGCCACAAAATGATAAATATATTTTACCCTCCCTTCCCCAAAATTCATGATAAAACATTATTCTGTCTCAACAATGTCTCAAAATTGTTTCTCCATATTACCCATTCAATAGTCATTTATATATCAAAAGAAAGACAAATCAGTAGCATAAATAAATATGTGAATTAGAATACTGTTGTACCCTTGACCTCTTTCTGTTTACCACCCTTCCACACCTCCCCACTTCAGTTAAATTAGACATAGGAGATTGGGTAACAATGGCTGGTTGCAATTGTCCTCAGACTTGTAAATTCGTCATTTCATAGGTGTTTTCTCTTCATTGTATAAAGGTCATAAAAATTGTCCATGGGAATCTTGTGGCCTGTGGGTTTTGCACAACGGGCACATTCCAATGTGAATCCTATGCAGGGGCTGATTGAAAACATGCTTCACCTTTGACGTGCTCCTTTTCCATCTGCCTTCTTATTTGATTCCTGATGGCATTCCTGGAATGTTACATCTCTCTCATAGGTCTACAAGTTGAAACTGTAAGGGGGTGGTGGTGGTGGTGGTGTGCCTGCACATATTACACTATATAAATTAGCTGCCAAAACATCCCTTCAGAAATGTGCAGGGCCTGTCTTCAGTTAGCAAATTCCAGGAAAGCCCGTTGAAAATCAACTATGATGCTTTTTGATCATACAGACCGAAGTCCATAAGATTATACACAAACAGAAGGTGGAGAATTGGGGCTATCTGAAAAGCATTCACAAAGATTTTCACTGGAAACAATTTGTGGACATGCCTGAAACCAAATGAGGTTTTATAACCACTGACTTACCTCTCTCTTTTTTCAATGAAGATTTTTTCACTGATATTTCAGCCAAAGACAGACAGTGGTTAATGTCCGGTGGGAAGAACAGTTAGCAAATTAATGGTCATAACCCTTTTTGCTCTTCTTTTATAAAAGGCAATAATTTTTTAAGTAAGATATTTCATTTCCATGAAAATAATTAATGAACACCCCTTAACAAAAGAAAGTAACATCTATCTTAGTTACCTCCAGGACGCATGGCCCTAGACACACTGGTCTCTATCCGTTTGCTTAAAACCTCAGCCCTTAGGTTTGCCATTCCAAAGCGCTGTTTAGTTTATTCACTTCATGATCACAAGGAAAATAGAAATAAGAAAAAGAAAGGCCACATGATTTTCAACAAAGAAATGGTTTCCTGAAGTAAGAGTCATAACTAGATTCTTAAAGTGAAGATTTTCTGTGCCATTTGCAAACTCAGAGACATGAAGTAGAGACCTTCTATTTTGAAACATAAATTAGAAATTAATTATTGGATTTGCAAATTTTTAGCTGCCAGCAGTATTAGCTTTGATATAGATATGACATGAAGGATATGTCATAGTTTCATATTATCATAAATTTAGAGCTGAAAAGGACCTTATAGTTTGCATAGCTCCTTCTCATTTTATGAGTTAGAAAATTGAAGCCCACAGAGGTTAAATGACTTACTTGACCAGTGTCACACAGGAATTAAGGTGCAGAAACAACAGCTGAATCTAGCTCTTCTGACTTCAAACTAGAACTCTTTTCTACTACATCATACATCTTCAGGTAATCAGTCAATCAATAAATTGATTAATCAACAGGTGGGATACTTCCTGTCTTCTCCCTCTCATAGGCTTCCAGGCTGGAAATATTGATTGAAGTCAGAGGTTCATGTAAACTTGAAAACTTTTCTCCTATTATTATACTATGAAAGGTACTATTTTAAGTTATCAAATAAACATGTGTTAAATATCCTGTAGAATGTGCAACTAGAAATAAAGGTGATATTTAATCCTATCAGTGATTTGTAATATACATGTAAACAGGAGACCAATTTTCAGACTAGCTCTGCCAAGGTGCAGCAGACCAATATAATATTTTAATGGAATTTTTCCTAGGAAGATAAGAATCAGATTTTAAGACCACCCTTCTATCTGGAGAGGTTAATGATTGAGAGAGACCAGGTAAGAGAGAGGTGAGTCTTGTGAGTTCTTTCCATCCATGTTGTTAGGCAATCACAAAGTGTCAGTTAACAAAGGCACAATTCATATTTTTCACATTTAGTTTCATTTACAAAGTCATTCCAGTTTTAAAGATAAATCAGGTTTTTCTCATCCATTTGCGTTGACTCGTTCCCTTTTAGGGACCACAGCGTCTATTAGGAAATCTTATTTCTTAGAAAACAATTCTCTGTATTACAGTTATACTTAAAGGAAATCAGTAATAAAAATGGCCTGGTTATGTAAAGTGATACTATTTCACATTTATATGACTCTTGACAATGACAAGGTACAACTTTATGAAGCAGGCAGGGAAGATGTCATTTCTATTTTTCACATGACAAAGCAGATTCAGAGAGGTGATATTCCTTTGGTTCTACAGAATTATGGAAGTAGGCCTTGAACCAAGGACGACTGAATCCAAGACCAGGACTCTTAATTCTTTAGGATGCTGCTTCCCTAATATGCCAAAAACTGCATTTCTAGAGTTTGATTCATGGGTATCCTGGAGCCAGCTAGAACCAGGTACTAAAAGTCTATTGTTAAATTTTCAGTTGAGCATTTGCACCTATGAAATCAGCAAATACTGTGAACCAGGGCTTGGTTGAATGTTTTATTGACTTAAGAAAGTGATGGATAAAATGTTATGCAGATTAACCTTAAAGTTGTGTCTTTTTTTGAGGGGGAGAGCTGATTTTACACATTTACTAACACATGCTTGGTTTGGTTATTTTTCACATGGCAAAATTTGTGCTTGGTACCTGGAAACAAAATTAATATGTGGATGGGTTTTATAGGGTAAGGACTGAACCTTTGATTTAATTAGTAGAAGAATCGTCCTAAAGAAAACTCCCTATCCTCCAAGTAAGAACCTTTTCTGCCACATCTTGTTTTTAGAGGGTTGCCTGAAGATATTTAACTGGGGCAGCTAGGTGGCACGGTGGATAGAGCACCAGGCACGGAATTAGGAAGACTTATTTTTCCTGAGTTCAAATCCCACCTTAGATGCTTATTAGGTGTGTCACCCTTGGCATGTCATTTAATCCAGTTTGCCTCAGTTTTCTCATCTGTAAAATGAACTGGATAAGGAAATGGCAAACCACTCCAGTATCTTTGCCAAAAAAAAAAAAAACAACAAAAAACAAATGGGGTCATGAAGAGTTGGACACAACTGAACAACAATAACGAGGAAACTCCTTATACTGCAGATAAGAACCTTTTCAATTGGGAAATGGCTGAACAAGTTGTGGTATATGATAGTGATGGAATACTACCGTGCTATAACAAATGATGATCTCGATGATTTTAGAAAAAAACATGGAAAGACTTGCATGAAATAATGAAGAGAAAAATGAGCAGAACTGAGAAAACATTGTATACAGTAATAGCAATATTGTTTTAAGAGTGACTGAGTGAATAAGTTATTTTAACTATTATAAATACCCCAATTAACTGAAGCACATATTGTTTTTATAGGGTTGCTTAGAGGCACTAACAGGTTAAGGGATTTACCTAGATTACAGCCAGTATGTATCCAAGGTAGAATTTGAACTCAAATGTTCTTGACTCTGAGCCCATCCATCCCTGTTCACTGTACCATGCTAACTCTCTGGGCTAAATAGAAAAATAAAGCATGATTGATTGGATCATGTGTTATAATCTGAGATTCAGTTTTCCATGCATACGGGAAGTTTTTCTGGTAGGAAATGTAGTGCCATGCCCTGGGCACCACCATCCATCTAGTCTCACCTAACTTTAATACTGAGTAGAAGGAAATAAATAGCTTTGTACTAACTAGCCTTATACATTGACATATTTTTAAAAGTAATGAATGCATTTTAAGCATCACTGAGTTAAGTGAACCTCTGCATTTGAAAGCCTTTCTATTTTAACTCCATTTATCAACTAAGGTGCTATGGGACATTACAATGGACAAGTGAGGCTTCTTTCTTGCCCTGGAGTTTAGGATAAAGGAAGAAAGATGGAAAAAATAGTGACATTTCACATGGCTTTATGGGGTTGGATTTTCATCTAAGTCCTGAATCACCTTCCATGGCATCGTTGGCACCCGAGAAAAAAATGGGAGAATCTACATCAGTATTCAGTCAGTATTCTATAAAGATACTCTCTTTAAATTAGGGTTTATGTCATTAACAAGTTTTAAAGTTTTACTCAGAAGTGAGGATTTGGGCAAATTTTAAGTCACAGAAAAAGGGGAGTTTTGTGATAAATCAATTAAATACATATGTGCAAATAAATCTATCTGATTTAAACACAATGTTAATGCAAAAAAGAGAAATGAATAAAAATAGACATCATTCCTGATTATCTCCATTTCCTAAGAAAATTTAATTGGCTTAAATCATTTGCTATTAAGAGATTAAGAGAGTTGAGGAACCAAGTGAGATACAAAACACTTGATCTGTTTGCCCAGCAGAGAAATATGGCAGCAAAGGATATGCTGATTTACAGTATGAACTGCTTGAAAAAAATCTTACAGAAGAAGATTGTTAAAGACCATTAACAGCATTGCCTCATAAAATAGCAAACTTTGATGGAGGAAAAAGTAGAAAATAGGAAATTGGATGAAATTGGAATGAGAAAAATAAACAGGTAAAAAGTGGAAAAAAAAGGCTTTTAAAGATTTCTGTCACAGATTATTTTCTTCATCAATGACATTGGAGTCATTTTACTTGGACTTTAGCATAGGAGATACTGACTGGTGCATGAAATACAAATGATGAAATGAGAAGAGTGGCTAACCTCGACCAAGTGTCCAGAGTGGACATCTATGCTGGAGGTGATATCATTTACAGAATGCTGAAGTTTTGTTCCTTCAGATATCTGGAGGAGAGGGTATAACCAGCTGCTTGGAAAAAAAAATCATGGACCTTATTATTGTTAAAAAAATGCAACCAAGAAAGTATCTGTAACTGCAACCTATACGTGTACTTTTCTTTCTCTACAAAATCTTTTTGAATATATGAGATATGCTTAAAGAAGATATTAGAAAGGAACAAGTATGGTTTTGTAAATGACATTCCATAGAAGATCACATCTTTACGATCACAGTTGGCTAAAATATGTAGAGAATGCAAACGTTCATTGTGCTTAGTTTTTGCTTCCTATAAAACAGCTTTTGAGATATTACTTTCTAGTCTGTATTCTGAAAAGGTAGATCCCAGAGATATTTCGAAATCATGTTGGGTTCCTTGAGAGAGATGACAACAGAGATAACTTTGTTTAATGACCTTCCATTTGTTAAAATCAAGTAAGGGATGTAACAGGGAAACATTTACTCTCCAAAGGTGTTTGCCACATGCTGACTGATTTCGTAGTCTAAAAAGAGGAGGATCCCTATACATGGTGAAAGGCTTCCATCTTCTCAACAAAGATATTTTTCAAGTGATGTTGTACAGCTATGAATAACATAATGCCACAATTTATGACTTATTGAGGCTAAGGTTACTCAAAGGGTAAAGATGAGGCACTTGGGGGGCAAGAGTAGATTGCAATATATTATTAACAAGGGCATATACAGAAAAACTAGCATAAAGGATCTCATCAGAAAGATGTTTGGCTGAAAAAGTAGATAGACTGGTCATATAAGTGGGCATATAAGTGGTACAATGGATAGAGCACTGGACCTGTAGTTAGAAAGACCTGACTTCAATTTCACCCCAAGAAACTTACTAGCTGTGTTACCCAGGACGAGGCACTTGGCCTCTCTCTACCTCAGTTTCTTCCTCTGTAAAATGAGAATAATAATAACACCTACCCTCCAACGTTATTATGAGGATCAGATGAGATAATATCTGTAGTGCCTTACAAACCTTAAAGAGCTATGGAAATGCTTGCTATTATTATTATTATGTACTGAAAGTGGTGCATGACTCTTGGGAAACTTGAATGCACCTATTGATAGCCTGAGATTGAAATGTAGAGCCAGGCCCTGTTGTTATATGGTATATGACCCCTCTGTGGAAGGGTTACAGGGGGACAAGGGCAAGAGATAAGTATGAGGAGGTTTGGATAGGCTAGAAGCAGATTTATACCATTGTGTTTTAAGGAGTACTTACTACTATGAGATCCCAGATTGACTGAGGTATTGAAATATGCCAAAAATAAACAAACAACCAAACAAACCTCAAACACCATTTCCTCTGAAGATTCAGGATCAATCATAGGTCAGCAGTTTGCTCCTAAAATCACAAAGCATCACAAGTGGTAGGGAGTACATTCAGCTGCCACATGCCACAAATGTCAATAATCCTGGTGTTTCCCTTTTTTTGTCAGGAAATACTTGCTTGTGAAGAAATTAAAGAGAAAATGCCAAAGGATTCATGGGAAACATTTGTGAAACTTTGTTTAAGAAAGGCAATTTCTTTTATCTTCAAGTGAAGACCTTCAGACAAACCTTTTTTCTTTCTTTTTTCTTTTTTTTTTAAATGTCCTTGGGCAGATCCTTAAGTAACTCAATCAATCCTGCAATAAAATGAAAGGAGAAAAAAATTAGTGCCTGTGCAAATCACAAGCCAGATTGCAGCCTGGGGTAAGCCATACATATTTACCTTGTGTCTTTCTTAAAAACAAGGAAATCCTGTTCTGTGAAATGATTTTCTAGTTACTATAGTTCTAAGAAATCAAACTAATGATAGATTAAATACAGTCTAATATTTTAGCATAGATCAGAACTAAGATAGAAAAAAGCGCCTTTCAAACGATGAGGCCATTTTTTACCCCATTTGATGATTTATTTTTCAGAGATTCTAAATGACTGTATTGCTTTTATGGTGCCATGGTAGTGTTTTTGGTTCAGGGGACTAGCTATTTCTTATCAGATCTGTTGGTTTTTAACCTACTTAAGTAAGGTTCAGTGAGCTGTTTCAAGTAAAAAGTGGTTCACTCTCCCATTTGGATTAATGTACATGCTGGGCAGACTATAACTGAAGTCTTGTATAACTCAAGTTCAAAATACCTCATGCGGCTTCAAGGTTTACAAGGTTTACATTGTCTCACTTGGTGTTCTTAACAACCCTATGAGGTAGCTGGTGTTATAGTTTCAGTTTTACATTTGAGGAAACTGAGGGTTAATGACAACTTACCCAACGTCATGCAACTAGTAAGCTTCTGAGGTGAGAGTCAAGGTCAGATCTTCCTGATTCCAAGGTCAGCTCTCTCTGAGCCCCACCACAGTTGAACTGTTTTGTCTTATTAGTACCTGTCAGTAAGAATCCTTTGAAAATAGCTGCACAGCCATGTCACAGACTAAAAACACTATTCTCTCCTAAGTTCAGGACAAAATTACATTTTAGTTTCTTTACTTAGTTGAGCACAAATAGCTTTTGGCAACTGAACCTTTTTATTGAAACTGTGATATCTTTCTATTGTTGGTCCCATTGAGATGCTTATCAGTATTGTACCTGGATGTTCCAACAGAGCTATTACCAATACAACAATAATGGTAAATAATGCCATCTTGTCTTAAACACTGGCCTTGATTCAGAAGATTTAAGATAAAGAGTCAGTGCAGGTATATCATTTTCACTCATTGAAAATTAAGTTACTTTTCAGACAGAGCCAATTAGTCGTTGAATGAGAACACTGGATAATAATGACCCCCTCAAAACAATGTCATTTTTCCCGAATGTGGCACATGTCATATCAAGATGATTTGGGAAGCTGTGTGTGTTACACACCAATATTTATTTTCCAGTTATGTGATGAGTTTTTTGGTTTATTTTGTTTTTCAATCACAGGGCAAAGTCTGGAAGTGAAAATTTACTTCCTGAGGGTATTTAATTAACTAAAATTAGCATATCCCCCAAGTAGGGTTAAGAACCATTGAAGCTAAGGAAAAATGCTTCACCTGAGCTATAGCAAAAGAATCATATAGGGGAGACCACAAGAAATGAAGATTGGAGGGAATATGCTTTGAGGAAAGAAAGTAGAGTCTTCACTTGAAAGGGAAGATGAGAGAGCAGAGACAGTTTATCAAAAAGCCACGGTAATACTTGTGCAGACAGGAGAATGATGACTTTGAAACAGAAAAGAATTTGAAATTGGGTTTTGGTAGAGGTCTATGAAAAGTAACCAAGTAACAAGGTACCTTTTAGAAAGCACTGGCCCAGTAACTATTTTACCTGTTCTAGGTAGTTAATTAGTAGAATTTATGCAGTCACTAAATTTAAATGAGGTTTTGTGAGAAGGGACAATGGAAGTAGGAGGCACATCTTTGCCCTGGAGTTAAGTTTTTAATAAGAAAGACAGGCAAAAATGTGTCATTGCTGTCATTTTATGGGTTTTATTTTATAGGCAAGTTGAGACTATTTCCTTTCTTTATCCAATGTCTGCAGTTTAGGTAATCTACTTCCAAATATACATGATTCCAGAAAAGAAAAAAAAAAATCTTCCTTTATATGTAGAAAACTATGTCCCTCATGTAGGATACAGAGCTAGAAAGGATTTCAGAGTAGGTCTAATCCAACCTCTTTATTTTATAGATGAGGCCTGAGCAGGTTATAACATCTCCCAAGGTCACACAGGAATATTAAAGTTGAGATTTAAACAATTCTCCCTATGTATTTTCTGACTTTAAAATCCATTGGAGTGTACATATGACTCTTGGGCCCCAAAACATCACTTTGGAGATAGTTTGGTGTGAAAAACTCTTGTAGGTAATTTTTTTTCTGACCTTTTCGGTAGGAAGTTTTAACTACTTGCTTTTCACTTATCAAAGAAGGCCTTCGGTTTTCTTTTTGACTCTTCCAATTCTCATCTTGTTTGACTTCATAGTCCCTCCTTGTGCATAATGGAGATACTGTCTTACTAGGTCATATGGCATGACAAAAGGTGGAAGAAAGTGAGTGGGTGAGAGAGAAGGGTCTATTATGATTATACCACATATGAATATTCTATTTGAAATTGTCATTGCTTGATGTGATGGGAGCATGGATCTTGTGAATGCCAGAATCAATCATCTTACAGTTGCCATTTTGTCGAAATAATCCAATCATGACTTGTCCACCTGAATCCCCAGCTCCTGATCCAGTGGGTTGCTGGACTAAAGGGACTTTATTAGTTAGGTGGTCTATCTATTTTCTGTCATTCTTGATACCTGACTTTCCCTGAATATTTTTGCATAATAGACTGCCTCCAGCACAACTGTCACCCTTGACCTTCAGTGGAGTTCTTCATTTGTTATGCAAACAGTTTTGTACATTATTCTTTCCAGGGAACACTTGGGGATTATAAGCTTCTACTCTAAGTTTTGTTGTGGACTGATGTGTGTATAAATATCCCTAACCCAAATTCCCTGTGATGATCCTTTTCCAATCAGTAGGGATTAATTTTCTTCCTTCAAAAGAGAAAGCCTTCCCTTTCAATCAGAGTGCTGACATTAAAATACAGTTGGCTAACTGTACTAACGTTTCTTAATTAACTTCTGTAGGCTTTCTTAAAGTTAAATCAAGTTTAGAATTCCTTCTCTTTCCCCTTACTGATTCCTCTTCCTCCTCTTCCTTGGGCATCCCCTAAAGTTTAATGCGTAGCACTGTGCTTTTCTCTTCTTTTGCCCTGGACCTCGTATCCACTTCCACAACTCTGATTGCCAGTATATGGGGATAATTTCATAGCTACTTCTCTGATACTGACCATTTCCTGAGATCTAGTCCTACATTTCTAACTGCCTATTGGATTCATCCCACTGAGTGTTTTACCGCCATGCCAACCTCACTATGTCTAAAATGAAACTCATTGTTTCCCTGCTTCTGATTTTCATGGTATTCACACTCTCCTAAGAACTAGGTTTGAAATCTGAGTCATTTGTATCCCCTTCCATCCCTTATCATATTTAATCAGTCACCAAGACTTTTTCAGTTCTTTTTTTCACTATTATTACCATCAAAATCATCAGAGCCATCATCAGACACTTTTTGGCTATCTGCAATGTGGTATAAAACATAGTCCTGGCTTTGAGGAGTATTACAAGCTAGTCAGTGACATAGAATACATCAGAAAGATCATAAGGATATAAAGTGACAAAAGCTGATACGATGGCTCTTGGATCCAGCACTTCATTTTCATTCTAACCTCCACTGCAATAGTTTAGTTACTTGATGGCCTGTGTGATCCTCTGCAGCTCTACTGCTCTATGGTCCTAAATATAAGGCACTGTCATTATGATACTTAACACTGGAAAGACTAGGAATGTCAGTTTGCTTTGTCCTTCAAGGTATTCTGAAATTCCAGTTCTTTAATCACCTCAGGCAAGTATCCCCTAACCAGTGTCCTTGCTGCCAGTATCTCTCCCCTCTGGCCTCTCTTGTATATCCTTACCAGATGAATCTTCTTAAAAGAACTAGATTCTGGCCCCCAAACTTTCACTAGCTGTCCATTACCTGCTGAATAATATGTATACCTCTAATCCTGGCACTTCAAAAACCTTTTAAGATTATTTAAGGTGATCTAGCCCCAGCCTCTTTCTGCAATCAGAGTTCACATTGCTATTCTACGTAAACCTGTTCTAAACAAGTCCACTTATGAGCCCCTGCAAATGCCTTGCTCTATGCTACCACCATTTCTTTCTGCACACTGTTCCCCATACCTGGAACAACCCTCTGTCATCTCTCTGCCCCTTCAAATCTTACTTATTATTCAAAGGTCAATTCAAACTCCATCCCTTCAATAACCTCTTCCTGACCCCCTCAGCCCATGATGATTTTTATGTCCTAGACCATTTATTTTGACACTGTTTTCCTGCCTGCTGGTCTATCTCCAGTTGTCCTGATCTGTATCTGGCCACTGGACCCAGATGGCTCTAAAGGAGAAAGTGAGACTGTGACTTTGCACAGCCTTCCCTCACTTAAGTCCAATTCATTTGCAAGTCATGACATCATTTCCTGATGTCAGGGTCCTCCTCAAGAACGAAGGACAAATCAAGCAACAATTTTCCTGCCTGGTGTGGTTAGCAATTAAAAAGTAGCTATTATTTCTATATTGCTTTAAGGCTTGTAAAATGCTTTACAAATTTCTCATTTGATCCTCCTTCAACTCTTGCATAGAGGTGGTATTGCTATATCCATTTTACAGATGAAGAAACTGAGGGAGGCAGATGCCAAATGACTTGCCCAGGGTCACATAGTTAGTAAATGTCTGAGGCAGTATTTGAACTCGGGTCTTCCTGACTTAGCCACTGAACTTCTATGTCATCTCTCTCTCTCTCTCTCCTTGAGAGCAGAGCCCATACTTTACACTGTGGCTACTTCCCTGAACTCATTAGAGCAGTTCTTCTAAACAAACCTTAATAAATACTTGGTTGTTTTAAATTACACGGTTTTTTTTTTAAAGAGATATAGAGTGTTTTTTTTTTGTTTTGTTTTGTTTTGTTTTGTTTTTTAATGAAAACAACAAAAACAGACTCAGGAGTGGCTGTAATCATGGAATTGAAGTGTTACAGGCATGTACCCAAAAGGTTGGGGAGGTTCTATAATGATAAAAGTCAGTGGAGCTGAATTTGGTATTTTTGGAGAGAAGAGTGAATAAGTTTGAAGGAAGCAAAGATCTTTGTGGAAGGGATAGGGGAAAACACGTTTACTGGTTCCACGTGAGAGAGAGTAAGTTAAATGTAATAGAGTAAAAAAATGTCAGGCATAAGTGGAACAACTAGGTATCATGATTTGAAAGACCCTAGGAATTAAATTTAATTTAATAAACATTTGTTAAGTTCCTATTGTGGGTACTAGGGCCTAGCGAAGATACACAATTTAGATAAAATGTGCCCCTTGTGTTCATAGAGATCATAGTCTAGTAGAGAAAAATAAGATACACAAATAACCACAAGACAGAATTAAACATGACAAAAAATGTAAGAAAGGTGCAAAGTAGCATGTAATTATTCACAATATTTCTGTAACTCCTTGTCTCAAACAGACTTTTGTACAGGTCTCTTCATGAAATACCGCCATTATGATCAAAACCTGTTGAGGCAAGGTCCTATTCTCCACTTAACTCTATGTAAGTTTTGTCTTTAGACAATCATGCTCTAAGATTTACTGAATGTCTGTTAAGAGGAGAGACATGGGGGGGTGGAGCCAACATGGTGGAGGGAAAGCAGTGACTGTCTTGAGCTCTCTCCCAAAGCCCTCCAAATACCTGAAAAAATGGCTCTAAACAAATTCTAAAGCAGCAGAACCCACAAAAAGACAGAGTGAAACAAATTTCCAGCTGAAGACAGCCTGGATGGTTGATCAGAAAGGTATATCCCGCCGGGCGGGGAGAGGAGCGCAGTTTGGCGTGGGCGCGCAGGCCGCAGCGACCCTGGAGCAGGCCTCAGAGGACTGAATTGCAGGCACCTGTGGTGGTTTCCAGACTTCTCAACCCCTGAATGCCAAAGACAACTTAGGAGGTCAGTGGGAAAAAGTCTGTGACTGCAGTGAGAGAGGAGCTAGGTCTCAGCCACAAGTCTTGAGCAAGGCCTGGAGCAGCGACTGTTTCCTGAGCTTCCGGCCCACAGACTGAGGGGGAATCGAGTTGCTGATCAGAGGGGGACTGCAGGGATCTCTTTGCCAGTGCTGAGGCAGGAATCTCTTGCTTTACCAGTGCTTGGATCTGGGTCACAGTTCTGAGGGGCGGTCCTGGGGTGAGGAGGAACGCTGGTGTGGTAGAGCTTGTTGGGGTGGTGGAGAGAAAACACCTAGCCCCTTATCATAGCACCTTGGAAGAACTGAAAATTTACAGGTCCCAAGAAGTACCTCTCAGCTGTACAAACCCCCAAAGCTTGGGACAGTACACTCTTCACATTGGAAGCAGACTTTTACTTTAACAAAGAGTTTAAAACTCAAGTAATTGGTTGGGATCATGAGTAAGCAGTGCAAAAAGAGTCAGACTATATTATCTTACTTTGGTGACAAAGAAGATCAAAACATACAACCAGAAGAAGACAACAAAGTCAAAGCTCCTACATCCAAAGCCTCCAAGAAAAATATGAATCAGTCCCAGGCCTTGGAAGAGCTCAAAACGGATTTTGAGAAGCAAGTAAGAGAAGTAGAGGAAAAACTGAGAGTGATGCAAGAAAATCATGAAAAACAAGTCAACAGTTTGCTAAAGGAGACCCAAAAAAACACTGTAGAAAATAACATCTTAAAAAATAGCCTAACCCAAATGGCAAAAGAAGTTCAAAAAGCCAATGAGGAGAAGAATGCCCTAAAAAGCAAAATTGGCCAAATGGAAAAGGAAGTCCAAAAGCTTACTGAAGAAAATACTTCCTTAACAATTAGAATAGAGCAATTGGAAGCTAATGACTTTATGAGAAATCAAAACACTGTAAAACAAATCCAAAAGAATGAAAAATTAGAAAATGATGTGAAATATCTCATTGGAAAAACAACTGACCTGGAAAATAAATCAAGGAGAGAGAATGTAAAAATTATTGGACTATCTGAAAGCCATGATCAAAAAAAGAGCCTAGACATCATCTTTCAAGAAATTATCGAGGAAAACTGCCCTGATATTTTAGAACCAGAGGGCAAAATAGAAATTGAAGGAATCCACCAATCTCCTCCTGAAAGAGATTCCCAAAGGAAAACTCCTAGGAATATTGTAGCCAAATTCCAGAGTTCCCAGGTCAAGGAGAAAATATTACAAGCAGCCAGAAAGAAGCAATTCAAGTATTGTGGAAACACAATCAGGATAACACAAGATTTAGCTGCTTCTACATTAAGGGACCACAGGGCATGGAATATAATATTTCGGAGAGCAAAGGAGATAGGATTACAACCAAGAATCACCTACCCAGCAAAACTGAGTATAATCCTTTAGGGGAAAAAAATGGTCATTCAGTGAAATAGATGACTTTCAAGCATCCTTGATGAAAAGACCAAAGCTGAATAGAAAATTTGATTTTCAAAAACAAGACTCGAGTGGAACATGAAGAGGTAAACAGGAAAGAGAAAATCATAAGAGACTTATTAAGGTTGAACTGTTTACATTCCTGCATGGAAAGATGATATTTGTAACTCATGTGACCTTTGTCAGTATTAGGATAGTTGGAGGGGAAAAAATTATATGTATGTATGTATAGATATAGATAGATAGATAGACATATAGAGGGCACAGGGTGAGTTGAAATTGAAGGGGTCATGTCTGGAGAATAAAATTAAGGAATATACTAGGAGAAGGAGAAAGGGCAAGGTAGAATGGGGTAAATTATCCCGCAAAAAAAACCAGAAAAGAAAAGGCTCTTACAGTGGAGGGGAAATGGGAAAAGGTAAGAGGGAATGAGTGAATCTTATTCTCATAGGATTTGACTTAAGGAGGGAATAACATACACACTCAATTGGGTGTGGAAATCTGTCTTACCCTACAGGAAAATAGGGGGGAAGGGGACAAGAGAGTAAGGGAATGATAGAGAGGAGGGCAGATTGGGAAAGGGAGTAATCAGAAGCAAATATTTCTGAGGAGGGACAAGGTCAAAAGAAAGAATAGAATAAATGGGTGGGCGGGATAGGATTAAGGGAAATAGAGTTAGTTTTTCACAGCATGTCTACTATGGAAGTACTTTGCATAACTGCACATATATAACCTATATTGAGTTACTTGCCTTATCAATGAGGGTGGATGGGGAGGGAGGAAGGGAAAACATTTGGAACCCAAAGTTTTAAAAACTCATGTTTAAAAAAAATGTTTCCACATGCATCTGGGAAATAAGAAATACAGGAAATGGGGTACAGAAATCCATCCTGCCCTACAAGAAAATTGAAGGAGAAGGGGATAAGAGAATGGGGGGAGAGATAGAAGAGAAGGCAGACTAGGGGAAGGGGTATTTAGAATGCATGCTATCTTGGGGTGGGGGGAGGCGTGAGATGGGGTGAAAATTTAGAACTCAAAATCTTGTGGAAGTAAATGTTGAAAACAAAAAACATAAATAAAAATTACCGTAAAAATTAAAAGAAAAAAAGAGGAGAGACATGGAAAAGAAGGACAGGAAAGAAATAAAGAAAGAAAGAAAGAAAGAGAAAAAGAAAGGAAGGAAGAAAGAAAGAAAGAAAGGAAGGAAGGAAGAAAGAAGGAAGAAAGAAAAGAAAAGAAAAGAGGGAGAGAAAAGGTATGGGAGGGAGAAAGGAAGGGGAAAAAGAGAGGGAGGTAGGAAGGAAGGAAAGAAAGAAAGGAAAGATACATAGTATTATTTCAGGTGCCAGGGTGGTAATATGGAAACATGGCTCTTGTTCTCCAGGGACTTGCAGTCTAGTTGGGTCTTGGGGGTAATGAGAATTCTCTGTATGGAATCTCAGAATGTTAGAATTGGAGAGGACCTTAGAGATGACCTACTCTGATCCTGGAGACAAAAAGTGATTTGCCCAAGATTATATAATTCACTAGTGGCAAAGCTAGGCCTAGATCCCCAGATTTCTTGTCATCAAGAGGTGCTTTGCTCCATTTGCCAAGTAACTCAGTATCTCAGTGAATATCAAAATGAGTGATAGATGTTGTAGGACTTCATCATGTGAAGAGGTGATTAATGTAGGTTAGAGCTCTTATGAAGGAGATATGGTAAAAATTATACAATATTTTATTGTTCTCAGTCAATTTCAGTTGTGTCTGACTCTTTGTGACCCCATTTGGGGTTTTCTTGGTAAAGATACTAGAATTGTTTGCCATTTTCTTCTCCAGCTCAGTTTACAGATGAGGAAACTGGATGAAATGGTTAAATGACTTGCCCAGAATCACACAGCTAGTAAGTATCTGAGGACAGATTTTAACTCAGGAAGATGAGTCTTTGTGACTCCAACCCCAGTACTCTATCCACTGAACCATCTAGCTGTCCCAGAAAACATTTTAAATCAATTTTTAATGCCTATTCTGGGTGGAAGTTTTAAAATACAATTTCATTCAAAGTAAGAAACTTTCTTTACTAGTGTAATTACCCACTTTATCCATAACATAGTCTTAAAATTGCCTGGGGGAAACTAGAGGTTAAGTGACTTTCCTTTGTTCCTACAACTAGTTCCAAACCCAGGGCAGATCTTGAACCCAGGAAGCCAGCCCCCTACACATTGTCCAGATGCCTCTGATTAATACCTTAATGAGAACTATTTTCATCAGCAGTTTCCTTCTCAACAACTAGGCCACTTACAGTTTTGATGAAGGGAATAAGTGCAAAAAGAAAGTTTCTTCCTAAGGAAGCACAATGTGTAGGTGTCTGGGTTGAAAGAACCTGGAGTTGGGGAGAGGATCCCCGACAAGGGGAGTGGACAAACTCTTTCTACTTTATATGTTCTTGATAAAATTTCCTGAATCCTATGAATTCTCATCTGTAACAACAGTTATTTCATCTCACAGTGTTTGCAGTCTTCTAATGTAATAGTGTCGTGTATCGTCTTCCAGTTGGAAGGACCATAGTTGTATGGCACAGCTCCATGGCTCCACTACCATATAGTGTTATTTCTTGGATTGTATAATTGGGTCCTCTCCAACAGCCTCCTTTGACTTTGCTATTATACAGATTAGACTAGATAGGGCTCCATGAAGCCCTTGCATATTTCCATTGTGAGATCACTACTGCAGAAACTCTGAGGGTCTTCCCCTCTCAGATTGATTCTTTTGTGAAGGCAAACTAGGCCATATTTTGCCTCAATTCTTAACTAGCCTTTAATCAGTGAGTAGGTGTTGCTCAGATAAACTGAGACCTGCGAAAGACCTCAGCTTAAAAAGTCCAAGGTCCCCCACTGCATCCAAGGCTATTTCCGGTCATCCTGACTGGATCCAGTCATCTTGCCACTGGACTCTGATGATTCTGTAGGAGAGAGTGAAACTGATGACTTTGCACAACCCTGCCTCACTTAAATCCCATTCACCTGCAAGTCAAAACATCTCCCTCCTGATGTCATTGGTCCATTGGATGAACAACAACAAGAGATAACCGTTGATAATGTGATTGGTCACAACAACCAAATTCTGGTAGAGCACTAACCCACAAGCAGAGAAGTAATCTGATTTCTTTTATACCTTGGCTTGGTCAGACCCTTATTAGGATATTGGGTCCTGTTCTGATCACCACAGATTCAAATAGATACAGAGAAAAAGCAGAGGGTTCAGAGAAATTAAGAAAGATGATCCAGGAGATAGAAAAGTTCAAACAGATGATGTAGGGTAGTCTAGAGAAGAGAAAGAATCACTATGTCACAAAGACATAGGCTTGTTCATCAACTATTCTCCATATCTATGTAGGACTGAATATAGGAGAGCTGGCTTAAATTAGAACAGGGGAGATTTCAGTTAGAACTTCCTGATCTTTGTGATGACAAAATTCTCAATTGAACACCAAAGGATCAAATAGATCCCAATCCATTCTGAATGATTCAGAGGTTCCTACCTCTTTTGTGTGTCATGAACTCCTTTGGGAATTTGATGAAGCTTATGGACTCATCTTCTGAATAATATTTTAAAATAATTAGAGGAAATGTTATGTTACAGTTAGAGGTCAGTGAAAATAAAGATGTAATTTTATTTTCCTATCCAAGTTCACAAACCCTCTGAAGTCTACTCATGGAGCTCTTGGGGGTCAGAGAAGTCCAGATTAAGAAACTCTGATTTTAATATTTGTCTGGCTGAAAAGTGGGTTTGAATCAGCTGGTTCCTTGTGGACCTTCTGGAACTGTTATATGTGTATGAGTGTGTGTGTGTGTGTGTGTGTGAGAGAGAGTGAGAGAGAGAGAGAGAGAGAGAGAGAGAGAGAGAGAAACAAAGGAGAAGGAGAAGGAAGGAGGAGGATCAGGAGGAAGAGGAGGAGGGAAGTGAGTTATTGGGATAATGACTAGAAACACCAAAGCACATGACTCCCATGGGAGACTGAGTTAATGATGGAGGGCTCTGGAGCAACTACTCCTGAAAAGGAAATTATTTCTCAGTTCACTTTTTGGTTTTTGAAATTATGATTTCTCACCTGCTCTACATACTGCCATTTGTTCTACTGCCATCCTCCTGTTTTCTCCTGCTCATTTTCAGTATTATGACCTAGAATCAAAGCATGCTAGAGCTACAAGGAATGCTAAGGGTCATCCAGCTCCATCATTTTATAGTGGGGAAACTGAGGCCTAGAGAGATGGAATGGTTCTGCATCATAGAAATTGAGAATTGACTGGTATCTTCAAAACCATGCACTCCAATGCTGGCTTCTCTGCAAACTTCAGTAATTATTTACTAATCTTTAATTGCCATTTCATTTCTTGCTAACCTTTTCCCCCCTCAAAGCATGGTTATGAACTTCCTGGGCAATATAGCATAGATGATTAGAAGTAAGTCACATGTGCTCACACATGAACATGCACATGCACATGCACAGATTCTTTAGCAATTCTGCACAGATGCCTTTTGCAGTGAGCATTGGCCTGAACTATATAATGTATCTTCAAAGGAAGTGGTTTTGAGAGTAATTTTAGCAAAAATGACTCTTCTGCCCTTAATAATCACCAACATTTTCTGCCAGCAGAAAATGGAAACTAGAAATATTTATGTATTCATCTTTTGGTATCCATATCAGTTTCTTAGCAGGATGAAGCATATCAAATTTCCAGGATGGAATTTAATATCTTAGGAAACATGATTTGTCTGTGTTTAACTTAAAGGTCAATCCTCCTCCCCCACCCTCCACCTCTCAAAAGAGCCTCCATTTATAATAGCATAAAAATATTAACAGGCAAAGCTTATTTTAGTGGGGATAGTTCCTGAAGTATACCATCCCCATCAGTTTCAATTTTAATAAATAGTTAATATGCATTTTGTATTCCCTGCTGCTAAGAAAAATAACATTTTGCTTGATAAACTATTTGCAATAGCTTATTAACTATCACATGGATTGGGAAAACAATTATAGAATCTGCAGGCTTAGAGAAACAATTATTGACCACGCCCACCATGGCTAATTGTCAGTTTGGGTTAGATTTGGCTAGCATCCCATTTCCTTTGGGGTTTTCTAATTTCAATTCTTTTTTTCCCTTTCTTTTTCTTTCCTTTTTTTTTTCCTACAAAAGACTATTAAGCAGCAACAGGCATTTCGATTGTATGGTTTGTTTCTGGCCCTCAGATTTTAAACATTTTTGGTTTCCATTAGGGATATGTAGGCAGGGTGAGGGTGGGGAGGTGGAAATCACTTTTATGATCCAGACCAAAGTTCTCTGATGTCTCTTCAGAGGAGGTAGAATTTACTGGGCTGTATGTAGGACTAGAACTGCAAAGAACTTTAATAAATTGAGTAAAAAACTTTGACTTAAAGGTAAGTGACACAATGGATAGAGAGCTGGAGTCAGGCCTAGATTCAGGAAAACAAGTTCAAATCCAGCCTCAGGCACCTTTAAGCTGTGTGATCCTGGGCAAGTCATTTAATCTTTGTTTGCTTAAGTTCCCTCAACTACAAAATAAGGATGACAGTAGCAGCTACCTAACAGGGTTGTTGTGAGGATCAAATGAGATAATAATTGTAAAGCACAGTGCGTAGCATATAGTAAGCACTACATAAATGGTAGCTGTTGTTGATAGGTAAAGATGTGGGTGCATGTATCGTTAACATGCCCTGGTCATAACTTTTTTTTTCTTCAGTTTTTTAACATTTTTTTTTTCTTTGTGAGGCAATTGGGGTCAAGTGACTTACCCAGGGTCACACAGCTGGTGAGTATCATGTGTCTGAGGACAGATTTGAACTCAGGTCCTCCTGACTCCAAGGCTGGAGCTCTATCCACTGCTCCACCTAGCTGCCCCAACATTTTTACTTAAAGTTTTGAGTTCCAAATTCTATCCCTCTCTCCCTCTCTTCTCCCCTCCCCGAGAGGGTAAGCAGTCAGATGTAGGATATACACGTGCAACTATGTAAAACATTTCCATATTAGTCATTTTGTATAAGAAGACTCGAATAATGAAAAAAAAGAAAGAAAGAAATAGCATGCTTCAGTCTGTCTTCAGTCAATATCAGTTCTTTCTTTGGAGGCAGATAGTATGGTTCATCATTAGTCCTTTGGGATTGTCTTGGATCATTGTATTGCTGAGAATAGCTAAGTCATTCACAATTCTTCATCTAACAATGTTGCAGTTACTGTGCACAACATTCTTCTGGTTCTGTTCACTTCACTATGCATCAGTTCACGTAAGTCTTTCCAGTTTTTTTCTGAAATCATCCTGCTTGTCATTTCTTATAGTACAATAATATTCAATTACAACCATATACCATAGTTTGTTTAGCCATTCCCCAATTAATGCGCATCCCTTCAATTTCTGATTCTTAGCCACCACAAAAAGAGGTGCTATAAATATTTTTGTGCAAATAGGGCCTTTTTCCTTTTTTTGAATATCTTTGGATTATAGACCTAGCAGCAGTATGCTGTGTCAAAGGGTAGGCACAGTTTTATATCCCTTGGGGCATAGTTTCAAATTACTTTCCAGAACGGTTGAATCAGTTCACAACTATACCAACAGTACATTAGTGTCCTAGTTTTCCCATATCCCCTTCAATATACAAAATTTTCCTCACTCTGATAGGTATGAGGTGGTACCTTAGAGCTGTTTTAATTTGTATTTCTCTGATCAATAGTGATTTAGAACTTTTTTTTAATATCACTTTAGATAGCTTTGATTTCTTTGTCTGAAAACTGCTTGTTCATATCCTTTGATCATTTGTAAACTGGGGAATAACTTGCATTTTTTATAAATTTGATTCCATTTTCTATATATTTCAGAAATGAGGCCTTTATCAGAGATACTTGTTGCAAAATTAGCCCGCTTCCAATTTTTTGCTTTCTTTATACTTTTGGTTGCATTGGTTTTGTTTGTGCAAAATCTTTTTAATTTTATGTAATCAAAATTATCCATTTTACAACTCCCTTTGAGCCTCCAAAACATTAAAAAGAGGAAAAATGTTGGCTTCTCCTATGGAAAGGGGGGAATAGTGATACTGTTGATTGCTAGATCTGGAATCAGAGAACTGGTGTTTCAATATTGACCTAACCCCTCTGGGCCTCACTTTCCTCCCCTGTAGTATGAGAGCATGGCAATTGACGATCTCAGAGGCCCCTTCTATTTCTCAAATTTATGATCCTATGACACATAGAGCTAAGAACGTCTTAGAGAAATATACAGAAAATTTCCTGACTTTGTAGAGATAAACTAAAGGAAAAATAATATTGGATCATTTTTCCCCCTTGTTCCGTGGTCAGGCTATCATTTGGCACTGTTGTTGCTTAATGAGAGAGTTGCTCTCTAGGAGCAAAAACATTTTGACCTGCTTGTATTAAACTAAGTTCTGTGAATAGTGCCTTGGGCAGATGACTTTAATATGATTTGGAAAAGAAAGCATTAGTAATTCTTAGTTTCAGTTGTCAGGGTTGGCCAGGTCAGTTATATACAGTAATCCCCATCTTATCTTTCCAAGACCCCCAGGAAGCCTGAAACTGTAGATAGAACTGAACCCTACCATGGTTAGTTCTCACTTTACATAAATTCACATTCGGTGTTACATAAAGAATTCTGAAAGAAATCTGCATTCCAAAACAATCCATCTATGTTAACTACTTTACTGTGTAGTACTCTCTGTACAGTATTCTCTCTGCTTACTGTATAGTGTTGTACAATGTTCTCTCTGGCTCTGCTCCTGCCCCTGGGCTTGGTGCTCCTTGGCCTTCCCCCTCCAAAAAACAAACAAACAAATAAACAAACCCAAAATACTAAAAATCTCCCTTCAGAGCCTCCCACTGCAGATTAGGGGTCCTGGCTTGAGACTTCTGGCTCAGAGAGGAGACCTTTGCTCCATTCCAACCTCCAGCTTGGCCTTTCTGTCCACCCCGTGTGTCTGTCTTCTTTCCATCTACTCTTGGTACTGTGTGTGTCTGTCCCTGGTGCCTATGTGTCCTTGAACTATATGCTGACCCACTCCCTCAAGTCCAGTGGCCCCCTTCCTGACTCTGTCATTATCCTGGTACTCAAGGTTGATTATGGGTAACTAAAACCGCAGAAAGTGAAACCATAGATAAGCAGGGGACTACTGTAAACGAGTATATTTCTTACAACCCTGTTCTGTGATATTACATTTTCACTTTCTCTTTGACCTTACTTAAGGGATAAAACTCAACTTTCCTTGAAAATGAGTTTTGTCAAGGGTAAAGTTTGACCAAATCAAGAAACCCTTGTGGTAAAAACTTTATGAGGTGGTCTAATTGTTTCGATATCATAGAATATTGTTACAATATTACTTCATTATATAATTAATACAGTGCTAGAAATCATATTAACACTCCCCTGAGTACATAAAAATGGAGCTAAAAGCCAGTTGGAATCTTTAGGGAATTAGCAAGTGAAAAGGACTCTTTTGAACCTGCTAGAGGAAAGAAGGAAGTCATATCCATAAGGGTCTTTCAGCTTTTTCCTCCTCCTATATGTTGGCTATTTTTGAGCTCTTTGGTTTGTAAATTCAATTTTCTTGGTCATAGTGGTTGTCATCTTGAGGTAAGGAAAGATAAGGGAAATTTTAGGGTTATTGTTGCTTAATAATGTAACTAAGGATTTAAGCCTATTTACATAAGACTCTCCTTATTGGTGGAGAATGGTTACTTCATGCGCCATGCTTGTTCCAGGAGGAGCAGAGTTGGCAAGAGCATGTAAGAGGAGAGATCCATGTTTTTCTGATGTATATACATATTGGCTTCTTCCCATAGTCTTTCCCTCCAGGTACTTCTCCCCAACAGTACCAGGAAACCCATTGGTTTTATCTCAATACTGGAAGTCAGAAGAAGAAAGATATCTCCTCTCCTAAGGTCTCACCAACTCTACCCCTTTTCCAAGCACAGAGCATCAAGTAATCATTTTCTACAGATAAAGAAAGTTAGACAAATGGGCTTGATTCCCAATACAATAACAATAACAATAACAATAACAATAACAATAACAATAACAAT
>NW_020954639.1:4166818-4360726 GCF_900497805.2 Vombatus ursinus
ACAATAACAATAACAATAACAATAACAATAACAATAACAATAACAATAACAACTAACCTGCTTCAAGGCTTGCCAAGCAGTTTAACAAATTTTATCTCATTTTATTCTCATGGCAACCTGAGAAGGTAGGTGCTAGTAATATCCCCATTTTACAGATGAGAACACCAAGACAAATAGAGGTTAAATAACTTACCCAGGGGCACACAACTAGTGTGTATATATATGTGTGTCTATGTATAAATGCACATATATGTATATATGTATGTGTATATGTTTATTATATTCACAAATATATATGCACATATGTGTATATATCTATATCTAGATAAATAGATAGATATTTCCTATTTTGATCTCAAGTGTTCTTGACTTCTGGTCCAATGTTCTATCCATTTTGCCACCTAGCTGCTTCTTTAAGAAAGAATGCTTCAGAGCTAAGCCATAGCTGAGTTAAAACAAATGAACAAAAAACTGTGAGCGTGCGCACACACACACACATACACACAAAACCTTCCCTTTGCTATGCATAATATAAAAAGCACACAAGAGGCAGGTGAGTTTAATGAGAGAAAGGAATATCTGAGTACATCTTGCATATGATATGTGTTAGTTGTGTGACCCTGGACAAGTCACTGAACCTCTAAGTGTTCCTCTCTAAATTGTCAGTACCTGGTACATAGTAGGTGCTTAATAAATGTTTATTGATTGATTGTGGAGAAGGAACTCTCCTCACTAGAGATTTCCTTATGTCAATTAAAGCTCAGGTTCAGTAAAAAAAAAAATAGCTCAGTCTCTCAGCTCAGGGTTTTACTGACTGAATTGTGGGTACTGGGGCCCTGTAGATCATAATAAGGCCTGAGTGGAGACAGGATATGATGCCATAAAAAGCCAAAATTTTCACATCAGCTAAGCAACCATTCAGCAATGCTTCCTGGCATTCCATTCCTCATGTTATCAACTTCTTCCTAGCTTGAAGTCATGGTTCTGGTGTCACCTTTTATCTTAAATCCTTTCATCTTTATGCTCCTGAAAACCCTGATTCTTCATGGCTTTAGTCCACACTCACTTGGATACTTAGCTGGATATTGGCCCTTTTCCCCTGGCAGGGATTTATTCTCTTTAGAGTTAACTCTAGTAACCAATACTTCTGAGTTCCCTTTGGTACGTGTGGTGGTGTCTGAAATTTGCTAAATAGTTTATTGCTGGCAATGATGGGAGCTCTTTGGGGAGTGGGACAGGAGAATCTTGTCAAGGGAATACTTTGATTTGATTTTTAAAATTGATTTCCAATCAATGAAGTGACAATTCTTCTTAGACTGATTTATACAGCTCAGTGCTTCTGTGAGTGCTTAAAAAGGAATCCAATTAATCTATTTTATTTCTTGTGTGCCTAAATTTATTTCTATTTATATTGAATAGGAGGAAGGGAAGGTTTGCTGGAAAAAAAAGACAATGGGAATTGTGAATGGAAGAATGTTGATAAGCCCTGTAATAGAGCCACTGGTTATATTAGAAAGCTACACACCACCCTGCCTTCAGGGAGCAAATGTCTAAGGAATGAGTTACTCCTCAATGAGCATTGAGGAGTATTTTGCACTTTGAGGAAATAGATTCTCGACTCTAGCAATGGTTGGTTTCCTGGAGGAGCACATATTTTGTTCATGGACAGCTACATATATTTATTTTCCAAGGAATGGGTCAAGGGGACCTTCATTGTCTTTTTCCTCTATCTACTATCAGGGAGGCTGGGCGATTGTTCTATAGGACAGGAAGGCAGCAACTATTGCCCGTAATCCTGACGAAGGCATCTGTGTCTCTTCCCTTCAGAGGCTGGCTCTAATCAGCCTATAAAAGCAAAGATACCCCAGGCTTAAAGAATATTATTTAAAGATCAAATTTCAAACCATACTAGCAAATGTAGTTAAGGGGAGAAGGGGATGGGGGAGGGAAGGATAGAAGGGGGGGAGAGGTAGAGAGAGAGACAGAGAGACAGAGAGAGACAGAGAGAGAGAGAGAGGGATTGTAGAGACCTCCTTATGGTTCAGGAGTACAACTTTAGGTACTTTTGTATGGCTATATTTGTGTTCCCCTGTGGTATGTGGTTGTCCCTGGGGAGAGTTTGGTGCAATGGACAAGGTGATAGATTCTTCAAGATGCAACAAATGCAGAAGGGTTGAGCAGTCATACCACTGTGTCACAAGGTCAGTGATCTCTTATGTTTCTAAGTTAAGTCTGTATTGGAGGTTGTTGGACCTTGGCTATCAGTTAACATGATACCCATCACATATCAAACTCACAGAAAATAGCCTCCTATTCAACAATGTGGAGGACTTTCTTCCGGAGCTCAAGGAGGCTTTTGATTACCATCAATCCCCCTTCCTCCTGTCTTTACTGATTGCTGGGAGTCTGCTGTACAAATGAGGTGGGGATTTAAAAGAGAAAAGCAAGCTGGACACAATGAAGAGCCATCATTTCATGTATGGTTCACTTTCTGTTCTAGTGTGTGTGTGTGTGTGTGTGTGTGTGTGTGTGCATTTCTATTTTCTGGTGTTTATTAAGTTCCAAAGCAAAGGAATCAGATGGGGTGAGGGGGAGCCCATGGAACTCAGGACGTTCTCTGTCTGACCTCCCCCCCCTCCTGTGTACACAGAAGCAGCAAGCCAGTCATGACCCAGCCTGCCTATTGTTGTCATTCAGTAGTTTTTCAGTCATGTCTGACTCTTCATGACCTCTTTTTGGGGTTTTCTTGGCAAAGATCCTGGAGTTTGCCGTTTCCTTCTCCAGTTCATTTTACAGATGAGGAAACTGAGGCAAACAGGGTTAAGTGACTTGCCCAGGGTCTCACAGCTAGTAAGTATCTGAGGCCAGATTTGAACTCAGGTCTTCCTGATTCCAGGTCCAGCACTCTATCCACTGTGCCACTTACTTGCCCAACCTGCTTATTATTATAGACAAATGAAAGGAAAGACCCTACTCCTTACCTTCCACTATCACTCATTCACAGAACAATCACTCCTCATTACTCATAGTTGACTTGTTTCTGACTCTTGAGATGAAACTTCCCGTATCCTGAATATTAACTATTTCAGATAATGTGGACTCAGAGGGTCTCTGAGAACTTCATGGATTTGACTTTTGCTTAGATAATATGAAAGGCCTGGAAATTCCTTGCCACCCTGGTGGTAATACTTTAGTTTTCCCCTATAGTCACATTGTGCATTGCTGTTCTGTCTGTTAATGAGTTGAAGGCCACTAAAATTGATTGAATGGCCAATTGAGGAGTCAAAGGATAGGACGGTTGGCGTAATATATATGAACACTAGAAGCATAGGAAGAGGTTGAGGAGAGCTTTCAAGGCCAAATAGGAGTTTATAATTGATCCTGTAGGAAATGGGGGGATTACTGAAATGGGCAGAACTATGCCTTATCAGAATCACTTTGGAGATGATGGATTGGAGTGGGGGGACCAATTAATACCCAATTGCAATAGTCCAAGTGGGAGATGATAAACATGAGATAGGGTAGTACCTGTGTGAGTGGAAGGAGATAAATATGAAAGACATGGAGATAGAAATGACAAGATTTGGCAACTGATTAGATCGGGGAGTGAATGAGAATGCAAAGTTGAGGATGACACTGAGGTCATGTGAATCTGGGCCACCTGAAGGATGGTGATAAACCTGACAATAATAGGAAAGTTCAAAAGAAAGATGGCTTGTGGGTAATAAGGAGTTTGGGACATGTTGACTTTGAGATACCTACACGACATCTGGTTCAAAATGTCTAATAGGTAGTCAGCAATGTGGCATGATAGCTTGGAAGGCTGGATTTATAGATCTGGGAATCTTCTGCATTGAACCCCTAGGGGCTGATGAGAGTATAGAGAGAAAAGAGCAGAGAGCTCCGGGCAAAGCCTTGTGAGATACACATGGTGAGGCCTCACAGAAGTTATCTGGAGAAGGGGTCAATCTTCCCCAACAACTGCTACCTCACAGGCCAAGAAAGCTAGTCTAACTGAAGCATCAAGGGATAGATAAGAGGCATCACATGGCAGGCAAGTCAACAACTACCACCTTGACACCATCCCCCCTCAGACCTTGATAGAGACAACCCAGGACCCTGACCCCAAGAGCCTTGGGACTAGCAATGTTTCCAGTCCATTAACTTTAGCTGTCATCCTGGTAAGTGGGCCCTGTGGAGAAGCATCTTGGGAAGTGCTGAAGGTGCTACAGCCAGAGCTGCTGAAGACCCAGAAGAGAAAGGTCTTGCTACCAAAGTCCATGACACTGTCAAAAAGGTTCCATATCAGCAACTGATATCACTTTATCAGTGAAAATAACATTAAAGCAAAGGCATTACCATCTGCTTTCTTTGCTACTGTACTGTAAGAACCATGGGACTTTTCCCTTTGATTTGTAGCTGAAATCTTGTGTAAATAAGTGAGTTCTTTGAAAGTAGAGATTTTCTTATTTTTCTATTTGTATCCCCAACATAGCCCTTGACATATAGTAAGTGCATAATAAATGTTTTATTCATTCATTCATTCATTCATTTAAGCTTCTTGATAACAGGAACCATTTTCCATATTCTTTCTATCCCCAGTATTTGGCACAGTGCCTCACCGTATTTATATTTATTGTCTTTATATTTGATAAGCATTTAATAAGTGCTTGTTGAATTGAATGAATTTAAACTCAAACTACACCTTTTAAATCTTTTCCCATTACTATTAATTGTGGATAGTCAGGGAAAATAATTATTCATAATTTCCTTGACTCAAATTGATGACAGAGCTGTCTCTAAAACCTGGTGAATGATCAGGGGGTAGAGTTCCAAGAATGCATGCATGCTACTGCGTGCCTTGCATTTACCCAATTAGTGCGAGCCATCTTACCGAACCATTGATTCAGGTTTTGGCAACACATTCTAGTGGAAAAGATGGCATCTGGTCCCATGGCCTTCCTGATGGTGCTGAATCAAGAGCAGGCACTTTGATTAGGAACATAGATGATGGATATGTTAGCACACAGAAAAGGTGGGGCCTGGTGAAGGCAAACTGCCAGCATAAAAGACCAAATCTTTGGGGAGGTAGGCAGTGCCTGAGAAAGTCTTTCTTTTGATCCTTCTGGTAGCTTGTTTCTTGATCCTGGGCAGACCTTTTAGGCCTGAAATCACTCTGTTACCTAAATTCCTGCCTCCATTTCTATTCCATAAGTAAGAGGCTTAGTGAGAAACCAAGCGGTATAGTGGTTTAGAAGATGTAGATTCAAATACTATCTTTGACACATCCTGACTGTGTTTCCCTGGCCAAGTCATGTCATTTCTCAATGTCCCCAGCAAGTCTCTAAGATAATGTTACAGAGAAGACACAGATCTGCATATAGGCTCCTTACATGGATGAAATCACAAGTATATTAAAAAAAAATTCATGCCCATCCAAGAAACCTTGGGTTCCTAAAGAAACCTGGTGCCTAATCTTTGGTTTGTACTCACTCTGATTCTAATTTGAAGCATGTCACTTTTCCCCAGGCAGAGACTTTCCCACGCCCCAATGAGTTTCTTAATCGGTGCCACATGTCACCCTTCCTCCTTCACTGACCCCACTCTCAGGGTAGAGGTGACAGGATGAATATAATCAGTTATTTTGAATATAATGAGTCACATAAACAGGGTGAAGAGAAAACTCCATAGGGGAAAACATTTTGTTTTTTCTACTAAGAACATATAGAATGGCAAATCATCATTCAAGTATAATTCAAAATAATGAATTTTTGTGTACTATTGGAAAATAATCGGTTTCTTTAAGTCCTGGAGCCACACTCTCTGGTTGTCTTAACGACTCAAACTCCAACTAAGAGGTCTACGTCATGGGACGGACAACCTGTCTTCCTCGTGACTTCCTACCCTGAGGTTCAGGTCCTCTCACTAACTTCTGGTTTCCTAAATCCTAGCTTCCATCTAAGGTCTTCAGTAATTTCTTCTATTGCTTTTTTTGTTTGCCTTAATTGTCTCATTTTGACCTGAATTATACCTCTGTTTTCATTATCCAGAAAGGCTATGTGATGTGCAGGGTAAGGCACTGGACTTGGATTCAGGAAGACCTGAGCTGAAATCCTGTCTCTGAGAGTAGGGATTGTTTCATTCTTTCTTTGTTTATCATTAGCACCCGGCACATAGTAGATACTTAATAAAAGTTTGTCGCTTACTAGCTATATGATTCTGGGCAAGTCATTTAATATTTTTGCATGCCCTATTTCCTTTATAAAATAAAAGGTTTAACTCGATAAGATTACCCTCAATTTATTATTATATGTATGCATGTGTATATACATATATAATACATACATGTGTGTATAGATAGATATGTATAAACATACTCACACATACCCTCATGGGTGAGGGTAAGGAAGTCAGAGTAGGTATTGAGTGCTTTATATACATAGTTGTTTGCATGTTGCCTCCCTCATTAGAATGTAAGCTCCCTAAAGGCAGAGATCATATATTTTCCTTTCTTTGCACCTAAGCACTTGGTAAATATATGATGATGATGATGATGATGATGATGATAATGATGATGATGATGATGGAAGGAATCTCTAAAGCTGTGATCATCCGACTTTAGTTTTTTGTTTTTTTGGGTTTTTTTTTAGCTTTCTGCCCCCTTCCCCAATAATTGGAACTCTCAATGCATCCTCTGACTATCAAGTCCTGAGTTTGGGAGAACTGACTGGACAAAATACAAACTTGCTTAATTAAAAGTCCACTTTCCTTCTTTACCTTGGTTTCAAACTTCTCTATTAGCACTTATATCTGTCTGTCTGTCTATCTATCTAGCTAATCACTCTTATATAGAGATGAAAAGTAGTGGGTTGCCACAGGCCACAGGGGAATAGTAGTTTAGGAAGCCTGACAATGGTTAGCCTCAGCTGCAGGTAATTTCACCTTGTGTGGGTGGGAACTATTTGGAGGGTATATAACAAGGCTCTGAAAACAGAAGCTTCCTGGGTATGGAAATTATTTTGTTTTTCTCATATAATAGTATGAGTGCCTATTACAGGAAGTTGAACGTGAGAAACTTGGGAGAATGCAGTCTTTTATGTCATTTAGAGGCAGCCACATACATGTCTTTGGAGTCTAGCTTCTGTCCTCATGTGAGTATTTTTTGTGCCTCCCTATCTGGTAGGATCCAGCTGGTTTATTTAATTCCTCCCTCTCTGGTGGTGTGTTTGTATCTATGTGGAGTGTGGCAAGCAGGGGTTTGTCATTGGTCATAGCTACCATGCAGTGGTCAGCTGGATGACTAAAGGGGATTCTGTCTGTGATTATTGATTTTGAGCTGGAAGGGATCTTAGAGGCAGCTGGTTCATTGTTTTATAGATGAGGAAACAGACAAAAATAAAGTAATGTGCCTAAGGTCAAACAGACAGTAAGCAGGAGAGCAAGATTTGAACCTGTCCAAATGGCACTCTATGTCTTTCTATCTGTCTATCTGTCTGTCTCTCTCCTCTGTACCATATTGTCTTGTAATACTACCCATATACTTTGATATCTGCTGCTTCTGTGAACATTGCACTGATTAAGATATTTCTCATCCCTTGCCTAATGAAATGGTTGGCTTAGGTTTTTGAAGTTGTCCTTGACTAGAAAGACACTAGTAACAAGAAGCAACAGTGAATGACCTAAGTTCTTATTCCCTTTAACCTATCCTACATCAACTTTAGAGGTGGTGAAAAAAATAAGTCTGTAGTGAATTAGCAAATGAAAAGTCATGTTTGGTACCCTTTCTGTCCTGTGGGAGAAGAATGACAAGACTCATCAAATTGGCAAAGATGGTAAAGGGGAAGAGTCAACGTCAGATGGGGCTATGCAAGACAGGGACACCAGTATATCATTGGTGGAATTGGGAATTGGGCCAATGGCTTTGGCAAACAATTCAGAAATATGTAAGTATAGTCTCTAAACTGTTCATATTCAATGACCTAGTGATCCCACTATTGGACACATACCCCAAGGAGGTCAGTGGTATAAAGACAGGTCCCATATATAATAAGATATTCATAAAATATTTAAAAGCCTGGAAGCATTCTCATTAGTTAGGGGGATGGTCATAAATGCATGTAAATATGTAAATGTAATAGAATATTAATAACATGAAAAGCAAATATGATGAAAGGGGGGGGCATGTGATATGGAATGTAAGGGAACCTATCACAGAAGAGCAGCTGAATTTGGAGTAATTGCAATTTACAATTTTGGTTTCAGAAAACAGATGCCATAACACCCATGACTTCTCTTGGTTGACAGGTGGGATGTTACAGGTGTTAGAATGTTGGAGACTGTTGCTTGGTCAGTTATGTTATTTTCTTTGTTCAGACAGTTCAGTTGGGGGTAGTAAGCATCTTGGCAAAGACTGATTTAAAAGTGACACCCACTTTGTAGAACATGGAAAAAAATAAAATAAATGGATTAACCTAAGTCAAAAAAAAAAGCAAAAAAACCCCCAAAATAACAACAACAACAAACAACAACAAAACCCCCAGGTCTTTCAGATTGTCAGAGATGAATCCTAAACAGTTAGGGAATGTTCTCAGAATGGTTGCTGTGCCACACAGCACATTGGGTCACCACAGGCCTTTCCAGTGGGAATACATTCCTGCAAAATACAAATATACAAAGGAGAAGATTTCTTCTAAACTACATATTGTAGCCATGCTGTCTTGTCTCTTTGATGATGATAGCTAGTATTTATTTGTATAGTACTTTAAGGATTTTAAAGAGCTTCAAAAATCTTAATCTCATTTATCCTCACAAAAATCTTGAGAAATAGGTTTCAAAGTTCACTGTGGGGACATTGAGGCAGACAGTGGTTAAGTGATTTTCCCAGGGTCACACAGCTAATAAGTGCCTGAGGCTAGATTTGAATTCATGTCTCTCTTCTTTTATACTAACTCACTACTAGAAATTATAGGGCCCTGATTACCAGGATCAACACTAGTAGTGAAAGCCTTCCTTTAAACAACTTTGATGCATTAGGGATAAGCTGCCAGCCATAGGAGGAGATAACCCACTCTATTTAGTTCTCAGAGCAATTGATTATACTTGCTACCCTCCCATCTCCCTTCCTTGTGTTAATGGTGAGAGAAGAAAGATAAACCTTTGGGATAACGGGAAGTGATTAGATATCAAAAGTACACATTGAGCTTTTATAGAAGATTCAAATCTGTAGGACTTTATTTAGAAGTGTGTTGGACAAGTACAGAAAATCATCAGGAAACTGACTAAGGAATCATAAACCATCTTGGCAAGAGATCCACTTCAGGTGCCCTGTCCAAGACTGTTACCATCCTGCTTCCCTATAACCAAGGATCCACAGGAGCAGCCAGATAAATGCAGGCAATAGGGATAATATTGAAATAGACACAGGATGAGCACTGATGACTCTAATAGAGTGTAATAAATTACATTATTTCATTCTTATTTTTAATTTTTTTTCATTTTTTTTGTTAGTCTGTACTTGACAAGTGCCAACTAGCATTACCTTTTTCCATGTACAAAGAACAGAAGAAGCCTGTATATGAAACCATAAATCTCTATTGAGCCTGCTTTAAAAATACATATAAAAAATTCGACAAGTGGGTTTTAAGCTGTCCTGCTTATCTGGGCCTTTTTGTTCAACATACCCATTTCATCTACTTCACCTCATATTCTTTTAAATGTTTTTCTGTATTATTCACTTAATGAACATCTATGTCATCATTGCAATCTACAAAGAAGACCAGAAAAGGTCTTCTCCCTCTTTCCCCATCATATTCAAAATGCTGACAGGTAGGCCAGGGAAAAGGATGCTAGAATTAGAATCACAGGACTGGAGTTTGATTCCAGGGCTTGGCACAGTGCTTGGTACCTGACAGGTACTTAGTAAAGATTAATTGATTCTATGGTCTCTTAACTACCTGTGAGTTCTTAGAGTAACTTAACTTCACAGGGCCTCGGTTTACTCATCTGAAAATGTGAGGGTGTTGGAGTAGATGATCTCTCATGTTCTTTTCATTTCTAGATCTATGATCCCTAAGTTAAAAAAAAAAGCATGTTAGCATCTCCCATCTGTAACCAACCCCCGACAATTTATATTGTCAAATCTAATAATAAGTTGATTATTGGACTGAGTACTAAATTAGAAAGATTCCCTTGAAATGAATTTAAGGGCATATAACATCTGCCCTTGGTCATGGGAGTTGATAGTAAAAATATACTCCTTGTGTCACATGGCATGCCTCACTGCTATCCTGCTATTTGGGAAAAGAAGGAAAAAAAGAACCCTGCAAGATGAAAAGAGTGCCCAAAGGAACAGCAGAGAACTGGCGTGACATCTGCAGTTCATGCTGTGATTCCAGGAGTAAATTGTTCTTGCATCAGAAAAGCTGTTCGGAAGTCCTTTCAGTCAATGGCTAATTCCACTTACAGATTCATTGTCTGTTGCATAGAAAGGATGAGTAATTACTACTCTAATAATGTTGATGCTATATTTCTTTTATTTTGGTCATAAACAAGGTCATTAAATTACGGTTCTGCGTATAAGCAGGGTGGGGAAGAGGCACAAGGTAGTTTCAAGTGAATTCCATGGCTGAGCTTACAGAGGTTTCAAATGCAAGGGTACCTTGTCTATTTACTAGAACCCAAAAATATAGCGGCTTCATGACTACACTGTGGGACACGCTTCAGAATGTTAGGAAAATACACCAAAGGATTGTGATTTCATCAGTGTATGCAGCCTTTTTTCAATGAAGATTGCAAACCATGAGTGACATGGTAGGTATATTCTGCAGCTTTGCCTGAGGCACAGAGAGGAACAGAAGTGTTCTCCATTGAATCTGCAAGACACTCATTTATCCTTCTTATGTAATAAGGGTGAATGGACCTATAGGAGCCAGAGAACGAATTGGTCTAATTCAGCCCCCTTTATCCTTAGCTTTGAAAAGAAACAGAAGCTACTGTTCTTAGGCTGCATCATAGAGGAAAAACAGAGAATGCTCACAAGCCCTCTTTTAAAGGGACAAGTCAGTTTTGAATTGCATGTCCTGTGCTAGTAACCACGGGTGTCCAGGGAAAAAGTGAGCCCTCAGGTCACAGATCTAGATGGGGTGAACTGACTTCCTCAATGTCAGGTAATTAGTGTAGGCTTGGAACCCAGGTCCTTCTGTCTCTGCATCTGCTATGCACACTGACTCATCAGGTAACTTATTCCAACAACTATTCATCTGGGTCATCCCAAATGAGATGGATCCCATTATGATGCCTCGCGTGTGTTTTTTGTTGGCAGTGACAATTCCACTTGGATGAGATTGGAACGTTTCTGGTTTTGAGGTTGCATCAGTCCACTGGAGCAAATGAAGATAATCATATCTCTGTTCCATGGTAATGCAGTTTATATTCATTTTTGTGTATAATTGATGCTGTTTTCCTGCTTCTCGGAGGTCAAGCCCAGATGCCTGGACTTATCTTATTTCCAGTCTTGCTTCATTTGGACTCTGGTGACATCAGGTCCATTCCCCCTCTGCCTTGGAGGATTTTTGTTCAATCCATAGGTAGCTTTTACATCCTGTTCAATGTGTTCATTTGAATTTCCGCTTGATTTCTTTGCTCCGATAACTTCAAATGGAGTTGCACTTTTGATTCAGCTCCTTGGAGAATGTTACAAGATTGAAAAATGCTGTTTGTATCTAAGTATAAATTTTTAAAATGTTGACCACAAACGTGATTTGTCAAGGAAAAAATTTTTTTGCAGATTATTCTAAATATGAGTGGATCTAGCTTAAACTCTTTATACAAATGGACTGGGGTGAAAAGTGGCAGTTATTCAAATTATTAAAGGACTTCTCATGTTACAGAATGCTTCATAGCTTTACAAAAAGTTTAGAGTTAGAAGGATCTTAGAAGTTACCTAATTTAACTCCCTCATTTTATAGGTGAGGAGATGGAGGCTTGGGGAAGTCAAGCAACTGATGCAAAGTTGAACAGGTAATATGTATCAGGCACAGGATTTGAATCCGTGTCCTCTGACTGCAAATCAAAGTCATATTCTTAAAGAAGTTAGGCATAGAAAGGCAGAACATCAGCTAAAAGGATAGCACCTGAGGGGCTTAACATACTTGGCTATGCCTCTTCTTTGGCTTGAATCTAGTTAATAGGTTCAGCTTAGGCCAACTGTTTCTTCCTTTGGGTCATGTGTAATGCATCCTCTTTCACCCAACAACCTAGTGAATTAAAATCCCTTGTCCCTCAAACACCTCATATCTTCCTCCTCTCTCTCTCCATTGCCCAAGAGCTCAGAGTGATGGTGATCCATTTCAAAACTGACTTGCCCACCATTACCCAGTTCTACAGATTTTTCCCTAGCAAAACTTACTCTTTTTTTTTTAATTTAGTAGGACTCCTCACATCTGTTTTCCCAAGTTTCAACTAACTAATCCCAGAAATGAGTATATGTTAAAGGTGTTAAAGGGTGCTAATGTATCAATGGATCCTTACCTCCCAAGTACTATTTGTATTTTAAAAATGGGATAATGGAGACAATGTTTCATTTCAAATGACTTTAATTGAAAGATAATTTCATGGATTTTGACAAGGCATATCTACCTTTTTATGTTTTGTTTACCATGAATAATCTGATAGTCCTCAAACAAGGTCATCTCTATTATAATTTTCCGATAAATAGAAGTATGTATAGAATAATTTTATTTATATGTGTGTATATATACACATACACATGCACACACATGCACATATACACACACATATACCTATTTGTATCTGATGGCGGCTATTGCTGGAGGGGGGAAGAAAAAAGGAAAAAAAAGAAATTTACATGATTTTGTTCTATGTTTGAGAGGAATAGCAAGCTGTACATGGTAGATTTGCAATTTCATGTGCAATCATCTTTTTTTATTGTACAGTGTTATGGAAATGCTTGTTTTATTCCATAAATTAAAAATAAAATTAATTAAAAAAATAGAGAATCCTATAATTTTGACATGTGTATGATAGGCATTTCATTGGAAGAAAACCTTTAAGAAGCATGTTGATCCATTGAATCAAATGCTATTTTGTAGTCAACTAGCAGGCATAGTAGGATCTTGAATTTTTTTATGTTTTATTCAATTGTATGACTCTAAAAATAAAATCTGATGGAAAATTGCCTTCAAAAGCTTGCCTTTTTTTCTTCAAATATCATCAATGAAGATGCCCCCAAAGCATTTATAGATTATACTCAGAAAACCATATAAATGGGAAAGTAGATTTATGGGTTAGTGATTATGCTTTTTTAATTTTTTTCCCAGACACATGCTTAAGTTAAAAATAAGGTCCAAGGTTTCCCCCTTCCCTATGATTGTTATCTTTGGCTTCTTTAGATACCTGGAGACTTCATCCGTCATTGTTCACAAAATTGCCTCACCTTAAGCAAGGATCTTCTTGACATATGCTTATCTATATTTCTTTCAGTGACATTCACTTTCTCAAGAAACACTGTCTCTGCCCTGAGGTCATTGACAGTCTAATGTGAGACAAACCATGTACACACAAAGGTGTATGGGTGTTCAGAGAAGACTAGCATCTCTAGTGTGAAGGCTTGCTGAGCCCTTTTCAGGGCTGCTTATCCACCTTGGGTGTCCACCTTCACCCAACTCTCACCCATGGCTTCAAGAAACTGTAGAAGTGCAGTGGCCACACCCTGGTAAAATCATCTTGGTAGATGTGCTAAACCAGGTGAGAGTAACTGAGAGATCTCAAACCCTTTGGTGAGTTAGGGGAATGTCTACCCCAAGCATATGAAGACTTCCCTCAGCAGAATGGGTAGATAAGAATGATCTGTTCCAATGACCATGAAAGCAGCTGAAGCAGTTGCTGTGGAGCACTTAGAGCTTGATCAAATATTGAAGACCCCAAGGTCATCCAGTGTATCCTGAGTCACCATCAGTCATCCTGACTTTTGTCTTGCCTTGTCTTCTGGATGACTCTGGAAGAGAAAGTGAGGCTGATAACTGTGCACCTCTGTCTCACTTATATCCAATTTACACGTGAGTGAAGACATCACCCCATGATGTCATGGGTCCCCTTCAAAACAAAGCAGAAATGCAACACACACAAAAGTAGGGGATTTTTAACGCCGGCCCATTAATTTAATCAAAAAAGACCCAAAAAGTTCAACTCAATCTATCACAGGTGTAAATAAAAAGAAACAAGTCCTTGGCTAATTTAGGAAGACTGAAGGGCTTAATCATTTAATGAAGACAGATGACAGTATATAAAAAGTGGCTTGTTATTGGTTGAAAGAAATTTACACAGCTCTGAGCCTTCCTATGTATAACACAGTAAGCTGGTTTGAAATTTTACATTTCCCAATTGACCAGTCGAGTGGTGTTCAAAAACAGTGGTGAAAACTTAGCAGGAAAAAAGTTTCTGTCTCGGTCTCTCTCTTCCCCTGCCCTGGGCTTAACTCAATTAGATCATGACCATGAAAACTTCACAAAGCTGGAAGATATAGATAGGTATTCCACCATCATTGCTCCAGAATCTCTGGGGCAACAATAGCTGATGGTGACATCAGCATCAGAAACCAAGAGAGACAATGAGGTCAAAGCAGATATACCAAAGAAAGAGAACTTTAGGACTAGAAGGGAAAATGACACTTGGAGCCTAGATAAGAGCTATACCTGAGAGGAACTTCATGAGGATTTCACAAAGGGACTTTGAGTAACTGGGAGCTATGAGTTTACCCTTTGGTCACATGTGTTCTCTTTTTATGACCTCACTCCTCCCAAAGGGACATTGTGTATGTGTATAAGTAAAGAGTATGATCCTACTTTGGGAGTATTTGCATAACAACTGTCTTTTAGGAAATAACCATTCTAAAAGTTAGTTAACTCTGGCTGATAATGAGGAAGCCTACTGACAATTTCTTGTGAGTGACAGTAAAAGAAACTCTAGCTAGCTAGAGGGTCAGTCTTAGAATCTATTGCAGAGCTACTCTTTGCGGACCAAGCCTAGAAGCAACTAGGTGGCACAGTGGATAATGTTCAGTCTAGAGTTAAGGAAACCCTAAGTTCAAATAAAGCCTCAAATTCATACAACCTAATAGGTGTATGACCTTGGGCAAGTCACTTAACTTCTGTTTGCCTCAGTTTCCTCAACTATAAAAGAGAGATAATAATAGCGACTACCTCCCAGGGTTATTTTAAATGTCAAATTAGATAACTGTAAAGCACTTAGCACAGTGCCTGGTACATAGTAGACACATGAGAATTTCAGTTCCCCTCCTTTCCACTAAAGTTGATTGGAATTGGAGAATTAGCCTAGAAGGCCATACACATTAAAAAGAAAAAGCAACCATATATAGCAATTACCAAAAGAACAGGTAAAATTGCATTTGATCCTAGAGGCAGTAGAAAGCTACTGAAGCCATTTAAGTGAGGGGAAAGACACAGTTACATGGATACTTTAGGAATATCAAAACAGTAAGTACTGTAGGAGTTCAAAGGAATAAAAGAAAGATCAGTCATTGAGTGAGACAGGTCAGAAAAAGCTTCACAAAGAAGGCCTTTTGGGGAGAATGTGTAAAACATGTATTAAATTAAAAAAAAAGTATTTTGCAGTATACTTGCAATATTTTTGCATTTGTAGCCAACTTTAAAACCTACTGAAAGATCTCATTTGTATGAAATGTACGAGGTAGTTGTTTTACAATCTCAGTGTTGTGGATTTCGTTTCAATAAGCATATGTTACCCACTTATGTTAGATATCCTGTAAGACAATAGGCATTTAAATACTAAAATGAAAGTCTCTGCCCTCAAGGAATGTATATTTTTCTGGAATGAAATAATAATCACAGTTAAATAAAATACACATTCAAGATGACATGCACAGATAAGTAAAAATATGTACAAAGCAATTTGAATGTATTACTAATAAAAGGGGAAGTTGGGAAAGGTCTCTTATGGAAGTTGGCAATTGACCTGGGCCTTGAAGAGAGCTAGGGGTTCCAATAGATGGATCCAATCCAATGAACATTTATTAAGTGCCTACTGTGTACCAAGCACTGTGCTGAGCACTTGGAATACAATGAAATAAAAAAGAAAAACCGGTCTCTGCCCTCAAGGAGCTTGCAATCTAATGGGAGAGACAGTACAGGAAAGGAGGCAGCAAAGGGGGGTGTGGACTAGAGAGTACATGGTGTGGGGGCATTTTATTCCATGGGGCAGAAACCAGGCAGAGCAGCAGATAAAGAGTGGAGTCAACCAAGAGTCCAGTTTCTGCCCTCCACAAAGGAAGGCACTGGGAGGAGTTTTGTACTTCACCCTCCAGCCCTCCTATGGGAGGGAGAGGATGAGAAAGGTAGTATCAGTCAAGGTTTGGGTTAGTAGCTTGATGATGAGATTAGAAAGGATGAGCTTAATCTGAGAGGGGCATTTTATATCATGGAAGTGAAACCAGGCAGAACAGAACATTCTAGGATTGGGAAACAGCCTATGCCAATTAGACTAGAAAGCAGGGGTCATAGAACACGGCAATGAGCAATAACCAATCTGGAAAAGCCAGATTGTGAAAGAATGTAAATGTCAATTTAAAATAGAGGAGTTTTCATTTGATGCCAGAGGCAGTAGGGAGTCAAGAAACTCCTTAAGCAGGGGAAGGACATGGTCACATGTATGAGTTAGGTATGTCTGTTTGGCAGCATTTGGAAAATGAATTGGAGATGGAACATCCTTGAAAATTAGAAGTTTTATTTTAAGGAAAATGTATACAAAGAGCTGAGATGCAGTTTTCAGAGCTTTGCTGTTTCAACAGTCTACTTTTCCCAATGGTAGGTCTTCTGTAATTTGGGACTAATGTCAGTAAAGTAGAAGTAAATGGTTTCCCTGTAGCAAAGGTTGTGTAGCAAGTCTGTTGACAAGATGACATTTAGCAGTATTACCCAAAGATACTCATCTGGCTGGTCTTGGGCCATGCATTCATTCTGATCTGAAAGATTTCTTAAACATGTGCTACGTGCAAGGCATTTTGCTAGTCTCTGGAGACACAGAAACAAAAATGAAGTAAACTCTGACCTCAAGCTTCTATCTGCCCGGGAGATAAAGCAGGTGAGTAGGCACATGACCATTTGAGGAAGGATAAAACTCTCTTGGCTTTTACAATTAGGAACTGAGCTTTGAAGGAAGCTAAAGAGATGGAGATGAGGAGTGCGTTTATTCCTCAGATGAAGGAAGATACCTTGTAAGGCTGATGATGGCTTCAATATTCTTATAAAAGGAAAATAGGACAAGAGAGAAGCTTTTGTGAGGAAGCATTTTAAACACTGGGGTTAGAGGCAAGGGTGGAGGTGATAAAAGCCTGGAAGTTTTTTTTGGGGGGGGTTGAAGAGTTATCAGAGAAGGAGAAAATCTGGGCAGTCAATGTTTTCTTTGTCTCTACCATTAATCCTTTTTCTCCTATTGTCAGAAAAAAAGGCCTCACAGGCAAAACATCACCTCTAACCTTGTTTTCTCTGCTTTGTGTTGTCTTATCCTTTCTTTTCTGTGGCTGCTGATCTTGCATGCTTTCAGCCCCAGTAAAACCATCAGATTGACCAGCTGCTCAGAAAGGGCAGTGAACATATTTCTGTAAATAAGCCTTGGCTAGTTACTATAGTGATTAAATTAGAATGATTAGAATTTTCACTGTAAGTCCTTCTCCCATCAAATTGCCTTCTCAGGTTGTCAGTCCAGTGAATCCTTTTCACTGCCTGGGGTCAATAGTCTTGTAGGAGATAGCATTTCTCTCTTTTAATAGGCTACATGAGTTTATATCATCAGATTTCTTCTCTCATATCCAGTACACCTTCCCACATTTAGTCACAAATATTTTGTACCTTGAGTCCCTTATCAGTGTTTTTATACCTTAAGGCCCTCAACAGTGAAGATACTAGCAACAGTGGACAACTCTAGAACATATGAGATTGAGTTATTCATATTCTGGATTATCTGTGGCAAATTTTGAATCCCTTAGCCACCTTCCTCAGCAACAGTAGGAGTGTATCCAGAGAATGTGAAGCAGCTGATGTGTGTCTATGAAAAGAGAAACGCAGTGGAGTGGGAAATCTGCAAATTGGTTTTATTTGGCTTTGGAATATGTTTGTAATTATGTTGTAATGAAAGTGTATCTAGTATTCTGGACATGAATGAAACTTGAAAAAAAAAGTTACAAAGCCACATTTGGGAGACCTGATTCAAGGACCATTAGAAAGTTGGTCAGGTTCCATATTCTGCCCATCTCAGAATTCTTTCTCATTCTATAGTTGTCTAGCTTTAGACAGCATTACCCTTTAGCATGCTGCTAGCATTCATTGTAAGATGTACTACTGTTACTAACAGAATTTATGTAACTTTCAGTTTTGCAGAGCACTTTGCATCCTTGATCTCAATTGATACCTACCATTGATCTTGTGAGAGGTGCCGCTATTATCACCATTTTACAGATGAGGAAATCGAGACTGAGAGAGATTAAGAGACTTTCTTAGAATCCTTGTCTCTGGTTCATACTTTATTTCCTAGTTTGTGGGGGGAATAACAGCTTGTCTTTATATGTATATGTGTGTGCGTGTGAATATATATATATATATGTATATTTTACATATATTTATAAATATATGTGTATGTGGATATATATGTGTCTATGTATGTGTGTGAATATATACAAACATATATGTATGTGTAAATAAGAGTGAATATATATGAATATGTGTGAATATTCTCTCTCTCTCTCTCTCTCTCTCCCCCTCCCTCTCTCTCCCTCTCCCCCTCTCCCCCTCTCCCTCTCTCTCCCTCTCCCCTCTCTCTCCCTCCCTCTCCCTCCCTCCCCCCTCCCCCCCCATCCATCCATCCATCTCTCTCTCTCTCCCCAGAGGGAATTCATTTAAATGGATACATGTTGTTTGTCTCTAGTAGAATATAAAATTCCTTAAGGGCTGAAGGCAGTTTTACTCTTGTCCCCTGTGTCCAACAGAGTGCCTATCTGACACATACACTTTAAGAAATGCTGTTTGGGGCAGAGCCAAGATAGTGGAGAAAAGGCAGGGACTTGCCTGAGCACTCCCAAATTCCCCTCCAAATCTCAAAACAAATTCTAGATTGGCAGAACACGTGAAAGGATGGGGTGAAACAATTTTCCAGCCCAAGACCACTTAGAAGCTTGGCAGGAAAGGTATGTTGTACCAGGGTGAGAATGGATTGCAGACTGTACCAGCATAGGCCCCACCCTAGTAAACCAGCAGCAGGCCTTGTGGGGGGTTGGGGGCACGACTGAATCAGCAGCAACAGAGGTGGCAGTGGCAGCTTCCAGAGCTCTCAGCCCACAAGTGGTAAGGAGGTTGCTCAACTGGTCAGAAGGAGATTACAGGGTTCCCTTTGCTTACACTATGTGCAGGACTCTGTTGCATTGCCCATGTGTGGATCCTGGTCTCAGTCCCGAGTTATAGTCCCAGGGCAAGGGAAGCATTAGCACACTAGAGCTTGCAGCCACAGGAGAGTAGGAACCCTAGTCACGGTTCCAGGGCAGAAAGGAATGTTGGTTTTTGCTTTCAGACCAGACCACAGGCCAGGAAAGTAGTAAACCCGCTTCTCTTTAGATCATATCACCTTGGAAGAACTGAAAACCTATAGACCCCCAGAACTAACTCTGAAAACAACTGCATAAAAACCTGAAGCTTAGGACAGTAACCCCTTCATCCCTAGAGCAGACCTCAACTTTAACATAAACTTACAATTCAAGAAATGGGCTGAGAAAATGAGCCAATGACAATAACAACAAACTTGACCATAGATAGTTACTGTAGTGACAGGAAAGAGAGAACGTAAACTCAGAAGAAGACAACAAAGTCAAAACTGCTACATCCAAAACCCAAAGAAAAATGTTAATTGGTCTCAGGCCCCAAAAAGAATACCTGGAAGAGCTCAAAAATGATTTCAAAAATTAAATGAGAGGGGAAAAATTAAGAAAAGAAATGAGAGTATTAAAAGAAAATCATGAAAAAAAGAGTCAACAGCTCAGTAAAGGAGGCACAAAAAATACTGAAGAAAATAACATCTTGAAAAACAGAATAGGCCAAATGGCAAAAGAGGAATAAAAATCGACTAAAGAGAAGAACGCCTTAAAAAGCAGAATTGGCCATGTGGAAAAAGATACACAAAAATTCACTGAAGAGAAGAACTCCTTAGAAAATAGAATTGGCCAAATGGAAAAGGAGGTACAAAAGCTCACTGAAGAAATAATTCCTTAAAAGATAGAATTGAGTAAATGGAAGCTAATGACTTTATGAGACAACAAAAAACAATCAAACAAAATCAAAAGAATGAAAAAATTAGAAGAAAATGTGAAATATCTCATTGGAAAAACAACTGACTTGGAAAATAGATCTAAGAGAGTTAAATTAAGAATTATTGTATTACCTGAAAATCATGATAAGAAAAAAAAAGCCTGAATTTCATCTTTCAAGAAATTATCAATTATTCTAGACTCAGAAGGTAAAATAGAAATAGAAAGAATCCAACAATCACTTCCTGAAAGAGATTCCAAAATGAAAACTCCCAGGAATATTATAGCCAGATTGTAGAGCCCCCAGGTCAAGGAGAAAATATTGCAAGCAGCTAGAAAGAAACAAATCAAATATTGTGGAGCTACAGTCAGGATAACATAAACGTTAGCAGCTTCTACATTAAATGATCAGAGGACTTGGAATAAGATACTCTGGAGGGCAAAGAAGCCTAGGATTGCAACCAAGAATTACCTACCTAAAAAAAAAAAAAAACAACTGAGTATAATCCTTCAAGGTGGGGGGGGGGTATAGATATTCAGTGAAATAGAGGACTTTTAAGCATTCCTGATGCAAAGACTCTGGTCTGAATAGAAAATTTGATTTCAAATGTGAGATTCAAGAAAAGCATAAAAAGGTAAACAGGAAAGAGAAATCATAAGGGATTCAATAAGGTTAAACTGTTTATATTCCTACATGTTAAGATAATACTTGTAATTCCCAAGAACTTTTTCATTATTAGAGCAGTTAGAAGGAGTATACATAGACTAAGGGCACAAGTGTGAGTTGAATATGATTGGATGGTATCTAAAAATGTGATTAAGGGTGAGAAAGAAGAATGCACTGGGAGAAGGGGAAAGAAGAGGTAGAATGGGTTAAATTCTCACATAAAATAGGCATAAAAGAGCTTTTACAGAGGAGGAGAGGATGGGGGAAGTAGGTGGGAGCCCCTGAACCTTACCCTCATCAGAACTGGCTCCAAAAGAAAGTAACATATAACACTCAGTTGGGTATAGAAATCTATCTTACCCTACAGGAAAGTATGGCAGCAAGGGGATAAGAGAAGGGATAGGGTTGATAGAAGGGAGGGCATATTGGGGTAAGAAGTAGTCTTTTGAGGATGGACAGGGTGAAAAAAAGAGAAAGTATAGGATAAATGGGGAAAATAGAATAGAGGGAAATACAATAAGTAATCATAACTGTGAAAAATTTGTATAGCAAATTTCTCTGATAAAGGCCTCATTTCTCAAATATATAAAGAAATGAGTCAAATGTATAAAAATAGGAGTCATTTACCAATTGATAAAATGGTCAAAGTATATGAATAGGCAGTTTTCAGACAAAGTAATCAAAGCTATCTGTAGTCATATGAAAAAATGCTCTAAGTCACTATTGATTAGAGAAATGCAAATTAAAACAACTTTGAAATACCACCCCAGAGTTATCACATTGGCTAATATGACAGAAAAGGAAAATGACAAATGTTGGAGATGTGGGAAAATTGAGATACTAATACACTGTTGGCGGAGTTGTGAACTGACTCTACCATTCTGTAGAGCAATTTGGAACTATGCCCAAAGAAATATAAACCCATGCGTACACTTTCATCCAACTATACCACTACTAGATCTATATCCCAAAGAAATTAAAAAAAAAAAGGAGAAGAACCTATATGTGCAAAAATAAAATTCATAGCTGTTTTTTTTCTCTTGCTGTGGTAAAGAAATGTTAATTTAGGGGATGCCCATCAATTGGAGAATGGCTGAACAAATTTTGGTATATGATTAAAGTAGATTATGTTATGTGATTGTAATGTAATTGTGTTACAAGAAATGATGAGCAGGATGCTCTCATAAAAACCTGGAAAGACTAATATGAACAGATGCAAAGTGAAATGAGCAGAACCAGGAGCATATTGTACACATTAGCAGCAATATTATATAATGACTAACTGTGAATGACTTGGCTATTCTCAGCAATACAGTGATCCCAACAATTCCAAAGGACTTATGGTGAAAAATGCTACCCATCTTCAAAAACAAACAGACAAACAAACCAAAAACCTGGTGGAGCACCTGAATGCAGATCAAATCATGCTTTTTAAAACTTTTTCTTTTTCTTTTTTTTGGTTCTGTTTTCTTTTACAACATGACTAATATGGAAATATGTTATGTATGACTGTATGTATATAACTTACATCAAATTTCTTGCCATCTCAATGATGGGGGATGGCAGAGAGGAGAAAATTTAGAACTCAAAATTTAAAAAAGTGTTAAAAGTTGTTTTCACATGTAATTAGGGAAAAATAAAATATTAAAATAAAAGAAAAAAAGAAATACCATTTAAACTAATTTAAGTCCTGTTTTGGCTTACAAAGTCTCACATAAAATTGTAGGATATATGGGACGTTAAAAATAGATAATAGTAGATAAAGTACATGCCCTGAATAGAGGAGTCAGTATGGCACAATGGAAGTAGAGACCTTTTTGGTCCCATGTAGACCTGGGTTCATATCTTATCCCTGACACGTGCTGGTCCTTTGACCCTAGGTAAGTAATGTAATTTCTCAGTGCTTTAGGGTGGTGACTCCCTAAGAGTAGAAGTTGCAAAGGGGCAACCACATTGGTAAAGGGATTTTCATTTTTGGAGTTCCATTTGCCAATGAAATCACAAATCCATTTCCTATTTCCTATACATATCCTATGCCTGATTTTGGAAAATAAAATTACATGCTGTATAGACAATACCAACTCATTATTCTCAGCATAATAAACTGGAGCAGTGTGCTCAGGTCTTTTAAAACTCCCAATCTTCCTTTCAGATGTTGCTGCTTGAAGCTTAGGAGGAGGAGGAGGTGTTTATCAGGAATGTGAGAGGAAGAGTGCAATTATCCTTCACCTTCTCTCTCATTTTCCTACCAATACTGGGCAAAATTCCCAGCCATCCACCCAAATACAAGAGCACACATTTTGGGAACTTGCCTGAGAATATAAAGACGAGACCTCCTCAAGAGTGAATAGGGATTTCCCTCTTGCCTGTAGCATGTTGGGATTGCTTCTTAATTCATTGGATATCTACTCTGGTTGGCTAACACATCTTGTAATTCAACAAACGACAAGCACCTACTATATGCTAAATAATGGGGATTCAAAGACAAAAATGAAGGTTCTTGGCCTCATGGAGCTTGCATCACCCTGGGAAAGAAGGCTATGGGATATTAACAAGGTAATGTGTCCTAGTGCATAGAGTGATAGGCTTGTAGAAAGTAAGACCTAGATTTAAATCCAGTCACAGGTTAGGCTACCTAAGTGACCTTTTGGCAAGTCACAGCCTCACTGAGCCTTAGTGCCTCACTTATAAGATGAAGAACTTGGACTAGGTGATGTCCAATATTCCTTCCAGATTGAAATCTACATTTCTATGAATACAGATAAGTGAATATATTTTGAGGGAAGTGGGGAACTGTAACTGGGGTTAATGAAAAAAAAAAAAAGGCTGCGAAGAGGAGATGGTACCTGAGCTGAACTTTGAAGGAAGATAAGGATTCTGAGAGAAGGTGATGAGGAGGGTGTGTATTCCAGGCATAGGCAATGATAGTTGAAAAGTGGGAGAAAGAACAATGAGTTCACCAAATCACTAGTTGTCCAGTTTGACGTGACTTCAGAGTGCATTTCATAATATGAAGTAAGACGGAAAAGTAGAATGGAACTAGATTGTGAGGAGCTGTAAATGTCAGGCTCAGGAATTACTGTTTTAGTTTAGAAGCAATAGGAAGCCACTGGCGGCTTTTGAGTAGGTGAATATCTTGGTGTGACCTATGCCTAAGGAAAATTACTTATGTATAAAGGGTGGTTTGGAGACTGGAGAAACTAGAGGCAGGGATATAAGTGAAGAATCCAGGTATGTGGTGATACTGGTCTGAACTAGAAAAATGGCTAGGTGAGTGTAGAGAAGACATGTTATAGAAATGGGATTAAGAAAAATTGACAACTGATTGGATATGGAGAGTGAGGGAAAGGTGTCTCTGGCTTATGAATTCGCATGACCAGGAGCACAGCAACACCCTCAACTGAAATAAAGAAGTCTGGAAGAAATCACATAGTGGTGGAGCAGCATGATTTCTAGCAGCAGAATTCCATTTAAACAAAAATGGAGTCTCACATGGTTTGTTCTAGAAGAATCTGACCTTTAATAAATTTCAAAGCAAAATAAGTGATTTATGAAGTACCTATGCCAAAGACATTTTTCTCAATGTTTCAGTTAACTGAACTAATTAGCAGTTAAACAGAACAATTTATGTTTTACTACTTCTTGAATTTGAAAAAAAAAATTTATCTGTCACCCTTATTCTTCTCAAATATTATTGAGGCTTTCAATGTATAGGGTTCTGTATTTGGTACTGGGACTACAAAAAGGTATGAGACATGATTCTTGTCTTTAAAGCCCCCCTATAATACAGTCAAGAACACCTGCCATTTATCAATTAAAAAATTAACTTGATGTAGTGACTAGAATGTTGGCATTGGAGTTGGGAGCTCAATATTTGAATCTTGCCTCATGTTTTTACTAGCTCTATGGCCCTGGACAAGTAATTTACCCTCTCAAAGGCTCAATAAAATTAGGATAATAGACCTGCCTAATAGGGTTATTCTGAAAGTCAAATGAGGTGGTCTTTGTTAAGTGCTTGGCAAACCTTTAAGCATGATGTAAATTTCCACTATCATCATTGTAGCCATATCTTTAGTTATAACCTCATTCTCATTATTACCAAATGAATGGTGCCAACAATCAGTGTTGCAATAATTTAGGAGAAAGAAGGATTGATCATTCAAGGATGGGCTGGTCAGAAAAGGCCTCATGTTCCAGTTAGGATGTAAAGGGGATGAGATAATTCAATAACTGAAGAGAATTCTTTAACATAGTGATTTCCAGCCTTTGTGAGTAGGAGACCCAATTTAAATAGAAAAAAATATTTCAAGAAAATCTCACATACTAGAGATTGTATTCTCTGTCAATTGAGAAAGTATATGTAGACAAAGTATTGTGAGCCCCCACAAGCTTCATCTTTACATGGATTTGCAGATCCCTTGAAATAATGTCCCAATACCCAAGAACCTGTGGTTCACAGCTTGGGGACACCTACTTTAGTAGTGTCTGAGACAGAAAATTCCATGGATGCTTTGATGCATTTTTTTTTTCAATTTCTCTTTTCTTTTCTCCTTTGCTTTCTATAAGCATTGGATTCTTAAGTGCCTCTCCTTCCTCTGTGACATTCTTAAACCAAATTGATGTATAAAGGCTTCTCAATGGTCATTACTTAACCAGTGATAAACAGCAAAGGTCTTTGGGTCAAAAAAATTGACAAATGAGTGACAAGTGTTTACTAGTCTTTTTCTCCTTATCTGATTTTCATGGGGTTACATGAGGGATGAGGAGGAATTCAAAGGCAGATTTAAAGATTTAAAGAATTTGAAGGTAGATCATGCCCTTAGAATGAGTCATCTGGAGAATTGTAGAATCACATCAACCCCTATATTCACTGAATGTTGTCATTAAAAATATTATTGGCTGTGAGTCAGGACACCTGGGTTCTAGCCCTAGCTCTGTTAATAAGACTCTACAACTTGAGATGAATTGCTGTACCTTTCGTGGCTTCCGTCTTAAATTGGTAAAATGAGGTAGTTGAACTAAAATTATAGGAACTTAGACGTGAGTGGGATTTTAGATTCATCTTGCCCAAACATTTCATTTTACATTTACATTAAAGAATGTAAGGCCCACATATATTTAAATTCAGTGTCCCTTGTATCCATATCTAGTGTTCTTGCCAGTACTAAACTGCTACCTTAGTGATCATTAGATCCTGTTTAAGGTCATACAATCATACCACTTCATAATTAGAAGGAAGGAAGAAAATAAACATTCATTAAATACTTCATGTGCCAGGCACTACCTAGTACTGTGGATGTAAATATGAACAAAAAGAAAGACAGCCTCTGCTATTAAGGAACTTACATTCTAATGGGGAAGGGCAGGACATAAAAAGGAGGGAGCTAAAAAGTGTGTGTGGGAGATTTGGGGGGGGGGAGTTAAAGAGGGTATGGTTTGAAGTTCCAAAGCCGGGGGAGGAATGACAGCAGGCCTGGGTTGCTACGTGGAACGGAGGCCCCAGGAAGATCTTTCCAATGGCAACAGGCCTTACTGAGGCCTATTCCAGCTTGAGAAGGCTGCAGAGATAGTTAGGTGTTCCAGGGAGAGGAGGCCTCAGGAACTGAGCCAAGTTCTAGGATAAGACAGTAAGTAGAGGCCTTTGAAGTCCAGAAAGTTCTAGAAGGAGAAAGTAAATAGGGGCCTTTGAAGTCCAGAAGCCAGGAATAGGGTCAGGAGGGGAATGAAGGGCAACCTGGGTTCCTTCATATAAAGGAATTAGAAGGGGTCTCAGTGACCATCTAGTGATTCAACCCATATCTGAAAAACAACAATGCCTAGCCCCACTATAACATATTGGACAAGTGAGACTGGCTGCCTCCATAGGGAATCCACCTCCTTTTGGGTAGCTTTGATTGTGAAGAAGCATTTTCCCTACATCAAATCCAGATATGCATCTTTGCAGGTTTTATCCGTTGCTCTTCTGCCCTCTGATGCTAAACAGATCAAGACAAGTCATCTTTTTTCTTTGGGTCTCATTTCCATCATCTGTAAAATTTGGAGAATGTTCTAGAGTAACCTCAGAGGTCCCTTCCAGCTTTAGATCTATGATTACTCTACTCTTTGTTTGCTAAGAAATCAACTTCCAAAATTACGTGCCTATCCTTTTGATGTTTCAGATTTTTAAAAAAGCCTCCTTGTGTATCTCTTTCCTGTTTTAATTCATCCGCAGGTTCAGTAAGTGAAAGCTATGTATGCAGGGCATACAGAAGCAGAAAGAATCTGGCCTATTGAAATTATAAATGGAAAGACTTTATCCAGTTGATCCTGCTGCCAGGGTAAGGTTGCTCCCTCTGGAATATTTTTGAATGATTTTTCCAGTCTGGTTTTAAATACCTTAGTAATTTGCCTTCCTCTTCTTCCCCTGGGAAACTATTCCTTCATCCAATGAGCCTACATTCAAGACCTTTTTTTTTTTTTTTAACAAATAGTATAAAGTTGATTTCTTAATTTCATCACCATCACTCTTAGCTATAACCCTTGGCCCTATCACTAATAATTCTCCTCCTTAATGTTTATTTTCCTTAAAAGGTATGGAGAAAAACAGGCCTGATTGAGGTACATCTTTTACAATGCATATTCCTATCATGATCCTTCTTTCTATGTCAATCACTCTAGTCCCTTAATCATTCCTGATGCTTTCCTCTGGATTCTCTCCAACATGCCTACATGTTTATGGTGTTCAGGTGCCCAGAACTTAATTTGACATTCCAGGCAAGCTCTCTCTCAAGATGATAACATGATATTTCTGAATGTACCCAGATCCAAACTGCACTCATCTTTTTAATTGTCATATCACATTACAAGTCTTTTCTAATTACCTTTCTATTAATATCTTCATTAATACAAAGTGCTTATAGACTTACTAAATGGTAGTTTTTCTTTGCATCCACTATCTAGACCTGCAATTTTTCTAAGCTAAGTATCTCCTTAAAACTAACAGTAAGGGTAAAAATCTCATGAAAAAGGGAAAAAAAATGAATTTCCATATAAAGGCTGATTTTCAAGTCTTAGATTGTGGGAAATTTTTATAAGCAAAGTCCCAGGCTGCTAAAGCTGGCTATAGAATTGGGACAGACAATTGTAGATTATTTGTGATGTCACTTGGTATAATGCATAAAGCTTTGGTAGTATCCCATTAAACAAGGCCAGCTCTAGACAAAATGATAAAGTAGATGATATTTGTCTGAAGTGGGTAGGACTCTCTTCATTACTTCATCAACATTTCCTCCTTTCGGCCTTACGATTTCCCTCCCCATCCTGGAGAATTTTTTACCTAGTTTCCTATTAAAAGGACGTGATCAGTGATTACACAGTAAACTGCATATAATAGATCTGCCATAATATGAAATTGCTTCCATCATATTTGTGTTTTACTGGACTATATGAGAAAGGAAGAGCCATGATGTGGCACAGTAGGCACAGGGCAAGCCTCACAGTAAGAAAGATTTGACATGAGTTCTGCCCATGAGTCCTTTACCTCTTTTATTCTGCCAAGCAATTTTCCAACAATGTGAGTTGCCAATTCATATTTGTGGAAGGAGTCATCTCCTCACATCGATGAAAACACTGGTCTGGACAAAACAAAACAAAAAATCTTGCTAAGGAATGAAGTCCTAATGATGAGATTTGAGCTATTAATGAAAGTCTGGTATGTAGAGTGATTTTGAGGGTCTAGGAGCCTTTTGGAGGTTCCTTAAATTATGCCACCTAAGTAACTGGCTACTCTGCCAATCTGTGAAGCTGGCCCTGCATATAAGTGGGTGTCAGAATGATTTATTCTCTCACATTAAATACCTTTTTCTTTTAGTCTTTTAGCCTTTTATCTCAGCTACTTCTCACAAATTGATTAATGAATATGGCTCTGCTGTTTGGTCTTACAGCCAAGTCACTTAACTACTGTGCCTCAGTTTCCTCATCTGTAAAATGAGGGGGTTGGACTAGATGGTATGTGAGGTCCCTTCTAGCCTCATATTTATAATCTTCTTATGCTAGTGAATGGCTTAAGATGAACCACATTATTTCTCACTCTTATTTCCCAATTATATCCATATGTTTAATGTGGATTGTATTTTAAATATGATCATTTCTCATCGTGATTTCAGGCATGCATAACCTCCCTCTTAGATACCTATAAGGCAAAATTTACCTCCCTACATAAAATCTCTCATTCTTCTTCTTTTTTTTTGTTGCCTGTGCTATGTACATATGAAGAGAGGCTTCTGAGTCCATATTACCATCTCTCTTCTTAGATATTGTTTCCTATTCATTATTAGTCCTCTTTGTGGTTTCTCTCCTTCTTATGTTATTTCTGCTGCTGCCTTTGATATTTGCATTCATGAATGTATGGGGACAATTTTCTCCTAAGAGAGGATAATTTACTGGGCTTAGAATTGGATAGATACAGATTCAGATCCTTTCTCTGACACTTACTTGCTATGTGATTAAGCCTTTTTCTCATCTGTAAGATGAAGATAAAAATAACTCTAATACGTATGTCACAGTTTGTTATGATGCTCAAATAAACTTTAAAGCATGACACATATGTCCTTTTTCTATACTGAGAGACCTCATGGTATAATGGGTAGAGAGTTGGCCTTATAACCAGGAAAATCTGGGTTCAATTTCTGATGCATTTTACCTGTGAAGTCTTAGGTAAGGGATTTACCTCTCAATTCTGTACTCGATTATCTTTAGACTTTAAATTGCAGAAAGAATGCTGACCTGCTTTCGTAGAGAAAGTTTTCTTGGCAGATGGTACCTTATACTAACAAAATCATACAATTATTCCCTATCCCTATTACTATATCATTTTGTTTAAATGCCCTAGAGCAAAAGCCTCTTTTCCTACTCCATTTTATCATTAAGTTGTTTTCCAGAAATCCACATCTTTTCAAATAACATTTTCTTAGATCATCGCTTCCAGAATCCACCTTTTTCCTCTGAAGTCCCTATTTTCAGACAGTAGCAGTGATTAAAGTACTACCTATTCCCAGAAGACTTTCAATTTCTTACCCAGGATTTTGTAATCCTTAGCAATATTTTTAGATTTCTTTTGTGTAAGTATTTGTTCCTAAGTGAATTGTCAGGGTAATGGTCATCTGCTCAGACCAGTATCCAGGGCTCTCCGTGTCATCCTCTGGAGAAAGCTGAGCATAGCTCCTTCTTGGTCATTTCAGAGAGATGTATGATGATGATAATAATTGGCACCGAAGCAGTACAGAGTACCTTTTCATTTGATACTCCTGACCATGTATGAGGTAAAATCTGTGCATAGTATTATTCCCTACTAAGAGATGAGGAAAGTTAGGATTGTAAATGTGATGTGACTTGTTCATGGTTACATAGGTGACAAATGGCAAAGAAACTTGGGAGGTAGATGTTATTATTATTACCATTTAACAGTGAGGAAACTAAGGTTGAGCTTAAATGAGTGACTTCCCCAGTCTCTCAACTAAGTTATTATCTGAGGCAGGACTTGAACCCAGGTCATGTTGTTTTTGTTCAGTCATTTTTCAGTCATGTCTGACTCTTCATGACTATGAAATTTTCTTGGCAAAGATATTGGAGTGGTTTACCATTTTCTTCTTCAGCTTATTTTATAGATAAGGAAACTAAGGCAAACAGAGTTAAGTGATTTGCCCAGGGTCACACAACTAGGAAGTGTCTGAGGCCGTATTTGAACTCATGAAGATGAGTCTTCCTAATTCTAGGCCTGGTGCTGTATCCACGTGCCACCTAGGAACTCAGGTCACCCAGCTTCCAAGTCTAGTGCTCTTTCTGTATTCCATCTAGTGATCTTTAGTACTGCACAGCTTCTTTCCTCATGGTACTTATGGCCCTTTATCCTAATTCCTGCTTCCTACTATAGTTGAAAAGTCTTAAAGTTATTACATAGCTCCCTTCCTTTTTTCCATCAAATCTTCCACATTTCTCTCCTAATCTAAGTTAAAATGTAGGTCTGTCTCTGTGGATTGTTTGCTCTTTGTTTTCCCATTGAAGCCCTTCTTAAAGGGAATGCTTCATTCCTTCAATTCTTTAACCTTTCTTTCTGGTAGGGAGACCAGCCTGAGGGTTTATATATATATATATATATATATATATATATGTATGTGTGTGTGTATTTTCCTGATTTTCAATTGGCAAAGACAGGGAAATGCTAAAACCATAGGCAAGTGAGCTTGTCTTCAATTCCTGGCAAAATGCTAAAACATTATTAAAGGGATAGTTATTAAACATCTAGAAAAAGCAAACAGTGATTGCAAAGAGCCAAAATGATTCTAGACTAACCTTGTTTTATAGATATCTTCACAGATTTGAAGGCTGTCATGTGGAAGAAGCATTAAATTTCTACTTCCCAGAGGGTTGAACAAGCAATGGGTGAAAATTTGAGGTAAGACTAATTAAGGGGAAAAAAAACCTTCTTAAAAATCAGAGCTATCTGAATTTGGAATGGACTGCTTTGGGCCATACTGGGCTACTCTACCCTAGAGGTCTTACTTCTTGGGACATTTTCTAGAGGGAATTTTTGCTCAGGTATGGCTTGTATTGTTCCAAATCAGAGATGCTATAATGATATGAAAAACCTGACATCAATCTTTTTGTTTTTATTTCTGGTATGTGGATCAATTTGTTCCTCAGATAATTCTCTTCTCTGTCCCAGTTCTCAACCACTGCTTGTCATCAATGATTACTATGACCCTTCACCACAGTGTAAAGATTTCTGATCTCTTTGGTGATGACATTGCTTTCCTTTCCAGTCCCCTGCTCTTCTTGTGTTCCCAGTATCCCCTAGGGTATTTCTTTTTCAGTTGAAAAGATAGATCTTACATGTGATAGCCATCTTATCTTATTTATCCTGCTCTCCATCCACCAACAATTTGCCAAAATGCATATATTTGGATGATAAACAATAGAAATTTGGTTTTCATTAATATTCCATACTTGGAGTGGCCATAGAATTAAGAAGGAATGGGGAAATAAGCAGCACATATTTAGAGTGTGAGTTTGGCATCCCCTATGAAATCTGTTTTATGCAAATGGAAAATAGACACCAATTAGGAAATGGAACACAGGTAAGAGTGTTTCTTATGCTGCTACTTCACATTCCAGTCATCATTTATGTCTCGTTTGCTTTGTTCAATAAAGTCCATATGTTTAAGATGATCAGGGATGCTGTAACAGTCACATCCACTCTCCACTGGGCTAACCTGGGTCCGCTGATTCATTTACAATTGATCTTTCTGACATTAGTGTACATTAGCCAGCTTCAGTCGAATTAAGGACGGATTCTAGGCTTCTGTGCTTTGACACAAATACTTCTTCAAATCTCAATTCTATAAGAAAGGAATTTGTCTTGTGATTGATTTATGCCCTGCAGCAATATTTGCCGTGTTGAAAGAAGAGTTTATTGGCAGATTTTTAATGTTTGGGTGTTTGATTTTTTGACCTTATAAATCACCAAGAGTGAGGTGTTACTTTTCTTTGTTTTTGTCAGATTTAATTTGTTAGCGTTTTCCTTGAACATGACAGAGCATGGAAAAGTTCATAATTTATGGCACAGAGAAAGACTGCCACTCATCAATTTGCCAATATACAAGGTATCCCATTTCAAAGCAATCCCATTTAAAGCCACAGTGTCCTAAGTAGGATCTGTTTTAAATGGATCATTATAAATGGCCAGCTTACTCTTTTTTATACTCTCACACCCCTTTTTTCCCTGTCAAATTTTAGCTTTCAATTGCTAACTTAGAACTGTGCTATGTTGAAAAAAGTTCACTTGTATTCTAGTTGTTTGGAACTCACAGCACATTCTTCTAGAGATAATTTAGATTTCTGGATTAATCCACAAAAACCCATTGGACTACAATTGAAATTAAGTGCTACACAGGCCGCCATATGTAGTAGTGCCTCTACGGGAAGCTTTGCTCTAGCTTAGGACATCAGGAACATATTTCCCCATTCCTCTATTCATCCTTATGGTGGGATAGACATCCTTTACTTTTCCTACCTGTCAAACAATAGGAACAGAAGCTTTCCCAATTTCAAAGTCCTAGAAGTGGCAGCAGTAACCTGAGGCTACAGCAGTGTGAGACTGGAGAGAGGCTTAGAGGCCAGCCCCACTGGCTTCAGATGGGGAGTAGTGGTGGCAGACCCTTCTTCCAGAGTCAGACCCTGATTCTAGGGTAACTCCTTAGAGACATTTCTTAGGCCAAAGTCAGCTTTCTATTCACCCAGTGGGCAAACTCCAGCTCTGAGAACCTCCATGTGCTTCAGCCTAACCCAAACAAATAGGTAGACAACAACCCTAAGCCCACCATGTGCTTCAGTGTAGCCCCAGGGAAACACAGAAACACCCCACCAGCCTCAACACATGCTAGACACCAGCACTAGGACTCCAGCTCAACACCAGGTGAGCTGCCAGAACCCTATGGCCTCCAGCAGTGCCATCCCCCCTAAACCCACCCCCTCAGTGCAGCAACAGACAGGAGGGTCCCCTGAGGGCCTCAGGGCAACATTAGTGCAGCACCAGGTAAATAACCAGGACCTGCAGCCCCTGGCACAAGAAGCCTGAGACAAGCCTTCCACCCTGGGAGCAGAGGTTAAATTTTAAAGAAAGGAAAGAAGCCAAAAAAAAGATGATCAAAAAAAAAAATCTGATCATAGAAAGTTATTATGGTGACAGGGAAGATAAAGACACAGACTCAGAAGAGGACAACAATGTCAAAACACCTATGGGCAAAATCCCCAAAGAAAAATGGGAAATGGTCTCAAGCCCAGAAAGAGCTCATGGAAGAGCTCAAAAAAGGAACTTAAAATCATATAAGAGAGGTAGAAGAAAATTGGGAAAAGAAATGAGAGTGATGCAAGAGAATTATCAAAGAAGAGTCTACAGCTTGGGAAAAGAAAACAACTCCCAAAAAAGTACAATTGGCCAAATGGAAAAGGAAATAAAAAAGCTACCTGAGGAAAACAACTCCTTAAAAGTTAGAATTGGGCAAGTGGAAACTAATGACTTTTTGAGACATCAAGAATCAATCAGACCAATTCAGAAAAGTGAAAAAAGAGAAGAAAATATAAAATACCTCATTGGAAAAACAACTGACCTGGAAAATAGATCCAGGAGAGATAATGTCAGAATCATTGGACTATCTGAAAACTATAATTAAAAGGAGGACCTGGACAGCATCTTTCAAGAAATTATAAAAAAAAAAAAAACAAACAAACACCTGCCCTAATATCTTAGAACCAAAGAGCAAAATAGGCATTGAAAGAATCCATTAATCACCTCAAAAAAGAGATCCCCAAATAAAAACTTCAAGGAACATTGTAGCCAAATTACAGAACTATCAGGTTAAGGAAAAAATACTGCAAGTGGCTAGAAAGAAACAATTGAAATATTGGGGAGCCACAGTCAGGATTGCACAGGACTTAGTAGCTGCAACATTGAAGAATTGGTGGTTATGGAACATGATATTCTGGAAGGCAAAGGAGCTAGGACTACAACCAAGAATTAGTTACCTGGTAAAATTAAGCATAATACTTCAAGGGAAAAAATGGTAATTCAATGAAGTAGAATTTCAGGGTTTCATAAGGAGAAGACCAGAATTGAACAAAAATGTGATCTCCAATATCAAGACTCAAAAGAAGCCTAAAAAGATAAAAAAGGAAAAGAAAACATAAGGGATTCAATGGAACTGAACTGTTTACTTCCCTACATGGGAAGATGATACTTGTAATTCTTAAAAATTATACTACTAATAGTACAGCTAGAAGAAATATACATAGACAAACAGTATGGGTATAAGGCAAATTTGAGGGAATGACATAAAAGCATAATTAAGGGATGAGAAAGAGGAGTACACTGGGTACAGAAGGATAGGAGAGGTAGAATGGGGTAAATTATTTCATATGAAGAGGCATGAAAAACCTTTTATGGTGAAAGGAAAAATGGGAGAGTAGGTCACTTGAACCTTACTCCCAGAAGTATTGGCCCAAAGAAGGATTAATATACACAATCAGTTGAATATAGAAATCTATCTTACGCAACAGGGAAATAAGAAATTAAGCAAAGGGGCGGGGTAGGGACTGACAGAAAGGAGGGTAGATGGAGTGGGGAGGTGGTAGACAGAAGCAAAACACTGGTAAGGAGGGAAAGGGTGAAAGGAGAGAGGGGACAAACAGGAGGAAAAAGAGGATGGACAGAAATACACAGTAATCATAACAATGAATGTGAATGAGATGAACTTTCTCATAAAACAGAAGTGGATAGCAGAGTGGATCAAAAACCAGAATCCTACAATATTTTGTTTACAAGAAACACACTCGAAACAGAGAAACACACACAGAATAAAGGTAAGGGGCTGGAGCAGAATCTATTAGGCTTCAGCTGAAGTTAAAAAAAGAAAAAGCAGGGGAAACAATCCTGATCTCAGACAAAGCAAAAGCAAAGATAGACCTAATTAAAAGAGATAAAGAAAGAAATTACAACTTGCTAAAAGCTACCATAGATAATGAAGTAATATCAATACTAAACATATATGCACCAAGTGGTATAGCATCCAGATTCTTAAAGGAGAAGTGAGTTACAGGTTCATAATCAAAAGAGATAGCATTATGAAATGTAAAATAGATAATTTTGATTATATTAAATTAAAAAGCTTTTGTACAAACAAAACCAATGAATCAAGATTAGAAGGAAAGTAGAAATCTGGGAAACAATCTTCACAGCAAGTGTCTCTGATAAAGGCCTCATTTCTCAAATGCATAGAGAACTGAGTCAAATTTATAAGAATATAAGCCATTCCCTGATTGATAAATGGTCAAAATGATATGAACAGGCAGTTTTCAGATGAAGAAATCAAAGCTATCTATAGGCATATGAAGAAGTGTTCTAAATCATTTTTGATTAGAAAAATACAAATGAAAACAACTCTGAGGTACCACCTCACACCTATCAGATTGGCTAATATGACGAAAAAGGAAAATGATAAACATTGCAGAGTTTGTGGGAAAATTGGGACACTGGTGTACAGTTGGTGGAGTTGTGGACTGTTCCACCCATTCTGGAAAGCAATTTGGAACTATGCCCAAAGGGTAACCAAATTCTACATTCCCTTTGATCCAGCAATACCACTACTAGGTCTGTATCCTGAAGAGACCATGAAGAAGGGCAAAGGACCTATGTGTGCAAAAATATTTATAACAGCCCTTTCCATGGTGACAAAATACTGGAAATTGACGGGATGCTCATAAATTGGGAAATGGCTGAACAAGCTGTGGTATATGAATGTAATGGAATACTATTGTGCAATAAGAAATGATAAACAGGCAGATTTCAGAAAAAACCTGGAAACACTTGTATGACCTGATGCAAAGTGAAATGAGCAGGACCAGGAAAACATTGTACACAGTATCAGCAACATCGTGTGATGATCAGCTGTGAATGACTCACCTCTTCTCAGCAACATAGTGATCCAAGAGAAGTACAAAGGACTCATGAAGGAAAATGCTATCCATATCCAGCTAGAGAAATGATGGACTCTTAATGCAGATATAAGTATACTTTTTTTTAATTCATTTTTTTCTCATGGTTTCTTTTCTTTTGATCTGTTTCTTCTTTCACAAGTGTGACTAATATAGAAATATGTTTTATATGATAGCATATATATAACCTATATCAAATTACTACCATTTTAGGAATAGAAGAGGGAGGCAGGGAGAAAAATTTGGAACTCAAAATCTTGCAAAAACGAATGTTAAAAATTATCTTGACATATAATTGGGAAAAATAAAATACTATTGAAAATAAAAAAGATAATTGCCCATGAAACTGTGAAGCTCTTATGTACAACTTACTATTCCTTTTAGATATATAATAAAGTTATCATGTAAATTTATTTTCCTTTTTTTCTTCCCTCCCATTCTTTACCCTCCTGCCTACCCTAAAGATGGTTACTATTAGACACAAATATGTTTATATATGTAAAATCATTCTATACATACTTCTATTTATTAGTTATTTCTCTAGATGCAGATAGTGTCTTCCTTCATATCCTTTGTAGTTAATTTGGGTATTTATGATAGTCAAAATGGCTTACTCTCTCAAAGTTGTTCTTAAAACAATACTGCTGTTACTGCATACAATGTTCTGCTCATTTCACTCTTCATTATTTTGTGCAGCTTATGTTCTAATAGAGGAAAAATACATGTACATGAGAAAGTCAACATAAAATAAATCAATGACAGATAAGAAAGAGTATATCTTGTGACTTGCAAAGAAAAGTCCAATGTCGTTGAAATATTATTGTGTGGTAAGAAATAACAAATACAGAGAAATAAAGGAAAATTTGTATGAACTACTGAGGAACATAAATAGAACCAAGAGAATACATAATGGCTACTATAATATGAATAAACAGAACACTAAAAAGAAAATGAGTAATGTGTGTGTGTGTGCGTAACCAACAAACAATGTAAGTTCTAGGGAAGAGATAATAATATAGTAATTAATCAGCAAGCATTTATTAAGCACCAACTATATGCCAGGCTCTGGGGATACAATCCTATATGTAGCTTGTTTGTATATGATTGTTTGTATATTGTCTTCCCCTATTATACTGTGAAAACTTGAGAGCAGAGACTGCCTTTTGCCTTTCTTTGTATCTTCAGTGCTTAGAATGGTGCTTGGCACATAGTAGGTGCTTAATAAATTTTTGATTGAAAATAAATGAAACAACCCCTACTTTCAAGGAGCTTATATCATAATGAGGAATGAAATGAGCCTTTATTAAGAGCCTACTATGTTCCAAGCATTATAGTAAACTCTTTACAAATATTATCTCATTTGATCTTACATCAACCATGTGAGGTAGATGCAATCATAATCCCCATTTTATAACTGAAGAATCTAAAGAAGACAGAGGTCAAGTGACTTGTCCAGGATCATACAACTAGTACATATCTAAGGCTGGATTTGAACTTGTGTCTTCCTGACTCCAGGCTTAGTGTTCTATTCACTACAATACTTAGATTATATTCTAAAATAATTCCTCCTTTAAGGCAGAAAGTTACAGGCCTATTAGAACAGAATACTGTCTGTGTTGTTAGACATAGTCTCTGTTTTTTATTGTTTTTCATTGTCACAAGGAAGGGTTCAGTTGAGAGAGGATGGGAAATGACTGAAATAAAGACAAAAAGAATAAAAAAAATTAATTTTTTTAGAAGATGAAGAATGGCTTCATTATTCCTCAACAGCACTGTAATTTACAGTCTTTTAGGAGACTCTTGGGCCAAAGAGGCTCATCTGGACTTAATATTTAAATTGAAATTTTATGTAAATATTGAATTAATGTAAGATTTAGGATGCTATTTTAAACAATTAGCTAGGGATTTCATTGCTTTAGGGAACTACAAGTTCAGGAAACTCCCTCTACCAATGTAGATCAACATCTCTGTAATTTATTGTTTTTTTAAAGAGCTACCGAGAGCTATGGTGTCAAACTCCAGTGGAAACAGGAAGGCCACTAATCTATACATAAGGATCCTTCCCTGACACATATTGACTTAGTTTTGAAATGTAATGTTAACCATGTTTTATTGTATTCTTAAAATTTATTCAGTTAAATATTTCCCAGCTATATGTTCTTCTGGTTTGACTCACAGTCGGGGTATTTCAGGCTCCTTTCAGCCAAAGGACCACTCTGTCTTAGAACTCTCAAAGCTTGTGACTCAGGCCCATACAGCCAACATGTAATAGATGATGAGCTTGAGTCCAGGTCTTCCTGGCTTTTAGAATGACTCCATCCAATATGGCATACTTCTCACCCGCAGAAAAGGATAATATTGTCTCAGGGAGGGGGGAGGAAGGGAGGAATAAATTGGAACTCAAAACAAAAAAAAATGTTAAGAATTGTTTTAACATGTGTTTGGGGAAAATAAAATGTTATTTTTAAAAAAGATAATATAGAATTAAATATTCTACTACTGAATAAGCCTCAGTGGCATTACAATTATTCACATCTATATTACAAATGTCCAATCCACAGGTATGCATCAGATAATGGCTTCTTAGGTCCCTTCTGACTGTGAGATCCTATGATTTTATCCCTAAATTTAGAAGTCTAGTTGTCCTATGCCCAGTAGCTCTGACAGTGCTACACAATGATTGCATATATCAAAGAAAACCTTGATAATATAATTCTAAGAATAACCTATGTTTCATTTTTTCCATATGGAAGAACTTTATGCTGTGGTTTAATAGATATAGGAATAAGATGGAAAAGCTATTATGCCCAATGTGTATTCTTTCAACAGGTCCAAAAACAAGAGGGCAGTTAGTGGGAAGATTACTGAGTTCAAGGAGCTTAGGTGGAGGTGGGAAGGGAGGAAAGAGAAGAGAATATTGGCCTTTCAAAGCTGGAAGGGACCTTAGCAATGATTTAAACCAATCTCATCATTTTAGAGTTGAGGAACCAAAGCTGTAGAGGAGTGAAGTGATTTGCCCAGGGATGTCTAGATAGCTAGTTAGTGACAGAGCCAAATTGAGTTGCTCTACTGCTTTTGGATTCAAGTCTGGTGCTCTCTACAAAATGGCAGGAGAAACAGCTGAAGGTGAGTCTTTGAAAAAGCAGTAGTGGCAAGACAGCCAGGGGTGAAGCTAGGTGGCTGTAGTGGACACTTTGGCCACTAAAAACCCAAAGGAAAACTTGATGGAAGCCATTTCTCCTTAAGCATAATCATGACTGTGTGAAATAATGCTTAATGGACCTTTTTTGTGGTTTCATTTTATAAGAAACGATAAAGAAATAAGGGATTTTCCAAGACTGAGGTAGGAATGTGGTACAGCAGAAGAAACAATGGACATGGAATGAAGAGATATGTGTTTGAATTCTGGGTCTTCTTCTTGTGTGACCTCCGCTAAGACACTTGGCATACCTGGGCCTTAGTTCCCTTATTCATAAAATAAGAGGGTGGACTGGATGGACTCTGTCTCTCTCAATTCTAAACCCTAGGTTGCATGTAACTTATTATTTTCAAATACTTGGAGAGTTAATTAGGAGCTCTTGTCCTAGATCCTAAATATTGGGAAATAATCTGACAGTATTTTCCCCTTACTGTTTCCACAGCTGCCTAAAATCTAGATGAAATTTATATGGATCATATCTCCACTTTGTCTGAGGACCCTCTTAAGTTTGTTGGTAAAAAAAGACTGGTTTGGGATATGATCTATCCTTAAAAGCAGAAAGCAATCTGAATTAATTGAATATATTGAACATCTGTTGGTCTAGAAAGACTTTTTTTTTTTGTCCCAGCCTTTCTCTGATAGGTTGATTTCACCCTGGCTACTCCCTCTTTACCTTCTCATTGGTACCTCTTCCATCCTATCCTTGTTTCCATAACTCTGATATGCTGGTTCTACCCTGACTACTTCCTTTCTACCTTCTTCCTGGTACTTCTTCCCTCTCATCTTTGTTTCTACAACTCTCCATATCTGGAATCTTCTATGTCCAGAAACTTTGAAGGTAGAATCTTCCATTTTCTAGCTAATTGGAGACTCCCAATTAACTTCCAAGGTGGGAAAGCAATCAGACTCCACTCTTCTCCATAAAGCCTTCGAGTCTTTTCAGCTGTTCTGAACTTGCTTGATCTCAGGAGTAATGGATGGACAGCACAGATCCCCACGTGCAAAGTCTGATTTGGCACAAAGACCATTGTGTCTATGGCTTCCTGAAAACATTCCTGGTTGTATCTCTTCCTTATCTCTCATTAAGGGTCTCAGCAATAAATCAATCAACAAATATTTATTAAGCACATACTATGCGTCAGAAACCAGGAATACAAATATAATGAATGAACACTGATACCTACTATCTATTCACCACTATGACTTGCTCTCTGAGCCCTAATTCTACTTACCTTAGATCTTTACTACACATTACCTAGTGTTGTTCTGTCCTTGCTTTCTAAGATTGTTTAATGTTTTATTTGGTTTGGTCTTCAGAGATCATAAACCACTTTAGGGCAGGGACTGTTTATTCTACTTTGTGTATCAGTCCTATGGTGCCTAGCACAAACCCCACCCCCAAAAAAAAAAAAACCCCAAACCACACACAAAACCAAAACACAAACAAAAAACCCCAACCCCCCAAAAATCCACCCAAAATCACAGAAGTCAACAATCATGGTTAAATTAAATTAAATAGAGCCTGATATTTCTCTTGTCATTCATTATGCCTTTGGAGTTAGACTCTAGCATTCAAGGAGAAGGTAGTCAGCAAAATTCTTGCATTTTGATCAGGTTGTAAATTTTCATATACTTTCAACTGTAGATCTTAATTAAAAGGAGCAGTATGTCTTCTAGCCAATTAGGATATTAAGAAAAGTTGGTATCTTGCCACTGCATTTGGCAGTTTAAACCGTGTGACAAAGCTGGAAAAAGGATTTAGGCTTTAAAAGAATATTAGTAAAGCAAACATAATTTTTTACAGATTTAATCCAGTCCTCATATATGATGGCATTGCTATGGTTGAGGAAACATTTTCATTTAATACCTTCTCTCAGACTTTTCTGAAGAGTGCCCTCTGGGCTGAAAATGTTCTGGCTTTTTTTTATGTCCAGAGGTACATTATCTGGTCATTTTTGAAGTAATTGAACAGGGAATAATGTTATTTCATCAATTACAGCATTTTTCATATGCTTGGGCTTTGTTTTGTTCTCACCTTGGCATGATTTCATATCATCATTCCCAGCAAGCAGAAGGTTTAGGTTACATGTGTTGGGAAACAAGGCTACTTTGGAGACAAAACTTATCTGTTCTTCATCAAGACTAATAATTCTATTTTGTTCATGTGTACTAATGGAGTAAACCATTGTCTATCAAAATGAATGCTACCATACTGGCCTTTGTGGAGAGACTATGGTTATTTTATCTACTTCTAAGAAAGTATTTTATAAACCCAAGGTACCAACAAGCAAAGTCCTTCTAGTGCCCAAGACCTTCTCTTATACTAAATTTTGCAGTTTTTCTTATAGCCCAGTTGGTATCTTAGGATCAATGAAAAAAAATGCATAATTTACTACAAGAGGGTGACCTAGACTCCAGGGAAGAATTTATTCTTAAAAGAATTATTCAACAGGCCCCAGTGAAAAAACCCTTGAAGGCCTTGATTAGAGACCAAAGATAGAATAGTTCTACTGGTGGGGATTGAAGTGATTTCTGTTTACCCTAATATATCTCTTATCAGCACATCTTGATTTAAAATTCCTGTCTTCTAACCTAGTCTTATTGACTGATATGTTATTGTATAAGGGCCTGGAAACATCTATTTAAATAAGGCCCTAATATCTGCAGAAGGTAACACATTGGGCCTTACCCCTCACCTTTTTTTTTTTTTTTTTGCTCTAACCTGTAATTTCATTGCTATATGGAATTCCCAGGATAGAAATTCTCTCCACTGATGTAGACCTAAACCTTAGCTATAATTTATAGTTGTAACATTTCCTGATGCACTAATAGAACTTCTTCAAGGTCCCACAGGTGTTATGAATCAGAAGGAAGCAGGCCTTGAACCCAGGCCTCGCTAACTCTTCTCAAATCAGTGTGTGTTAATTCATATTAGTTTGCTTGAAAAGCAAAGCAAAGAGCTTTAATGATCATAGATTTTATTTATTGCCTTAAACTTGGCAAAATACTTTTGTGCATTGTGTAATTTGATAATCACATCAATTTTGTGAGGTAAGAACTAAAAAGATTATAACCCATCTTTTGCAGATGAGGAAACTGAGACTCAGAGAAGTCAGTGACTCAGCTAGTAAATAGCAACTATGAAATTTCAGCCCAAGTCTTCTTGACTTTCAAGTCTGGCGCTCTATCCACCCTGCCATGATACAGTGAGATACAGATCACTAGTGAATTGGCATCATAAAAGTTTTGGATCTTGAGATGTTAGTAGAGAGGAGGGTAGACCTAGATAAGGTAGGGTGCTCTGTAATGTAAAGGCACTAGAAACCCAAGAGCATGGGCTTCAGTGTAGAAGAGAAATGTAAGGAGCTTGAAGAAGAAAAACAAACAAACACACTTCATTTCTTTAGCAGACCTAACTTCATTTCATTAGCAGACCTGAGTCTGCCTTTGTTTTGAGAAGATTTGTTTTGGGAACTTTTAACTCACCCGTCAATTTCAGTTCCCCAAAGTAGGTACTGAATTCCATGAATATACTGTAAAGGTATATTCCTTTCGTATAATTGGAGTTTTCTCTTGTTCTGTGGCTTATGAAATCGGACAGTGATCGATGAAGAAACTGAGTAACTGTGAAGGACTCTAATCTCGGAATAGGCTCCTTTTCTAATGAAGAACAGCTTGGACTAGTATAATTTCAAGTTATCACCCAGCTCCCCTTCTTTATGAAGGGTATTGTGGTACCTTCTGTCTGTTTGCAATATATCAGCACAAAGAGAACTCATTAGCTGCATCTTATAGATTTGTTCTATGAGAGTTACATTCACAAAGAAACAGACAATTGGCTCCCCTTTATATATTTTGAAAGCCAGGTACCAACCACTCTTACTAGATTTTGCTTCTTTGAAATGAAATTTGTTATAGAAAGTCTTTTGAAGGATAGAGGTAAGGAGAAGAAAATTTTTCTTTCCTTTAAACAAATGGACGTTGTTGGAATGACAAGGCAGATCTACCAAGAAATCCCCATCTGAATCACCATTGCAAGGTGACAGGACTTCTATATATGCCTTAAATTATTATTAAAGTTTTGTTAATTCATTTATCATACCTTTTCTTTTCTCTCTAACTAGATTGGATGCCCCCTGAGGTCAAGAAATTTTTTTTCCCCAAAGCAAGGACAGCTATATTTTTCAAGACAAAAAAAATTGGGTTACATGGCATTACAAATGATTGAGGCATAGGGGATTATGTCAGGTCCTATGGGTAGAATGTGGCAGAGCTAGGATTTGTACTCGGACCTTCTGACTCCAAATTCAGTATTTTTTCTGTCATGATATGCAAATATCACTTAACTATAGTTCATTATTTTTCCTTTATCTTAATTCAAATAGTACAGTTCAGTGCATTATTAGTGCACCAGAGTATTTTATCAGCCAGTAGGCTTAACATAATTCTCTTTTAAAAAGAGGGAACAAGGGATAAGGCACTTTCACATTTGTTACTTGTACAAAGTTTGTGTGACCCCCCAATGCGGCAAGGTAGGCTTTGCAATATTGCTTCTTTTCAAATGTGTTAGGTAATGGAAAATTCCAATTCAAGTTGGAAAATCAAGACATTATGGATTTTATTTACAATTCTATTCTTCTGCCTTTCGTTCAGGACATCCAGGAAAAAAAGAGTGAGGGTGAGAGTGAGGGCCATAGTTATGTCCAGAGCCATGACCACAGCCACAGCCTTTCTTTTTGTATTTGATCCCTTTGGGGTACATGAATGTTTGGGATAAGGAGCATGGACATTTTGCTCACTTTGTTAGCACAATTCCAAATTGATTTCGAGAATGGATGGACTAATTCACAGCACCGCCAATAGTATATTAACATGCCTGCCTTTCCACAACCACCTCTTCAGTGTTGACTGTACTGAATAGTCTTATTTTTGGTCCCCTCCATTAATCTGTAAGGTGTGAGGCAAAACCAAAGAGTTGTTTTGCTCTGCAATTCTCTTATTTGTGGAATATTTCATATCGATATTAATAGTCTGTAATTAATCCCTTGAGAGGTCTTGTTTGTTTTCTCTGACCACTTAACCATTAAGTGGTACCTCTTTGTCTTAAATATTTGTGTCAGTTACCTCTACATACAGTATTGACTATCAGATCCAATTGATTCATCCTTTGACACAAGGTTTTTTTTTTCTCAATTAACAGCTTCCCTTATTCTAGTTGTAGACATTTTGTTAGTGCATAACCTTTCCAATTTCACGTCGTCTATATCATCTATTTTACCTTTTGTAATATTCTTTGTCCCATGTTTGCTTAAGAACCTTCCTCCTAGCTAAAAGTCAAAGCATGTATTTTTCTTTGTAGCTCTTCAAACATGAAAATGACCCAGGAAGAACCCTTGCATTTCAGATTCTCTGAGCAAAGTTTTTAGCTCAATTCTTGATGTAAGCCAACTGACAAGATAGAAAAAAAAAGTAACATAATCAAGTGAGACTATCTAGTGATATTTCAGCAGGAATTGTATTTCTCAGACAAATAGTTTCAGTACAAAACTTGTGCTGTCTGCTGTAATGAGATCAAATGTCTTCTTTATCAGTGTCTGTTCTCCCTTCCCTGCTGTTCTAATCACACACCCAAAGAGTTAAACAATAATTTATAAATACGTATGCTGTGTAAGACACTAAGCTTACTTGACCTCACATCTGTCAATTACTACAATGTGAGTTAGAACTATATCATTAAAAATAAGGTTCATGATGAGAAGTTGGTAAATAATTGGTATTTCATGTTTTATAAAGTAAATTGTAACTTGATGTTAATTTTTAGAGATACCCACTTCTAAAATAGGTACTCCTACCTTTGGGAAACTAGCAACTGTTCTCATTCTTTAACCCTTGTTCCTCATTGCTGTATTAAATTTTGAAAGCTGTAACTTTTATATCAGTCACTTATCAAGTACCCTCTAGGTGCTACAGGAAATTAAGAAAAGTGTAGGTCATATTGGTTCCCACCTGTAAAAAGTTTGGAACCTAGTTAGAAAGGGGGAAAAATACACAGTTGCGATTTTTAGAAGCGCATGAGACCTCATGTAAAAGTCCTAAATTGTATGATACAATCACTCTTTAAACTAGAAAGTTAGGAGCCAGAAGATTTATAGGAGCAAGACAAAGGAAGCAGAAAAATCAATGTGATGGACCCATATCAAGGACCCTGATAATGGAGACAATCTCTGCTTTAGACTAGGAAGTTTTATATACTACCCAGTCGGGCAATAGCTAATTCCCATGTGTGGCTGGAGCTGGAAGTAAGTGGAGGCTCTTGACTGGAGTGGTAAGGAGGCAGAGAGAAGGGTAACCACTGACAGGTAGCTTCTTCCCCATAGAAAAATGCAGTATATCACTTCAAGGCCCCTGTGCACAGGGGAAAAGGAATAGCTTTCTCCTTTACTCCAGTGGCTTGTTATATCTCCTTTTATCTTGCCACATAACAGGAATAACATTTATAGCTTTGCAGTATATTTGCAATCAATGGCTCATGTTATTTTCAAATGTCTCAGAACTGCTGTAGCCTTTAATCACCTTCACATGGCATTTACTGCTTTGTGGATTCCAAAGGCATGAACCTTATCCCTTATTCTACAAAATTAAACAAAGTTTTTGGTAGGTTTGTATGTGTGTATGTGTATGTGTGCACATGTGCGTGCATGTATGTGTATTGTATATTTTTCCTCTATTCCTCATTTAAAAGCCAACAGTTCTCAGAAATGATCATTGGAGAATTCATTTCAAGTTATCTCTAAAATTGTCTTAGGGCATTCCAAATGAACAAAATTTCAATGTAGCCATTATTTTATTATATATTTATGTGCAAATGATTCTTAAAGGCTCTCCAACACATCTCTCTTGCATATGTTAAAATCATACAATTCCTTGAAAGATGCAACAACAGAAATAACTTTGAGCCTCAATTACTCTCTGATTGTTTACATTAAGCAAGCCATGAACTAGGAAGTTGTACATTCACTAAGGTTGTCTGCTACTGTTATGAAAAATGTCCATTTTAGAGGACAAATGAAAGCTATTAGTTACAGGTAGTTAGGCCCTCCAGATGTTCCTGTTTGTCAATGATGTTGTACTGACTTCATCAAGCCTCAAAACAGTACATGTCCCCAACCCCCAAAGAAGTATTTATTATAATTATTCAACAGAATAAATTCTATCCATACAGTAAAGACCAAGTGGATGAAAAATGCCAATTTTTCAGACTGTAATGGATAGTTGTAAAGATGACCCATGGAACTGGTTCATCAGAAAATCTTAAGATATGTATCTGGGGCAGGCATTAACTAGAAGGATGATGAACTGGGCTCAACTGAAAAAGGAGGCCAGAAGAATGCTGGATTGCTTTCGGAAAATTGTGTTGTGTTTTGTAATGACTCTGAGGGTCACTCCAAAATATAAGTCCATGTTTTAACACCAATATTTTTGAGATGGTGCTACATAGCTGCAAAGCATGGAATGTCATAGTTTCCAGAGAATTAAAATTGCAGGTCATCCATAGGACAAAGGAGAAATACATGAATGTCCATGAGTATATAACCCATTACCAACAAAGCATTATGCAAGAGAAGTTGTGTGAAGGTTTACATCACAGAGATGTAGGACCCAAGAAAGAAGGTTAGTTGGTCTCCTAGTGAGATCAAGGGATAATCAATAGGAAATCACCACATTACATTCATATCCATACCATATCAAGGAATTTAGAGGAATACCTCTTCCCCCTCCCTTATCACATGGGATGGAGCCTACATTGAAGAATTACTGGAGGATATGGCCAAGAGTCACACAAGATGAGAAGGAACGTGTGTATTTAGCTGTCTCTGTCAGATAGATTGCCCACGTCTATGAGATCAGAGATCCATCTAAGAATCAGAAGGCACATAAAGATATGTATATGTATTTTTTAGAACCAACTTAGAGAAATCTGTATTTATAGAAAAGTCCTGTCTAATGCCTTTAAATATCATGCATGTAAAATGCTATTTCTCCATTTTTACAGTAAGGGCACTATTGAGAAGAAGCTGTTACTTGAGCCCAGTGTATTATCCATATCACATTCTAAGTGCCATTTGGTTATGAAATAGAAACACCAAAGTGTTAAATCATAACTACCTGGACACAACATTATTAGTATAATTACATCCTATAACATACTTAGCTCAAATACATGTAATCATGCAATTATAACTTGAACTGATGCAATTATGATATATAATGATGTATAGTAATTATGGATAATAAGCCAATTATAATTTACATCAGGATCACAAAAAAATCATTCAGAAACTTTCTGAATGAATAAACTCTGCCCCTTGTCAAGGCAAAGAAGAATTGAAGATTCCTTAGAATATTTTCACACATTAATGATGATTCATTTGAAAAATTAATGAGCTCTATTAATCTCTTCCTGCAGTGGGAGATAGGATTGTAATCAATGTTGTGGAATATCCCACAGTAGTCAGCTACATCTTATGAAGATGCATGGTTTGATTGGAGGTTAGGGGATGAGGAAAGGTATTGCAGAACTATGTTAGCATGTTTTCTACACAAGATGTATTCTGAGGTTTCTGCTGAATTCCTCTTGGAGGAGTATGGGAATTTTGGTGTCCTGAAGTGAATGAGGAAGTGCCCAACTATTTCTTCACATGGTTCACATCAATCCTTCAGCTCATAATCAATTAATAAGTATTTATTAAATACCCACTATTTGCTAAGTATTGGTATACAATGACCAAATGCAACAGTCTCTATCTCAAAGAGGTTACTGTTCTAGTGGGGGCAACAACATATATACTTATTTATTATAAGCAAAAATAAAATGAGGTAGCAAGCCAGGAGCAGCTAGGAAAAATCAAGAAAAGCTTCATTTACGACAAAATACTTGAGCTGAGCTTTAAAAGAGGTAAAAGTGAGGAGGGAAAGCGTTCCAGTAATGGCACGTGGTCTATGACAAAGCATGGAGATGTGGACAAACATCAATGAATAATCAAAACTTTGTACCTGTACAGAAGGAGGAGTGAATAAAATTCACAGACCAATAGTTATATTGTTTACAGTATGTGTTATGGGAGAAACTTTAAAAACTGTGTAATTAAAAGGAATTTATACAATTATATAAACAAAGGAAGGCTTCCTTTTCTTCTGTCATATAACAACAAAATGAAATTATATTTTAAAAGTTTCAATTCATAATATTCACCCAGATAATTTTTAAAGAAAAATTTAAAAAATTAATCTTTCTTTTTTTAATCTGGAAGCAGCTAGAAATGAAAGAAACAAGCCTTTATTACTGTGCACCAGGACCTGGGGTAAGCACTGGAGATTCAAACACAAGGAAAAAAAAAAGTAATACTTGTCTATAAGGAATTTACATTCAAAAGGGGAAAGACAACAATAACAACAAAGAGAGATGGATGTGAAGGAGAATGAAAATAACTGGTCCTTGGGCATGGCTTTGAGAGGAATCAGGCCTGCCTAGGGGAAACCTTTGTTTTTAGGCCACTTTGCTTCTACCTTTTATGAACAAATCATATTTTACTTTCAATGATGGTTGTTAATGCATTTTACTTATCTCCTTAACTAGATTATAAGCTCCCTGAGGGAATGAACTGTGGTTGATTTCCCCCCCACCCCATGCCTTGTACAATAATTATTCTGTGGAACAAATAAATTCCCTCATTTCAGTAGTAATTTGCATTTAAGTGCTTAGTGATTCATAAACATGCATTTATAAAACTTATATCCTTTTATCTTTATGACAACCATTTTGAGGCAGGTATTATTTGCCCATTTTACATATTAGGAAAGAAGAACAGAAGGTCATGTAAGTGATTTTCTAATGGCTGCATAACTATGAAGTAGAGGGGTCAGAATTTGAAGTTAGGTCTGCTGACTTGATTATATCAGACTTCTTATTTTATTTTTATTTTTTTTTACTATATTATATTTTACAGATAAAGAAACTGAGGGCTAATGAAATTGAGTGACCATCCAAAGTCATCCTTCAATGACTGTAATGGCCTATGTGAAGCAAAATTCCTCTTACAAAAGCACATAGGAAGGCTTTGGACTTATTTTATCAACTCGTAGTGTACTGAGAGGTTAAGTTCCTAGCCACATTCCTTCCTCCTAGATTCCTAGCTAACCCTGAATGGCAGCATAACATTATGGCAGAATAATATTATTCTTCTAATATTGTTGGATCAAGTCTCAATTTTGATATGTTTTTCCCCAAGTATCAGTTGTCTGATTATTGCCTCATTGTTATTTAATGTGTTGATGTCTCCTCAATATCACTGATAACTGATAAATATCAATTTGCTTTTTAAAAATAGTACAAAATGTCCCCCCAAACTGGACAACACTCTCCCCTTTCTACCTCAGTCCTTGGGCAGAGTCAATTCAAATGTAAAGATGTAGCTACTAACATTCTTTCCACCACTGAGTTCAATTTCACAGATGGCATAGCCCCAGAATGATGTCAATCCATTTATTTGCGGTTGAATTTGTCATCTTGTCTGCCAGGTTCATCCATTGCTGGGTCAAGCATGCTGCTCTTCAGGGTTAACTCCTTTCTGGGCTTGGCCACTCTCATACTTCTTGCCTGCTGAGATCTCAGGAGGCCTTCTACAAAAGGAAAGAAAACTCAAAGAGTAGACAGCTTCATCTTAGTCATAAGCTTTTCCCAGGAAGGAAATTAAGTTCTCAAGGACTAAGCTGGTGGGGAAAAATGAACCCCCTACCAGACTTCTGCAGCTCAGAGAGTTGTTATTACACTTGATGGCCAGCAGAAACAAGAAAGCTTGTCTAGTTAGTTTCTGTTATATGCACACTCAGTTTTGGCTCAGCAGTCAACTGAAAGACTTTTCTTCCCTCTTCCATAAAGGGACAGGGCATATTGCCAGATTATATGCACATACTCTGAACTCTGAACTTACTCCTCTATTACAAGTCATCACTCACTTTAGAAGCAGACTCAATACCTTCTCCCACCCTTCACCTCCAGATCCCCTTCAATGGTCTGGCAGCAGATAGGGCCTATTGTATATGCTTCTAGGACTGGGACCTCATTGGCCAGTTTATCATTTTAAGAAAAACAAAATGAAATAACTAAAGATGGCAAATAAACAGGAAAGAATCTGCACAAACAACAACAGACCAAGAAGGGACAGCAATAAACTCAGTACAAATTGCAGATTAGGTGAATAAACGTGATAACGGGAAAGAGCGCTGTTTCAGATTAAAGGTGGAAAATTCAAATCCTAGTTCAGCTACTTTCTACTTTTGTCACACTGGACGTGTCACTGTGCTTCAGTATTCTCATGTGCCAAGTAAGGCAGCCGGACTAGATGATCTTTCAGGTCTCTTCTAACTGTAGACTATTATCTGCCTATGATCCTTGGATCACCTCTTGACCATTATCTTTCTGGAAAATTTGACTATCTGGAACAGCTCATTCCCGACATAGTCCCAGAGAGCCCAATTTTACTGTTATAAGGATGGTAATGTTCAGAATAATGACCCTTTTAAAGAATATTAATGAACAGCTTTGGAAAATCAGTTCTGCTCCCTATAACATACTTCAGAATTAGGGTTATATTTTACCTGAATAGCGAGTGGAGAGAGGGCCTTGGAGTGTGGAAAGCAGTGGTTCAAGTCTCGCCTTTACCATATAGTGACCGTGTGATCCTGGATTTAATGCCTCAGCACCCCTAGGAATCTCTTAAAAACTAGTTACAGGTCATTGTTGGTGAAGAGGTTTTGCACAAACTTGCACCGGACCTAATAAGGATAAGAGGCCCAGACCTAACAAGAATAACAACAGTCATATTAAAAGATTTGAAATAAAACAATAAAAAAAAGAGTCTTCTACACTACTACCGTTAATTAAAAAAATTCAGCAGAACATTCCATTCTTTCATCATTTCAGTTATGCAATGTGTTTGATATCCTTAGAAGGAAGTCCTTTGACTCTCACTGTCCCTTGAATGACATAAACCCAGGGCCATGTTGGGCTACATCCTTTTCTGTTTTTCATCTGTTTTCACTACCTTTTTTCCTGGTTCCTATTTCTTTTGTATTTCCCATCACAAGCTCAAGATCTCTTTTTCTTCCTCCTCATTTCCTTTTCTTTTGTCCAGTTACTGATTCTCCACAGTGTCTTGAACATAGCAGATGCTTAATAAATGTTGAATTGAACTGGATAGCTTCACTTTTGTATCAACAAAGAGTGAAAAATTTTATTGATTTTCCCCCCTTCTTATGCATCAATGCCATGTTAACTCTCAAATTTCAGGAATCTGGTAAAGCCTTATTAAAATCAATGGGATAAAAAAATTTCAAAATATTCCTGGATACTTCTGATCATCTGGTTGTTTACTGATCATTTTTGTTACCATTCACCTAGACTCCAGAACATGCCATGGGAGGATAAATTCATGGGTACTGTCATTGTCATATGATTGGTCTTTACAGAGCTGACAATATTCTTACTCTTCTTTTTAGACCTAGAGTAAATTTCCATCCTTGAAACACTGATTTTCTTTTAAAGGCACATTATTGATGAAGAACATTAAATCATTTAAGTTTTTTCTAGAACCTGGCACAAATTTCAGGAAGTAAATTATACTAGTTATTAGCAATATTTATATAGGTACTCTAGATTGAACACAGGGCTATTTCTGTTGACTAAAATTGCTCATGAAATAATTTTATAGCTCCTTTGCCATCCACAAATACTTTTCCTATTGCAAATACCTTCATTTGCTTCTCTGGCTTTATAAGGGAAGTGGATATGTCATTGTAGTTTTTAAATCTTTTGAGTCATAATTATTTCTATGTTATTTATCTATGTTGGATACCATAGAATGTTTCTGTTTTGACTAAACCATAATGGCAAGCAGTGCCCTGAAGCTGGTTGTACCCAAAAGGACCCTAAAAAATATAAAAACCAAACCCAACTCTACAGTGTCTGTAATTGTACTTATTTGTTCATTAAATTAAAAACAGCTTTCTATGGTAAGATGAGAATGTAATGATATCTAATAAAGAAACAAAAATGTTTCTGTCATATGTGGACTTTCCTCATTATTACTGTTTCTAATGCCAATAATAACTCATATTCATTGCACCTTGAGGTTTAAAAAGATCTTTCCTCATAGAATTCTTGTGAGATAAGTAATGCACTATTTTCCCCATTTTACAAATGAGAAAATGGAGACAAAATAGTTGAGATATGTGTAGTGTTTACACAGCAGGAGAATGCAGCATAGTAGATACAGATCTTGCTTTGGAATCAAGGGACCAGGGCTAAAATTCTCTCCCCTCCCCCAAATGCTATGCAACCTTAGATAACTCACTTAGCCTCTCTGGGCTTTAGTTTGTTCATCTATAAAATGATGGGGTTAAATGATCTCCATTTTTCCATCTTCCATTTTTAATCTATGATTTTGGGGGAAGCGGCATGGTATAGTAGGACATGATTCTTCTGGAATCAGAGGACCTGGGATCAAATGCCACATCTAAAGCTTACTTCATGATGTTGGGCATGTTACTTAAATTTCCATGAGCCTCAGTTTCCCCATCTGTAAAAAGAGGGAGTTGGGCTAGATAGCTTCTGAGTTATCTTCTAGCTCTCAATCTGTTATTCTGTAATCTAGCTAGTAACTATTAGAAATGAGACTCAATGGGGCAGCTAGGTGGTGCAATGGATAGAGCACCAGCCCTGAAGTCAGGAGGACCTGAGTTCAAATCCGGCCTCAGACCAAACACTTGACACTTACTAGCTGTGTGACCCTGGGCAAGTCACTTAACCCAATTGCCTAAAACAAACAAAGAAATAAAAGAAATGGAACTCAAACCTAGATCATCTACCACTAAGCCAAGTATCTCTCCATTGCACTAACTATGCTGTCATTAACTGCACCCTCCTCCACCCCATGAAGATATCAGCTCATTGGTGACACTTTCAGATTTTAGGCTACCACCACTTGATAACTGAAACCTCCAAACAGGAGAAAACCACAGGCGTTGCTCAACTATCTTCTATTCCCCCTGCTTTCTGATGAAAACACACCACTGACAGGCATTTATTTAGTTATTAGTTGATAGGTTGTTGAAGTTTTATTGATGCCTTTGTTTTTACAATACAATTTCTAGATTCATCATTCAGTGTTCTCTCTCTTTATGCCCACCAAATGAACCCCTCCTTGTAATAATAATAATAATAATAATAACAGTTAGCAAAACCCAATTTACACGGTGACCTAGTCTCATAGTGTATGTAGCATTTCACACACATAGCCTCCTATCACTCTCTGTTAAGAAGGGAAGGGCTGCCTAAACTCTCTAAGATTCATTCTTTTAGAAATTCAGATGTAATTTGTCTTAGATTAAGTGAAAGGTTTCTCCTTCAATCCCCTTGTGTGTCTCATACTATCCTAAGACCCTTGAGGCTAGAGATAATTTTTCACTTTTTCTCTATATGTTTAATACTTGGAACAGTGATTTATATACAGTAGGTACTTAATAAATGGGGTGGTTAAGTGGCACAGCAGGCAGAGTACTGGGCTTGGAATCAGAAAGACTCATCATCCTGAGTTCAAATCTGGCCTCAGTAGCTGTGTTACCCTAGGCAAGTCACTTAACCCTGTTTGCCTCAGTTTCCTCTTCTGTAAAATGAGCTGGAGAAGGAAATGGTAAACCACTCCAGCACCTTTGCCAAGAAAACCCCAAATGGGCTCACAAAGAGTTGAACATGACTGAAAACAACGGAACAACAATAAAACAATAAATTTTTGTTTAATTGAATTATCCTTTCCCCAGAGCCAATTAAAAATAAGTTCATCTTAAAATCAGATATGTCTACCAGGTACTGTAAAAAGATTTGGTGAACAGGGAAGAAGATTGAGACTTCTGACTAAAATGAGATTTTGGGATTACTTGGCATTTCAGTCACCTGTTTTGGTCACTGAGTCACATTGCTGTAATAAGAGACAATTGTTTCCAAGGTAGAAAAGACTTCTGGTCACTAGAGAGGCAGTAGGAGAGGACATCTTTGGTGATTAATGTTATACATTGCTATCATTAATAAAGCTTTTCACTTCATGCCTAAACATCACTTCCATAAAATATTTGGCACATACAAAGTGTGGAGATGGGGAAGTAAAATGCCTGGTTGATGCAAAAACCTGACTCAGAGAATGAGTCAATGGTAAGAATGGGAATTGAATGTATGACTTTAGGTGAGGGATAGGGTAAAAATATCAGGCTGGAGGTGATATTGAGATCACTTACAGTGTTGATTTTGTGACTATTTTGGCTGGCAACTGAAAACTCACACTCTACTAGAATGAATGAGTAGGAATATCATGTTACCACTACCAGAAATAATAATTTAACGATATAATCAGCATCCCTCCTGAACCTACTACCATTTACAAATTGGAAAAGCCCCCAAAATCTGAGTTAATATAGACCAAATAAAGGCCTGCATTTTAAAATCTATCCTTGATTTGGCTGCTGTATACACAGAACTCTCTCTCTCTCTTAAAGCAATGCATTTATTAGAGCCAACAATGTGTCAGAAATGACGAATATTGTGTATAAGAATGCAGGGAAGGTATTGCATATATCTGCGTTAATATCTGCATAGTTAATAAGGTGTAAAAGATTCAGATAAAAGAGTTTTTTATCAAAGCAAAGTGAGTGACATTGGGTAAAGATGGTATTGTGTGTTATTTTATGGGAAAGAAAATTAAATAAGGATGATCAAGGATTATATTGGAAAGGTAAGGAAAACTGACAATTTCTTTTGCCGTGGTCTTCTGACTGCTAGTTAACTCTCCAAATGAATGCAAAATGGAAACTAATATTGAAATTGTATTTTTTTTTTAATTAACCTAAACAAATACTGGGTGACAGCATGGTGTAATAATAAAAAACATTGTGTGAGGGAAACAATCCATCAATCAGCAAGCTTTTATAAAGTGCCTATTATGTGCCAGTCACTGTACTAGGTGATAGGGATGCAAGCATAAAGAATGAAAGTCTCTCTAATCCTAAGGAGAGACTTGACTTCTATCCCAGGCCCTGGAAATACGTGATGCACAGTAAGACACACACAGGTGCTTAATAAACATGTATTGACTGTATAAATGCTAATAACTATTTTTATAGAGATTTGAGTGAAGAGAATGCTATTTCTCTCACTTGAAATGAGGAAATACTAGTGAAAGATATTCTATTCACAAGTAGGAATTCTCTTAGGGCAAATTTTGTCATTTGTCTCTCTGGCTTTACTATAAATATCATAACGGCTCAATAGTTGTAGGTTTTTTTTCATCTATTTGGCACAATAATGGCGTTATCAAAAATTCTTTCAAGGCCCTCTGTGGTGGTTCCGTGTTGTCATCACAAGAAGGATAGTGGAAATGATTCTTAATTACAGAGCCCATGTTCGTTACTTGGCTACAGTGACTTAGGAAAATGATGGCTTCTAAGTGGGGCGGTGTTCTGGACTTGGATTCATGAAAGCCTGAGTTCAAATCCAGTCTAAGACACTTGTTAACTGTACGACCCTAAGCAAGTCATTTAACCTCTCAGTTTCTTCATCTATAAAATGGGGATAATAATAGCACTTTCTTCATAAGGTAACTGAGGGTAATCAAATGAGATACCATAGGTGAAGTGCTTTGTATACCTCAAGGCTCCATATAAATGTTAGCTATCATTGTTGCTGCTTTTCCAATCTTTTCAAGTTCCTTGCTAAACTGCAGTCTTCCTGCCAACTTTCTGATCTTTTTCCCCACAAGTGTCTTTAAAGTGCATGTGGAAAATAGAAGAAAGGAGTTTATTTCAAAGTTTTGTTTCTATTATTTATTTAAGCTCTGAATTATTTCTATCAGTTTGAAGCACAGCTAGTACTTTATAATTATAAAATAAATATCAGGAAATGTTAGGTGCAGTTAAAATAACAACAAAAACTAATCGAGACAGTGTCCATTTCCTTAGATCCAGAGATTCAGATGATAATCTTGTGGGAGAATATATCTACTTTTAGGAGAACTTTCAGCATCTGGGAGAGTTGAGAAGCAGCATAGCATAAATGTCTTGGACTCAGAATCTGGGTTCAAATCTTCCCTCTAAACATTACCAGCTACATGACCATGGACAAATGACTTAAGCTCTTTGAATCTCCATTTTCTTACGTGACAAGTAAGGATAATAATATTTATATCTACAGTATTTACATCAAAGGGATGCCATGAGAATGAAATGAGATATTGGATGTAAAATAATATGAACCATATAGATGAAAGGTATGATATTTTAAATATAGGGGGAAAAGACTTTCCTACAAGAATATTTAATCCATATTTTGACTGTGTCTTGGGAATATTGAAAAAAAAATATCCCTAGGAACAAATGAGATCCAGACAATTTAGAAATTATGTACAAAGTAATAAACTCTCTCTCTCTCCCTCCCTCTCTCTCCTTATAAGAAGATAATCATATTGTTGATCGTAGTAGGCAGCATCATAGTATGGAAGGATTATTTGATTTGGAGTCAGAGGACCTGGGTTTGAATACTGTTTCCTCTCTGTTCTCTCTGTTTCTATGGACAGAGGGACCTGTCTGGGACTTAATTTCCTCATCTATAAAATGAAAGAGTTGAACTCTAAGATCTGTTTCAACTCCATATCTTTTTTCAGATAAAGTAGTCATGGTAAAGAAGCCCACAAGGCCCTCAGGTAATTACCCTTAAAGAATTTTGTTGTTGTTATTGAGTCTTTTCAGTTGTCTCTGACTCTTTGTAAGCCCATTTGGGGTTTTCTTGACAAAGATACTGGAATGGTTTGCCATTTCCTTCTCCAGCTCATTTTATAGATGAAGAAACTGAGACAAAGAGGGTTAAGTGACTTGCCCAGGGTCACACAGCTAGCAAGTATCTGAGGTCAGATTGGAACTCATGAAGATGAGTCTTCCTGATTCCAAACCCAGTGCTCTATCCATTGCACTCCCATAAAGAATTTATATGCATATATACATATGTATGTATACAAATGCAAATATTAATTGAGATATTATATACATATATGTCAACAGGGATATATGTGTATTCTCTATACATCTCCCCCATTAATTTATTTATAGGATTTTTTTTTGTCACACTCAGATGGCCATATTTTTTGACTGATTCATGAAATGTGAAGTTATTTAAAGAAAAATAGAAACCTTTCACAGCATGTTGAAGTGAAACAATAAAAAGATAGCAATGAAGTCCAATGAATTCCAGTTCTATTTTTGACCTCATCTGCCTTTATAAAATCTAAAATGTTGATTAACAAGAGGAATAAAATAAACATAGGGAGGTTGATTTCACAACACATTTTGGTAGCAATTTGATAGAGAAAAATTAAACTTATTAACTAGGCCAAGTTGTGTCTCCAGATTTATGTGGATAATCCTTAGGCTATGAATTGCAAACCCCCTCTGAGCTCATAGAAATCACATGTGACAGAGGGCAGAAGTTGCATTTGGACTGGCATATGTCTGAGAGCACTATTTTATCTATAAGAATCAATTATCAAAAATACATCTAAAGTTGCAAGAATTTACAAAAACATCCTGACATTTCATAAAAATATATTGGCTTGTTTCTTATGCTCCTTCTCCTTCCCCCAACAATGAAAGTTTGACCTAAATCTTGAAGTGGTTTCCCAAAAGAGATCCGTTATATTACCTACATCAGTGGTGTCAAACTCAAGTAGAAATGGGGGCCACTAAATCTGAAGCCATATATTGATTTAGAAAACCACATATTAACATTATTTATGTTTTATTGCATTTTTTATTCTGTCGTATATTTCCCATTTACATTTTAATTTATTTCAGGCACAGTTGGGTGGGTTGGACTACCTGTCTTATATTTAACACCTCTGACCTAGTTCTTTGAATCCAACCTCCTTCAACTAAAGTGAGGGGCCACAAGGTTGTAGATCATTGTTTACAAATCATTGTAGACCAGTAAAATATTTAATTTCTTTTCCACAAATAACTAAAATTACATGGCATTTATATAAGTATTGTGGCATATAAAAAGTTCAAGAGGCATAGTTTCTGGGTTATTAATCAATCATTTTATTTGTCATACTAGCATACAGTTAATAAAAGGGTTCAGTGGTACTCTCAAATGCCAAAGACCCCTCATTGAACCTATTCAACGCTTATATGTCCTTCAAAGAGTGTTCCTGAGGGTGGTCATTGACTCAGATTGGTTGACAAGTAATGAGAGAATAAATATTATAATGAGAGGTGGACCTATTCTAATGAGGTTCTGGAGTTACTCTGATAACTCAGTCTTGGGCAAAGAGACTTGTCTTTTATCCTGACTACTCCTGCCTAGGGCAATCTAGCCAAAAGCGGTCCATCTCTGCTCAGACCTAGCTGAGTGGAACACAATGGGCTGGAATTCACCTTAGGTTAAATTCTTTGTCAGGTTTTTTATTTGGATGGGATAACAATTCCCATCTAGGATCAAAAGGCATGTACCTATTTGCTATTTTTTTCTTCTGTTGTGTTTTGTTTCCTCTTTCTGGTGATTCCTCTTATTGGTTCTCATTCTTACTTACAACATCACTAAAGTGAAAATATGATAATATTTAATGTATATGTATAGCCTATATCAGATTCATGCCGTCTTGGGGAGAGAGGTAGGAAGGGAGAGGGAGAAAAATTTGAAACTCAAAAGCTTATTGAAGGTATTGTTGATAATTCAAAATAAATTAATAAAAAGTAAAAAAAAAAACTATGTTCTCAAGACATTTAAAAAAAAAAGGCATGTACCCTAGAGATTTGGGCAATCTCATCCATCAGCAATGTCCTTCAGATACTGACTTGACCTAGTAGAGAATGAAGATCTAAGAAGGGAAAAAAAAACCTAGATCTCCCCAATAATTATTTAACGATCATTTCTCTCAGTATTTATTTGATCGAAGTAAAACATTAAGAAATAATTAATGTAAAGAAAATAGACTTGAAAATTCATAATCAAATTGGAGATTGGCCTAAATAACTGATAAGATAATAAATTATAGGCCATTGATAGTTACTATTCAAAATGAAGAAGTTCCTTAACCAACTTTCACTGGCCATTGGATGAAGACAACTGAAGGGAAAAGGGAACCTTTAGTAATTGGCCAACTGAGAATGAAGCAAACACTTCCTGGATTATAAAACACTAGTCCCACTCCACTAAATACTCAATTCTTTAGGAATTGTTTTTTACCCTTTCCCTCTCAAAGTGTAGCAAGGGGTGGTGGTGACGGTGGTCAGGGAAGAGGATTTCTGTTTTGCTAGTAACCAGAAACAGTAATTGCCACTTGAGGCAGAAGCAAATGCCCATGGGAGGCATATGCTTGTATGCATCCTGAAAGGGGAATTCAAGGACAATCCTTCCTCAAACTCAACCTTCTAAGTAGTGGAGGAGACATTCAGAATTCCCTAGATAGCATGATCCTAGAACCTTACAGAACAGAAAAAGGAAATTTTTTTTAGAGTTGCCTCTTATATAACTCCAACTTGAGGTTTTCTTGAGTTTGAGAGTTCAGGACACCAGATACTCTAGAGATACATTTCCTAATGTATCCTGTTCCTTAGAGAAGTAAAAAGGAAAGCCATTCTTTGAGCCAAAAAATACAATTGGAAGGATATGGGACAAAAAGTCCTTCAGAGTGACAGTATTTACATATAAAAAGTACAGGAATTCAATTTGGGAACTAAAAGCAGAGGTTTCTGAAATCATAAGGGGAAAGGTTACTTTTCTTTATGAAATAGCCTAGCAATGCCTTACTCAAGGATTTCAATTGAATTAGAAACTGGAAGCAGTAGTGTCTATAGCCAAACAACATTCAGTGAAGTAGAATTTAGGACAGCAGTACCTCTCCATGATGAGCAGAACAGCACATAGCAGAGACTATAGAACAGCACAAGGTCAGTGGAAACATGTGACATTAATAGCTCCATATTGTAAAAGGTATGAGTTATTCATTTTTGCACAAACCTTGACCACACATGTGCCATATGTGTGTGCTTCTATTTCTGTTATCTCTCTGTGTGACTATTCTTCCTACTGATGCTTGATGTATTTGTGGAAAAGTACAACTGGTTTTATGGTGAAGATGTTTTGTTGTTCCTTTGCTAATCATGACATTTCAGTAAATACTTTTACCTTGAGGTTAGTTTGATTGACTATTAAAGTAAATACATTGGTGGGGGCTTATAATCTATCATTTAAGGAGTGCTGAGCCACAGAGTATTTTTGGTATAAGCACAAAGGACAGCAAATGATCCGTCCCACTTAAGTTTGTGATTTCCATAATCTTGAACCCAAGAAATTAATTGAAAATTAGGGATTAGTCACATTGACCACATTGATTTAGAGCAGGGGTTGGCAAACTATATCCAACAGGCCAAATCTGGCCCACTAAATGTTTTTGTAACAGGCTTGCAAGATAGGAATGGTTATTACATTTGTAAATAAAATTTAATTGTATTTTAAGATGTAAAAATATTCTTAATTCCTGGGGTATACAAAAAAAGGTAGTGGGGAGAGTTCAGCTTGCAACTGAAATAAATGGAAAAATAATAATTCTGGGCTAATGAATTAAAATTATTAATCAGTCTTTAAAAATTACAATATGCTGTTGGTAAGCCTTTGAGTCTACCATCTTTGCTTTTAGATATTTTACATCAAAGTCTAGACACATACAATGATGGCCACATTCTAGCTCTTTCTCATAGATTTATTAGAAGGGTGTTTTGTAGTGGAATTTGAAAGATCAGATAAGCTATGACTAGTTATTGTCTAATTAGTATTTGACTAGAAGTCAAGAAATTTGGTTTAGAACAATTCAATTTAATTGAATTCACAAACATTCATTGACCAAACTCCTGTGATTTACAAGACACTCTTCCAGACAGTAGTGATAAAAAAAAAGTCCCTGCCCTCAAGGAGCTTACATTCCACTAAATGTCTCAAAGAATCAAAGTATTTCAGAATTATAAGATACCAGTCTGAACCTGAGCAAGAATCCATTCTATAACATAACCAACACATGGTTCTATAGCTTTTATTTGAAGACCTTAATCAAGGTGAACCTATTGGATTTGAGGCAGCTCATTCCAATTTTAAATAGTTCTCATTCTTAGAAAGTTTTTCCTGTAAGTCTAAATTTCCTTTTCTCCCCCTTCTTTTGCATCTCCATATTACTTCTAGTTATTGCCACTTGGACCAAGCAGATCAAGGTTAATCCTTTCTTCATGTTGTTTTTCTTCAAATACTTCAAACTATTGCTATAGTCCTCACTCTCTCTGTGTCCACCCCAAGGTTTTCCTTTTCCATCCTAAGTATTATCAGGTCTTTCAACCTATATCATCACATTTTCTGATTCTATTTCATTAATCTTAAGAAGAGAGAATTAAACTTGTTGATTTCTAAGATACTATCTAGTCCTTAAATATATATGTATATATGTGTATATATATATATATATATACACATATATGTATTATATATACACACATATGATTCTATTCTCATTGTTTTTCACTTTTCCATCATTATCTCTATTGGGTCAACTTATTGTATTTAATTCATATATGATGTTTTGTGTTAATCGAAATCTACTGGGTTTTGCCATCTTTCTAGTTATTCCATTTCACTATACAACATTCATATTGATCTAATGAAAAATAGTGTATTGAAAATTTGTATTTGAGTTTTTTTGTCTATTTTGATGATAGATTAGTGGCTCAGCATTGGCCCTTTGATCAATATTTAAGATGATGATGAAAACTGTTGCTACTACTACCACTACTACTACTGCTACTGCTGCTGCTGCTGCTGCTACTAGACATTTACATACATAAGCTTTAAAGTTAATAAAGTCATTTACATCATAAAAATTAACCCGTTTGATCCTTTTAACAGTTACATCAGATAAAAAGAACACATATTATTAGTCTCCATTTACAGAGGAGGAAACTGAGGTTCAGAGAGGTCATAAGGTTAAAAGAAATGGGAACATATAGCTGGAAAGCAGGACCTAGGAAGCACATGATAGCTAACAAAGTATTCCATCTCAGAGTCAGGAACACATGGATTCAAGCCTTGCCCTGATGCATATGGCTCTGAGACCCTAAGCAAGTTCCTTAACCTCTCAGTGCCCCAGGCTACTTACTAAAACTAATAGCTATTGAGCAGGTATGGAGCTGCACTGGTAAAAGTGATTTCCTCAGCAGACATTCCCTTAGACCAATAGAATCACAGCTCTCCTATATTTAAAAACAACAAAAAAAGTCATGTACAAATGCTTGAAAAGAAATAAATCCTCATCACCTATTCATTGTCTATGTGTTTATTCAAGGCTACACATCAGCATTTGGAGTATTCACAATACAAAAATCAAAGTCCTCAAGGGACAAAATGTACACAGACTCAGACAAGCCTACTCTGTGGGAGTGAAAATATATCAGACCTCAGAGGCTGAGTCATCTCCTTCTAAGAAACTGAGGTGCAGTGAGATTGTTATTTTTCTCAAAGTTGCACAGAGTGTAAACATTAGAGATGAGATTTGAACCCAGATGCTTTGACTCCAGAGCCAATTTATTCCTCCACTGTACCACTCTGTGTCCAATAGATTGTCTGGCACCGTGCAGCTCTCACCCCTGGTGTAAAGGAGAATCCCAGTGGTTCAAGCCCATCTTCTCCTGGGGAGATAGATCTTAGATTAGCTAGCTACCCTGGTGTTTACAAAACAGTGCCTGCAGGGTTTGGTGACCACAGGAGCTTATGACTTGGTCTTGATGATGAGTCATAAAAATTTTTTTTTGAGCCTGTCTTTTTTCCTTCTATGATCCTGAGATAAAAGCATAGTGACATCACTCATAAATAAAGTCACAAGGAAGTCATACTTTTTCCGGAGAAAATCCAAAAATAGTGGGTGGGGATTGAAAAGAGAACGCTCAGAACAATAGCCCCTTTATGTTTTTGTTTATTAGGTTTCTTGAAATCTGGTTCAAATAATGCCCTTCAGAAGCTTTAGTAAACTGCTTCAACCTGTCAGGTAAATTGTCTCCAATGTGCCAGCATATTAATCTTGTCTGGCATGATCTAGAAGATAAGTCACCAATGAGGGAATTTCCAGGAATTGGTCTGTCTTCCTAATGTCCAATGAGTCTATTCGTTTTGATTTATTGACTGTGTTTGTAAAGCACTTTGAAGATGAAAGGCGTTTGCGTAAGATCTAAGTATTTTTATTTACAATAATTTATTTAGATAAAGTCCTGGCTCAGGGGCCCAACTCTGGTTATCTACGCTGCTAGAAGAGAGATCTAAGTTTTATTCCTGAAAACATAAATACCCCTGATGCTTCGTGACAACAGGAACTTAAAAGGATATGCAAGAAAAGCCTGGAACTACTGCTGAATTTAGTAGAGGCCAGAAGAAATTGGTCAACAGTTATCTCTAAACTTCATCATAAAGTAACCAAAACTAGAGGGAAAATACATAACTGGTTTGGAAGTCCAACAGCATGCAGTGTAACTGAACTAAGACACCAGCATCTCCAGCATAGGTTTCAAGGACTAGTTGTAGTAACAGCTGTATTTATTGGCTGCTGCATAGAGAACACTGTGCTAGGTGCTGGGGGAGACATGAAGTTTAAAGCATGATTCCTACCTTCAAGGAGCTTTTCATATACGGGAGGTGAGGGAAAGAGACTAACAAAGGCTGATATTATAGCTGATATTAAATAATGAGTACATTAGAGAGTTATGAAATAATATGCAATTTGAGGGGGGAGTTATAAAGTGATTACGAAATGGGGGTACTATGGAAAAAGTGGATTTTTAAGTGGACTTTAAAAGATGTCTAAGTAATATGCAGTAGATAAAGAGACAGAAGGAAGGCCTTTTCCTGGAAATTTTGTTAGGGAAGCCTTTGTAGTCCATTTTAATTATTTAAGCATTACCCTAATTGTTTGGCAGGATGCGTTTTTTCATTAAGCAGCTAGTTTGCTTCTATGGATGTGATCAATGGTTGAATGAAAGGAAAACATTTGTTAAATATTTACTTTGTGATAAACACTGTGCCAAGCCCTGTGGATCTAAATAAAAATTGAAGACAGCCTCTACCTTTAAAGAGCTTACATTTTAATAGAGGAGGCAACACATATGGGGTAGTGGTGGAGAGGAAGGGACATTTTGGTTGGGAAAGTTAACACAGAGAGTGAGGAGAACCATAGGAGAACCTGGAAAGGTATGATGGAGTATGTAGGGGGTAGCATGAGCTGGTGAGGAAATCACTAGTGAGTGACATGAAGCTTGGCTTTCAAGTAGGTGACTGAGGCAGTTCTCAGTCGGAGTGGAGGTTCCAAGGAACGTGATGTGATTTATAATAAAAGCTTTTCCCAACTTAAATTAACTAATATTCTTCATTTTGGACACATTTTATTAATAAGTGCCTGCAGTCTGCAGTAAGATATTCAAGCCCCACGTACCTGTAAATGCTAGGAAATGTGTTACTAGATCCAAAGGGAAAGACTCCGGCTGAGGGGTATGGAGAAGTCTTGGCATGTCCCCCTGGGAGATAGGAGAGCTTGATGGAGCATGGACCTAGGATAAGATGGGAGGTTCTACTGAAAACCATCCCCACTCTTTGTTATTTTTGTAGGGTAAATGATTCCATCAGAAGAAACCCTGAAAGTATCTTTAGGAAAGATAAAACCTCAGGCAGGAAACCTGACAAAGTGGGGGGCAAATTTCTTCTTTGAATTTAAAGCTGAAACTTTGGAAAGAAAGAAGAATGAAAGAACCAGTATAAAGCCAGGAGAAATTTTTAAAGCATCTAATGGTTGTACTGTACTAGGCCTTGGGGATGCAAAGACAGAACAACAATAACAGCAGAAACCTCTCCTGAACTCAGGATGTCTTCATTTTACTAGAGTGAATTGCCATGTGTTTAGATAGTGCAGGAAAAAAATGAGCCTTGACTCTCTGGACCATGACTTATACACACACTCACACATATGTATATGTACATGTATGTGTTATCCCTTCCTCATTGCAGGGATTAGGGGCATAGTGCCTCCACAATCTGGAAAATTCACATAAACTATTTTGGCCCTCCCTTCTTACCAGAGAAAAGAAATTGTGTTTACTTACGGTATTAAAAGATAAAATATGTTAATATTATACAATACCATACATATATTTTATGCATTTCTGAGTTTCTAAATTTTTTCTGTGTTGTCTGCTGATCTTCATATGTTGTCCGTGGCTTCTGCAAAACTCACCCAAAATTCCCATTTAATTCCTTATGCTAGCCCATGATATATCGAAACCACAATGAGCAAAGTTATGATGTGGAAGGAATAACTGTATATGTATGTATGCATAGATGTATATATGCATGTATGTGTATATGTATGTATATATGTATATGTGTCTATGTATATGTATGTTTACATATATATACATAAACATACATATATATGTGTATATATATATATATATATACATACACATGTACATAAATTGTGCATGTGTGTGTGTATGTGTATGTGGTAGGCCTGGAGCACAGAGACCCATTTCAGTGCTAGAAATATGAATGCATCTCATGACCACAGGGAAGAACACATTTGACCAGAAACCCGCCAGTGGGATCAGGCTGATTTAAACTGATAATGGATATTTTAGAGGTGCCTTGATTTGATGTAGGAACTGCCCAACATAATTTGAGAGAAGGTGCTGGGTCTTACTCTTTGTTTATCTGAAGCAGCTGCTCTCACAAGTGAACTCTTTGGATTCCCTCTGACCTTCAAGGTTGGTGCTCTTGTCATGGTTTCTCACCGTCTTTGCCAAACTGGAAAACTGGTCCCACAGCTCCTTATCTCTGTAGTTGTCAGACTGTCTATGAGGAAAGGAAGAGGATGCCCAGAACACCCTGATCTAACCTCCCAATATCTCAACATTTCCAAATCTGTTTTTTATTTTCTTGAAATATTTTTGTTTTCTATGAAGATGGGGCAGAGCTAAAGCCACTAATCGAAGTGATTATATACTAGATACTTTGTATGTGCCCGATAGAGTTACACTGAATCATTGCATCTTCTTTCTTCTTCATCCAGCTTCTAATGGAGCCATTGCCATGTTATAAAGAATACTGCCGCCTCTTTGAATCTGGAGAAGTAATGTATTATGTAGCAGGTCACATGGTACTTGGATTCAGGAAGACCTGGGTTCAGATCTTGCCTCTGACCCATACTGGCTGACCCTGAGCAAGTCACTGAAACTCCCTGTGACTTTAAGTCCCTCTTTAAGTCTAAGTTACAGATAAGTTGCCCATTTACATCAGTGGAGGGATTTCCACACATATATGCATGCCAAACAAATGTACCAAAAAGCTTTCAATTAATAGTGTCATATGGTTCCAAAACACTTTTGCATTTGATCACAGCTCTAGAGACTTCAGGGCCATGTATTTAAACTCCCTCATTTTACAGATAAGGAAACTGTAGACAAGGCAAGTGAAATGACTTGCTCAAGATCACACAGGTCATTGGCGTGAGAGGTGGAATTTTCATCTGGGTCCTCTGACTCCAGAGTGCTCTTTCTACCATACTGTGATCCTGCCCTTCCTCTTCTCATCTGATCCTTCTAACAGTCCTATGGAGTTGTAGCATTGCCATATGTTTTGTTTCCATTTTATTGATAAGGAAACTGAGGCTCAGAAAGATTAGGGGACTTCTATTGGGTCCCACAGCTAAGAAACAAACAAACGCAGGCCTTTTGACCCCTAGTCTAGTGTTCTTTCCAGGTACATTATGCTGACTCTCACCCTGTCAAGCAACCACTATACTAATACAAATTCAAGGTCATTTCCATAACAACCTATAAACAAGGCAGTATATCTTTTACCAGACTAGAAAATAATCAAAGAAAGAAGTCCCCACAGTCTAAATAAACATTCAAATGAATGTAGGTCATTCAGTTAGACATACTGAATTTCTTCTATTTGGGACAAAGATACAGAATTTCAAGAGTTATAGCCTCTATAAAAAGTCATCTGTTGTAACATGACTATTAGAAACAGCAATTTCAACTTGTCTGCTCTGTCTTAAATGTGATTTGTAGCCATCTCTTGCCACCTATCTCAGTGAGATCAAATCAGTTTAATTTGGATAAACATACAAGACCATGATTTTAACAAGAGGAGAAGGCACACTATCTTCTATTGGTATCCTTTAATGGGAAGCAGCCTCCCTGAACAAAATACACATGATAAAAGTGGTAAAGACTGAATTGACACATCTATATTTAATAGAGGCTATGTTAGTTTGCCAATAAACAAAGCAGAATTTTAAGGGATCAAGTCACACACTGTCTGCTAGGACCATGAATTTTTCAATACCCTGGTGGTGGTAGAAAATGATTGATCTGGATATTTACAAGGAGGCTGTGGACATTTTTTATTTAGCGAGATCTCTGTCCCCCTACCCCCTTTCTATATCCAGGAATGAGAAGGTTTATCATTTTCCTAACTGGGGTTGTATTTCAGTGGGCTGACAGGTACTGAGTTTCCTAACATGTTTTATTTATAAATATAACCCCCAGAAAAAATATCATGGGACATTTTTGTCATTATAGGTTACGAGAAGAATGACTAATTGCCTGGGCTTGGAACAAGTGTTAGTGAAGGGAGTATATGTCAGCATAAAAAAAAAAAGTCAGGAGTCACATGAATTCCCAACTCAAAAACAGATCATTGGATCTGTTCTGTTAAAGACAAAAAATGATTCTGTCTTTAAAGGAGATTTTTTTTGGGGGGGGAGGGCATGGTGGTGGCATAGCAGAGCCTGTGAAAGTGAGTCTAGACCTGTGAGCTAATTGTTGTGGGGAACTCGCAGTGTGGAAGCTTCTTCCCTTCACACTGATAGGCAGTTGTTCTGTAAATTATAGTTTCAGAGTTAACGGGGTCACTGAGATGTTAAGTGACTTGCTCATAGTCACAAAGCTAATGTGTGCCAGACATTGAAACCAAGTCATCTGACTCCAAGGTCAACTATCTTGCTGCTTATTCATTGTTATTATAAAGCTTGACTATAGTTGGGTTTTATTGGTCTGAACAATCATTTGCTAAGTTTTGTTCAAGGTGTCTATCTTTGCTATAGTTCTATCTCTATATTTATCTATCTGTATCTTATCTCTATAAATATATTTACATCTATCTCTCTATATTACTAGTATATATCATATGTGTGTGTGTGTGTGTGTGTGTATTACTAACTGTGTGATCATTGGCAAGTCACCTTGCCTATCTGCCTCAGATTCCTCATCTATAAAATGGGGATAATAATAACATCTACCTCCCAGAGTTGTTGTGAAGAAAAAAATTAGATAGTTGTAATATACTTAGCATTGTGCCTGGTACATTACTATGTACTTTATTTAAACACTTAGGTGCTTACTTCTTGCCTTCCTTTAAATGGTCTCATCAGAAGCCTAATTATAAGTCATGAGTAGGTAGTGAAAAAATGAAGGCAGCAAAAATAAAAGCATCATTATGTGTGTATCTATATCTATATCTATCTATATCTATGTATCTATACATACATCACATAGAATAGCTGGACAGCTATGTGATGCTACTTGAGGGAAGCTGGAAACTCTTTGCTTCCTCAAACATATTTACTTGGCTTAAAGCTAATAGCAGAAATTCTGCCATTTGAGTTATATCCCTTAGAGACAAGGACATCCCCATCCTTTCAGTTACTAAGTTCTTAATCCCAAAGTCATTCTTGATCCTTTCTTCTCCCTTTGCGCTCTGCCCTCATTGTCTTTAGGAAGCATTTTGGCTAGAAATGATACCATAGAGAACCATTACATACGGTAGAGATACCCTGAGAGAACACTTATAGAGCACTGGAAACCTGATTCAATTCACTGGAATCTAAATGTAAATATGAATATCCATAGGTAGGATTGGTTTCATTCAACGAACAATTATTGAGTGTCATCTATGTACAGGATAGTGCGTTATCCCCAGAGGTCATGGGCTACCCTTCACTGGTGGATTCAAAGTAAAACCTGGATGAAAACTTGATGTAGAACGAATTCTCATATGGGTATGGTTTGGACTAGTTGACCTCTGGATTCCCTTCAAACTATGATATTTTGTGATCCCACTTGATGAGGGAAACACAGATGAATAAGACCATTCCCCTGACCAAAGGAATCTGCAGTCTCATAGGGGATGGAAGACATGAATGTTTTAAACACAAAACAGAATATGGCAAGAGAAGTGAAAAAGGCTCAAACGAGTCGTTCTGAGAGTTAAAGTGAGGGAAAGATCATTTTCTGGGTGGTAGGCTCTATCATGAATACCTTAGCTGTTCCCTCAAGCTGTTTTCTCACATCTTTTTTCCCTTTCACTGCCAAGCTCATTGAGGAAGTTGTTTACTCCTGCTGTCTTTATTTTCATGCCATATACTCATGCCTCATAATTAGGCTTCTAATGAGACCATTAGAAGGAAGGCAGGAAATAAGCACCTACTACGTGCCAGGCACTATGCTAAGTATAATACAAATATCTCATTTTACCTCACAACAGCTCTGGGAGGTGGGTGATATTATTATCTTCATTTTTTAGATGAGGCAGACAGAGGTTAACTGACTTGCCAAGGTCACACAGCTAGGAAGTGTCTAAGGGCAGATTTAAATTCAGTTCTTTTTGACTTCAGGCCCTGTGTTCTAGACACTGGGCTAAATAACTGTTTCCATTGTGAGGAAACTTCTTTCTAAGGTTTCCAGCATTCTTAACTATTTATTCAATGTTCTTTTCCTTAATTCATATTTTCCTTGACATCTTGGGTGCTTTTGTCACCATTGACCACCCTTTTCCCCTTGTCTTGGATAGCCTGTTTTCCCTCGGCTTCAAGGACATTGTGCTCTCCCATTTCTTCTCTGGCCTATCTGACCCCTCCTTTTGATTTCCCTTTACATGTTTGATCATGCAACCTCCCACCCCTGAGCAGTGGGTATTACCTAAAGTTCTATCGTAGACCTTCTTCTCTTTTCACTGTTCACATGCTCCCTTGGTGATCTATCACATCAGCTCTTATGGTCCAATTAGTACTTTACATTCTAGCCAAAGTGAACTATTAACCATTGCCCAAACTTGCCATTCCATTTCCTGTCTTTGTTCATTTGTACACACTGTCCCCCACATTTGGAATGGATTTTTCCACCTCAAAGAACATTTATCTTTCCCTTAAGCATCAACTCAGGGTCTACTTTCTCTGTGAAACCTTCCCTGATCCTTCCAGTCATGTAAGCAGGCATCCTTTGATTTGCTTATATATATATTCATATATATATATATATATATATATATCATATCCCTCCTCAGTAGAATATAAGCTACTCTGATGGCAAAGACTGTTTTGAGATGGAGCCCTGGGAAGACAAAAAATCGAATGTGGGCCCTGAGCACCAGATGGTGATTATGTGTGTTGGTGGTTAAGGAGGGGGCATCTAGCAGGGGAAGACCACTGGATAAGAAGGTGGGAAGATATTACAAATAAACTTTGTCTATTTAAAGTTTTCCTAGCTTTAGTCCTATGCTTTTTTAAAAGTAATTCCATTTCTGGCCTGATAAATTTTGTCTTTGAATAGCCAGAGGAGTCTATGACCCCACTCACCTGGTCCTGTCTCTTGTCATATAATTCTGGTGTGCTTAAGGTTTTAATTGTCCTCAGTTCTTGGTGGAACTGACTATAAAAACTTTCCAGCAAGCTTACTGATGAAGCATTGTTATAATTCCACCTTCCTTATCCTGAGAAGGTCTTTCTGCTTAATTTTTAGACAGTCCCTTTTTGATGCTGGTTCATTTTCTCTGACCCCATAACCCCATGAAGATCATGACAGGTGTCATGGAAGGCCCTTTACCTGAAAACTCCATGTAAAGTAGGGGCCCTAAAAGCAGTGGACCTTTAATCAGAGGGCACATTCCACTGCTTGTCAAGGGTCACCACTTTATTTGTTCCCTTATGGCATGATGAGGGTAAGGGAGGTCACAAGCCACTCTATCCTTGACTCTGTTTGTCCATTTCTTGTGTTGGGTTGTATCAATAAACCATTCTAACTCACCATAGACTTATTGCATACCATTCAGCCAAAATCTACCCTAAATCTGCGTGATGTTCCTTACCCATCATTCTTTATACCACACAAAATGAGGATAGGGCAAAACTGTTATTTATGACACCAGTGACAACTTGTGTTCTGCCCATGCTGGGGGGCCTCGTATCTGCATCTGCAATGACAAAAGTTTGATTATTTTGGAAGCCATAGTTGGAATAAATAGTACTGGCCAGATCCATGAACTTGCCCCAAATTTGTGTATTGTGTTAATAAACAGTCTGCTAACTTTCTGCATCCATTATTTCTGCCAAAGATTTCAAGGCCCAGGATTGGGTATGATCACTGTGAAACTTGTATATCCACAAAGCAATTAATAATTGTGTAAACAGAAACAACCGAAGAGTCTTCATCTAGACGTTAACGTATCTTTAATCTGAAGTCTGTCTCAAATGGTGAATTATCATAATACTTGAATGTCACAAAATTTGCGAAGCACTTTATGTATTGTATCTTTTTTTATGTATTGTATCCTTACAAAAAAGCCTATGAGATAATTACTGCAAATCTTATTGTTTCAATTTTACAGGAAACTGAAGTTTAGAGTAGTAAGTGACTGGTTACATATCTAGTGTCTGAGATAGAGTTTGAACCCATATCTTCCTGACTGCAGATCCAGCAATCTATACTTCAGGCCACATTACATATAACAGTAAACAGAAATGGCTCTTAAATTACCACATACTGCTCCATTTAGAGAAGAGTCACTGTACAGAGGTATCCCTGAAGAGTCAAGTCTATAACTATTAATCAAATGCTTACTATGTGCCAAGCCCTGTGTTAGATACTGAGAATAGAGATACAACAGAAATTAAGGTGGTCTCTACCCATCAAGAGCTTATACTCTAACAGGGGAAGGCAGAAGAGGAAAGAGGTAAAGGTACCTGTTTTGGGGACCTCGTAGAGAAAAGATTAGAGTGAACTTTTAATGTGAGTAGTCCAGGGGTGGAATGAGCTTCTGGGGGAAGAGATTTCTATGACATAATAGAGAAGGATTTGTGGAGAGGAGTCAGCAGTGCAGCCTGGAGAGGAATGAAGACATCGTTGATCTGAACTTCCTTACTTCTTAAATTGGAGGTTCAGGGAGGAAACTAGCCAATCAGAAGGAAAGACTGAATAGAAATTGGATTTTACCATTTGATTATGAACTTTATTCCAGTTGAAATGAATTAAGGATTTTTCCTTTGAATGGAGACTTTGGCAACAGAGGTATCAACTTTTCTAGGAATTAAGTGAGTACTTAGTAGAGAATGTGTTATAGAAGAATGATTCTCAGTCATTGTTTCTAACCAAACCTCAAATCTATTTAGGCATGCAAGTTAGAGGAACATGAAGAATCATGGACTCTTTTTTTTTTTAGAATTGTGCAAAGAAATCAACAGTAAGCTATTATCCTTCATTTCTAATTGCACCCTAATTAATGTGGGATAGAATTATTTTTGATTTCTGTTATTTTTCAGGATGCTTTAGCAATTGCTTTTATTCTGAGGTTGTCAACCTGTGTATTTTCAGATAAGGATTCTGTGTCTTAGAGAAGTTAAATAACTTCCCCAAGGTCACTCAACAAGTCAACAGAAAATCTAAACTAGAACTTAGATACATTGCTTCCCAGTTCTGTGTTCTTTACATTAAACCATACTGCATCATTTCCTCATATTTTTTATCTTTCTAATTAATGTCTTCTCTGTAGTACTGTATGACTTTTACATAGAATTATTTCATTTCAAACAGACAACTGGATATAGTGGAGTGGGGCAGTCCCCAGTAAAAATTCATGATACTGCCTATTTCATATCAGACATTGTATGTAGAATTCCCTGCATCAACTCATGATACTCTGGAAGCTCCTTCCCAGGCTCACTTAGATGTGAGATAGTGAAAAATGCACTCCCTCCTTTTGGAGGTAGAAGGCCTGGGTTTTGGATATTGACTCTGATGTTTACTCCGTGTGGTCTTGAGCACCTGCCTCACCTTTCTTGGGCCTTAGTTTTGTCATCTATGAAATATGAGACTTTACAGGTGGGAGGGATGAAGGCAATTGACTTTGTGCAGCACTGTCTCGCTTAAATCCAATTTCTGGGCAACTTAAGACATCATCTGCAGGACATCATTGGTCCTCTTAGAGAATGAAAGACCAACAACAATAGTAGTGGTAGAATTTGACTGCCTCCAAATCCAGGGCTCTTTCTACTGTTCCCTTCTTTTTTTCAGAATAGGCATTAGGCTAGAACAGCTTGGAAATCCCTTCTTGTTCTAAATCCTATGACCCCATGTTCCTATAAGGACAAAAAGTGTAGGATACTGTGGTACAAGTATGTATGTATATGTGTGAGGTGTGGGTTATTTTGCTCCTTCCAGCTTCATAAGGCATATCCAGACACCTTGAATATTTTTATAGCAATCCCCTTTCCTTATGAATTAGGTAAGGCTAAGACTAGATTTGTGATAGCATCTTTATCTATTATGAGATAAAGCATGCCATCAAGATAAAGCTGCTCATGCTAGAACATGTCTGATTGAGAATTGGGCAAAATGAAAATGAGTTAAGATTTAGGGGAAGAAAGGAATGACAATTAAGCCTGAGGTCAAGGAAGTTTGTCATGGTTATCATAGACCTGGGTTCACTGATTCACTAGGTTGTCTGAGCACGTAGCATTTCAGGTTGAGTGGTGGAAACATAGACAGGAAATTACACTTTGCCTTAGCAGGGATGCTGTGTATTCCCAAAACAACCTTTACGGGCCTTTTGTCTGAGACTTCATTTAACATGACTTCAAGGCCAAGTCTTGTATTATTCTCTTGGTGCCTCCCAGGAAGAAATATCATAATTTTTGAAAATTTGTCACTTTGTTTCTTGCATGGAATTTTAACAGGCAGCCAATAGAGGATATTTGAAGTCATTTTTATATGGAGAGAACACTTTGGTATCGTTTTTAGGGGGAAAAACATTGTGTTGCTGGTCAGATTCTATATATGCTGGGCAGTGTGACTAGTCTCACATCATTGTTTTCTTCTACTTTTTCTAACTAATAGAGATGGAAATGCAGTTTTTTTTTGAAGTGGCATTATAACTTTTAAAACACAAGATTCTCACCTAAGAATCACAAAGAGTTCACTGATCTCTACTAAAAACAAATAATGGGGTCAAGAGAACAGATGTGTGGGACAAAAGGCTATTTTAATTTTCCTAAATTATTTAGGAAATTGAAATGGTTCTATCATTTGGAGTGGAGAACTGGCTGTGTATCAGTATAAGCAAAAAGTTGGGCCAGGGGATAGAATGTTGATTCTATCATTAAGATTTTTAATTCAATTGAAATGTTTTGAGGATTTATAAAACAATAGTGTTCAAATAAAGTTTCTTTTTTTGAGGAACAGCTAAGTGGCAAAGTAGATAGAGCAATAGATCTAGAGTTGGGAAGCCCTAAGCTCAAAAATGACCTCACGTACTATCTCGCTATGTGACCCTGGGCACATCGCTTAACCTTTGTCTGCCTCAATTCTACCTCCCAATGTCATTGTGAGTATCAAATGAGATAATATTTGTAAGGCATTTAGCACAATTCATAGTAGGCCATAGGTGCTTAATACATGCTTGTTTCTTTCTTTCTTTCCTTTTAAATGGAGTTCTCCAAATGCTCCTTTTCTGATACCTAGATGATAGTATACTAATAGCAGTGAGCTTTGGAACTACATGGCCTCCCCAGTGAAATTTAAAATCAAATTAAAGAGGGCTTGGCCTAGCTATCCACAGAGAGAAACAAAGTGGATGGAAAGTGTGTATTACACATGCTCTGACTTTCAACTGGCTCAGTGGTCTATCAAACACTAATTTTGACAGTTGCTGCAAGTAGAGTGAACTGAGCCCCAAAAGATAACAGTGGGCTCCAGGGATGGGGAACCTCTGACCTTGAGGCCACATGTGACCCTCTAGGTCCTCAGGTTCAGCCCTTTGACTGAATTGTAAATTTGGATTCAGTCGAAGGGCTACACTTGAGGACCTAGAGGGTCACATGTGGCCTTGAGGCCAGAGGTTCTCCATCCTTGTGCTAGACTGAATTGGTAAAATGGTTCTAACCTACTCCATGCCCCACAAAATGACATGCATACCCTTATTTACCACTGGTATTCTCCTAATGACTATTAGGAGAATTATTATTATTATATATTATATTATTATAGCAAAACAATTTATAATAATGAATCATATAACACGTATGATATATCAAACCAATAAATATGATATATTTACTTATATTAAATAATATATCATACTATATATTATATATATAATGTATTAATTATTCATAATTAACATATAATATATCCTGCATTAAATACATAATTACATATATTGGAATACCACAATATCAAAGAATCAAAATTATAAATAGCCCAAAAGATTTGAAAAGGGCATGGTGGACATAAGCATGTTACCGATGATGACTTTTGTGCAAGAAGTAGAAAAGGCATCACCAAACATATGTGTGACCAGAAAAAGATGCAGACTAATTGTGTATTGAGAGTGAGAGACAGCCCAAGTGCTCTACTTTTCTATCCCTGACATACTAAATTAGCTAGAGATAGGCCTCCAGCAGGTTGGGCAAATCCTTTATGCACAAGTGGTGGGAGAACATGGACAAAAATCATGCAGGATGCAAATTTGCAGAAGGGGTGTGATTTTAATTGGCTTGCGGAGAGGCTGCACAGATGAAATTAGGGATCTATCAAAGTTAAAGACTATTATTGTATAGACGAGGATGAAAATGACCAATACCAGGGCACATTTTTATTGACCTCACCTTGCTCCGTTAGCATAAAATAACATATAAAATTTGGACTCTCTAGTATCATTGGTATTTGGTTTCCCTCAGACATCTAGTATCATTCTGAATCAGTATCGTTCTGAATCAGACATACACATTCTGGTATAATTCAGACTTTTGTAACAGAAAGCATTTAAACTTGGAAAGTTATCATTCCCTATTTAGCCTTTTGTAGTCACAAGAGATCGTCCCATTGTTATCATACAATTTCATGCTTCTCTTCGTAAGAATTGGGTGAAGGGCTATGCATGTACATGTTTGTGTGGATGTGGGTGTTTCTGTGGACATCCACTCAACAGAGTGGTATAGAGGTATACATTAATCCTCTGTCTAGGGAAAAGTGGAGAAATTAGAATAGTGGAAAAGAGGGACAGATGGCTATAATTTTTGATAAAGCCACCCAGATTTTTAGCACCCAATTAACTTACTTTTGATATGCCAAACGCTTTTGAAAGGGGGAAAATAAACTGTCAGCGTGCATCGGAAAGAAAAAGAAATCATTTATGATTTTTGTGAATGTGTTTAAACAAGGAAGACTGAGGTTTAATTTCCTCTGTCTAATGCCTATACTAGCTAAGTGACCCTGGGCAAGACCCTTAACCTTTCATTGCACTAGGCAACTAAGACTGTAATTGCAGAGAAGATGCTAACTGGTATTGAAAGGGGGAGCTTCCTTACATGAAAATTCCCTATTCTAATGAAATCTCAGATCCAGTTCCTATCCCCTTTGTAGTATAAAGATGGATCCAACTAACTAGAAGGAAGTTGATGATTCCAGTGGTTTTTCCCAAATAACTGGCAGCTTAAAAGATTACTTGTTCTCTTTACTTTATCATAACAGGTAAAATTGAGTCACTTTTGTTGCTTGCAATTATAAGATATACAAGATGAAGCAGAACATGTCTATTATGTATGTGTTCATACAATATATTTTCCTTAAATTGCATCACAGGTTTTTTTTTAAATTAAATTAAAATTTTTTATGAAAACAAGCTGCTAAAGGGCAGGGAGCTGTCTATTTAATCTCTATGAAATAGCAGCCAATAGAGTGGCCATGGGTGCTGGGTCAGTGCCTGCTGCTAACAAGTCATCACACCAGGACTCTTGGTATCTGGCTCTCATCCTTGCTTTGCTATTAGCTGCTTGGGTGACACTAGCCTAAGTCCATCATTTTCCTATGCCTCTCTATGCTTTGCCCTTTGTTTCGTTCACAATGATGTGGTGATGAGTGATTAGATTTAGAGGAGAAAACTCTAAAGTCATTGGAACACTCCAGGGACAAATGCCATGTGTCATAAATACAAAACAGAGTGTGCATGATTGTAATAATTTGGTTGCTCCTTCTCCAGCATCCAGGTAGGCAAATATTATTAAAACCCATTTAAGGAGGAATAAACAAGTAGGTACAATAGTGATTGAGTAGCTTACTTTATGGGGCAGCTAGGTGGTGCAGTGGATAGGGCAGTGGGCCTGCAGTCAGGAAGACCTGAGTTCACATCTGACCTCAGACACTTCCTAGCTGAATAATCCTGGGCAAGTCACTTAATCCTATTTGCCTCAGTTTCCTCATCTGTAAAATGATCTGGAGAAGGAAAAGACAAACTACTCCAGGATCTTTGCCAAGAAAACTCCAAAAGGGGTCATGAAGAGTAGGACAGGCCTGAAATGAGTCAAAAACAACAACAACCAACCTACCGTTAGTCATGGTACAGTGGGAAGGAGAATTACATTTGAAGTTAGAGGACTTGGGTTTGAATGCAAGCTCTCTCACTATCTGTGTAATCTCAGGCAAGTCACTTAACATGTCCAGGCCTTAGTTTTTTCATCTGTAAAGCAAGGGTTTGAACTACTACTACTAATAACAACTAATATATGTCAATTTAAGGCTTGTAGATTGCTTCTCATATATTATCTCATTTGATGCCCACAATTACCCTGGAGGTTGACACTGTTATTATCATTATTTTGCAAAAGAAGAAACTGAGGCTGAAAGAAGTTGTGACTTACACAGAAGTGTACTACTAGTTTGTGGGTGAGGCAAGATTCAAGTTTGGTCTTCTGGTCTCCAAGTCCAGTGCTCTGTCTCTGCTATCCCACCTTCTAAGGTCTTTTCCATTGACCACAAGATGAACAGGTAACATGTGGTAGCTTCATTTTTTCAGGGCTTTAAAAATGAAAGAAAAGAAAACAAAACCCCAAACATTATTGTCTCTCAGAAGTTCATCCATTAGTTGTGTTCTTTCTTTCTCTGATTATTTGCACTGAATCCAATTCAATTGAATGAACATCTATGGGTGAGGTACATACTTTGTGCCAGGTACTGTGATAGGGGCTCTATACACAAAGAGCAATCCCTGCTCTCAAGGAGCTTGCATTCTGCATAGGGCGACTAGTAGAGAGGAAATAATAAGAAGTACTCAGATAAGTAAATTAAAAACATATACAAAGGAAATTCAAAATAAGTTCTAGTGGGGTGAGGAGTCCTAACAACCTGGGCGGAGGATGGGAATCAGGAAATATCTGAACTACACAGGATGTTCCCCTTGAGCTGAGTCTTGATCAAACTAGGGTTTCCAAAAGGAAGAGATTATCTATGGCTGGTAGTCTATAGTGCCATGGTAGTAAGGACAAGGACCTGTCACTGCTGTACTAGCACCCAGCATGGTGTCTGGTATATGGCAGATGCTTTATAAATGATTATAGCTTGGTTGGTTGTCACCCCTAACAGTTATCTGATACATGGCTGACTGCGGTCATGATGATGGACATCTATACAAACATCTAAAAATTTAACACACTCTAGGTAGGTAATCCCATTGGAACCTCACAATAATCTCACGTAATAGGTTTCACGAGTATGATTTTTCCCATTTTTCAGATAAGGAAACTGAAGACCAGAGATAACATGCAACTTGTCTAAACAACTAGCTAGAAAATGTCAGGGAAAAGTGAACTGTCCAACTCTCTTTCTTTGCCCAGTGCTGGGCATATAGTAAGTGCTTAATAAATACTTATTTCCTTCCTTCTTTCCGCTCTTTCACTGTACTCAGTCACAAGAGAACTGGGTGACAAAGGAGTAGGTGACTCAGTGAAATCTATCTCCACTACTTATGTCCTAACTAATGCATTTCATTCTTATATATAGTATAGCACAGGAGTGAGAATTCTCTTGTATTCTTCTGCATTCTTGCTCTTTCTTCTTGAGAATCTTCGAAACTTGATCCTTGAAGATGAGGGTAGGGCAAGGGTGTGGAGGAAGCAGGAAAACAACATTGAATCTTATTCACTCTAAGGTTTCAAAGGCCACAGGTACCCCAGTAGCTGCCTTGTTTTAAGCCCTAACAATCAATACCCGTGGGCTTTTATTTTCATGTGGCCACTGTAGAGTAAGATGGAAAACTTCTGCTATTTAGTACTGGGGAATCCAAAGGGGCAGTTACTATTCATCTATTACCAAAAAACCCTACAAGCATAAAGAATGATCATGATGGTTTTGTTGAATTTATTTCCAAGGCAGGGGTGGGTGGGGAATGTGGATTTTTATGGAAATGATCTGCAGAACTTGAGCTCCTGGCAAATTGGTAACCACTTTCAGTGTAACCAAGTCTGAGGATTCCTTTTGCTCTAGTAATTCATTGATGTGGAACTTAGTTACCAGAATTTGTAGTGTACCTTCTAAAGAAGTTGCATTGGTATAGCTGCTCTCCCCATAAAAAATCAGCCATTATTTTCAACAATAAATAAGAAATTAATGATGACATACACATACGTAGTGTGGCATGTCAGCACTGTTAATCACTTTATCTTCTGCTATAGGCAAAACCTCCAGGCAGGAAGTAGATCATTCAATCTATGGCAGCTCTTCTTTCCTGACTTCTGAAACTAATGTCAATAGGCTCATTTAACCCACCCAGTTCTTTCCAGTTATTCTAAAACCTCTTTATGAAGATTGGACAAGGGACAAAGTTAATATAGACATTAGAGACTAAGATATATCTAAAGGAAAACAATTTGATTTTAAACCTAACAGATTTCCTGGAGGCATTTGTGTGTTACTCTATCATTTCTGTGAAACAATTCAACATTTATTATAGACTTGCTGTGTGCAAGGAGCCAACCCAGAATGGGCATATAGTACCTAAGAAAGAAAATAGTCTCTGTTTTAAAAGGACTTACATGAATGGGGAGGGGGATGGGATATAACTCAGACATAAATCTCTACTCCTTGCCAATAGGAATTCTTTTAGTTCTTGTATTTGAACCCTTAACAGTTATCACAGCAGTTGGCATATAGTAGGCACTTAATAAATGCTTATTGTTTGATTCACATGGGTCTGATATCAGAAATAATACCTTTTGGGTTGTATAATGGTAGGTAATAATCTTTTATGTCCAGAACTGAGTCTTCTTGATTTTAAAGAGGCATCGGTAAAAACTTGCAACCTCCCCAGAAGTTACAAAGTATACACTGGAGAAGGCAGATACTAGGTAGCCTATGAGATCAGTGCTTTTTAAGTACATGTACTTCAGTGTTTTTCAACTTCATTCCTAATTTTCATCTCAGCCTAATAGCCTTAATACAGCATATTGTATTAATATTGCCTGATGCTACCAAAGAGGCAAGACTCGTCCCCTTGTGAAGCCTCTGTAAGAGAGGATCAGGTTTGCTCTGGTTCCTGGTATTTATGACCCCCCAGAGGAACAGATCATAGCCCAAATTCTTGTGGGAAAGCCTGTTGCCTGTTTATGGGACATTCCAAACTTCATTTTACAGGCTGAAGAGTTTCAGATAATCTATTATTTATCTGGATTCTTATGTGCAATTCTGCATGCTAATCTGGGCTATAAAACATGTCAGATAATGAAAATACTGTACTTCTATGAGTTTGGGAAACCAAATTTGTTTTCTTTTCCTCTTCCTTCTTTCTTCTCTTCAGTCATTAAACATGCCTGTTTGTTAGAAAGGTCCCTATTTATAAGGGGAAAAAGTTGGAATTCATTTTTCACATCCATATTTTTGCGAACTTTACTTTGGCAAGAATCAATGTGTTATTCACAATTTTACAGGTAAGGCTGTACTTAATAAACACAAACCCAATTCTACTTAAAGACTAAACTTCTCAAGTTTTAGTTACTTATTTTTTAAATTAAAGAAGCAGCATTTGATGGAAAAGATCTGCTGTTAAATGTTTGTGATATATAAATTCAAATAAATACATCAATCCATAAATTTTGCCTCTAGACAAAGAAAATAGGGGTGAGAGAAGATCATGAATTCAGAAATTTTTTCTTTCTTATTTTTGTGTGATGTGATTTTGAGGGGCATCTTATCACATAAAGGTTCGTATTCTATACAGCAGGGATGAGGAACCTGCGGCCTTGAGGCCACATGTGGCCTTCTAGGTCCTTGAGTGTGGCCTTTTGACTGAATCCAAATTTTACAGAACAAATCTTTTTATTAAGGGGATTTGGTCTGTGAAGTTTGGATTCACGCAAAGAGTCACACTTCAGGACCTAGAGGGCCACATGTGGCCTCAAGGCCACAGGTTCCCCACCCCTGCTCTATAGTATAGGACAAAAAGATTTAGAAATGGAATATATCATAAAAGATTATCAAATTTCATTCCTTCATTTTACAAATGAAGAAACTGAGGCCTAGAAAAGTTTGTCTAAGTTCATGTAGATGGGATTCAAAATCTTGTCTTATGACTCCAAGAGCTAATACCCTTTCCACTACATAACACTATTGTCAAGGTGTTATAGGAAGAAAGTTCTATGGAACAGTTTTATCTGTGGGCATGAGACATGATAGAGTCAATGTGGTATATCTGATGGACTTCGAGTCAGAAAAACCTGTGTTCAAATTCTGCCTCAGGTACCTATTGGCTGTGTGACCTTGAGCATTTGCTCAACAGCCTTTCTGGCACTTAATGTCAGCAAATTCTTCGACAAGGACCAGTCAGGTTCCTTCTAGCTCACAATCCATGACCCTTGGGTCAGCTATGGGTAAATAAAGAGGTTAAGAGTGTGTAAAATTAATAGACAAGGTATAAGTCTTAATTGTTTTAAAAATAGAACACTATTTCTGCTGATTTGTAGTTCAGTAATAATAAAATGGCACGTTTTTCTAAGTCATTTAGAAAATCTCTACACGAAAGATTTAGTAGAGACCCAGATATATATTTCCCAAGGCTAAATTATGTCCTTGACATTTCATTTCATCTTTCATTTTCTAGTTTCTGTTAGATAAAATACCCACACTTCAATGTAATCTTACATGTAATACATTTTTTTTCCATCTGAGATCTTTCTACATGAATAGAAGTATCTTCTTTTTTCATTTCTTGATATTTTGAAAGACAAGTTGAAATCAAACCAGAGTCTTCCTCACCGTTAGGAAGCTAGTTAGAACGATGGTGAAGTTGAATTTCTCAAAAAATAATTCATTAAAAGTCAACATGAAACATCAATGCACACTAATAAACATGTTTAGTAACTTCTTGCCATAAAATCATTTAATTTCAGTGTATAAAAAAACATAACATTTCTTCAGTTCCTCCAAGTTTCCATCACAATTTTTCATTAATTTTTTTCATACTCTTATAATGTTTATGCTATTTTCCTAGCTCTATTCTTTTCACTTTGTATTGTTTTTAAATGTTTTTCTAGATTTCTTTGAATTGCTGTTTTTAATTTGGGGGAGGGGGAGCTCATGCTAATATACCGAGCAATGAATTGTAAAGAACACAATAATCTATAAGCCTAGAAAACTAGGCAATGGATACCTGTTTTATTTCTTACGATTGCTCCTGATTTTCTTAAAAGCTCAGGGAAAATCATTTAAATCTGAAGATTTGGTATAACATTACTGTTCCCATCACAGACACTGGAAAGGCTAATTAAAGAACTCTTGTAGTGGTGATTCTACTTTCCATGGTTGAGCTTTTTTTTTCCATTTGGAAGTATAATGTCACTTTAAAATTTCCCATATTCACAATACTGATTCTTATATTATGGAAAGCTGTTAATGAAGATTAAATTTTTATAATTACTGTTGACTGTATATGAGTAGTATTTTTTCTTTTTTCATGTTAGGCTTCCTTTCTTCAAGAAAAGGAAAGGAATTTTTCCTTTTTTTCCCATTTGTTATTTAGGGACTCCTCCTTCTCTTATGTCTGTTGAAACAGCTCCTTTTTTTGAGATCTATATACTGGTGTTGAGATCTATATACTTGTGTTTATATGTTTATACATACACAAGCATATAAACAGATGTTCCATTGTCATTTCAATGTCATGTGGAATAATCCTTCTTGGTCAAAATGCTGTAATGTTTAAAGAATAAAAATCTCAACTTCATTTATTTCAGGTGTCACCATGGTTGGGAATTTCCTTCATGCTTTCACCATGATGCAGTCAGCTGTCCAGTTGCAGCTTGTGTTTGGGGAAAATTGTAGTCTGGTCTCAAAGCAAAGTGACTCACAAAAACTAGTCAGGCCTCAGGGTATTGTGGGCTCTGAGCAAAGGGGTAAGACTATAGTCTGATCAGTACAGAGAATTCAGGGAGAAAAAAATATCTTTCCAAATCTTGATGATGAATGGAGTCTCTTGCCCTTTGTGTGACCTCCCAGGGCAGTCCCCAAACAGGAGGCTCCAAAGTAAGTATCTTACGTTATGTCTGGTCAGGACTTTTCCACAGTCATCCTCCTGAGAATCAGAGGCAGTTTCTCTTGTCATTCCTATATAATCCCTAGGATTCATAATCTTCCTTTTTATTTTTGTTTCTTCAAGAAGAATAGTATGTTCTCCCAAAAAGTTGAAGTTAATATGCCATATTTAGCCATTTTAAAGTCAAGAAAGTTTTCCTCTCCAGAAAGAATAAAGCTCAGGTACTAAACCACATAAGGATCAGAATTACACAATTAAGGAATCAGGAAGCAGAGCCCAGGTGGCAGAGAAAAGGCAGGGACTTACCTGAGCTCTTCCCCAACCCTTCTGAACACCTTTAAATAATGCCATAAAACAATTCCTCGAGCAGCAGAACCCATAAAAGGATGGGATGAAATAATTTTCCAGCCAAAGACAACTTAAAGATAAATAGGAAAGGTCTGTCGTACCAGGGTGAGAGTGGAGAACAGTTTAGCACAGACTGTGCCCGCATAGACCAGGCCCTAGCAAACCAGGAACAGGCCTTGGGAGCTACTGACTCTTTAGCGGCAGCAGCTGCTTCCAGAGTTCTCAGCTCACAGACTGTGAGGGGGTCAAACAACTGATCAGAAGATTACAGGGGTCTCTTTGCTGGCACTGGGGGGCAGGACTCTGTTGCTTTGCCCATACTCAGATCCAGGTCTCAGTACTGGGTGGCAGTCCCAGGATGAGGAGGAGCACTTGCATAGCAGAGCTTGTGGGCCACAGTGGATCAGGTACCCTCAGTCACAGTTCCAGGGCAGAAAACTGCTTGTGGTCATTCACAGATCAGAACACAATGCAGGAGAATAGCAAACACCTCTTCTTAGATCGTACCACCTTGGAAGAACTGAAAACTTACAGGTTCCTAGAAGTATCTTTGAAAGCAGCTGCACAAAATCCCTGAAGCTTGGGACAGTGCACCCTCCATCCTGGAAGCAGAGCCCCACTTAAACAAAGAGTTAAAAGTCAAGAAATAAGAGTAGAAGAATAAGCAAACAACAGAAAAAAATTCTGACCTTGGAAAGTTACTGCATGGTTGTGGGTTATCCTTCATTCTTGAAGAGGACCATGACATTAGGGAGATGATGACATAACTTTCAATCGACTTTGATTTGAATGAGTGAGGGCTGTGCAAAGTCACCAGCCTCACTTTCTCCTCCATGGCCATCTGGGTTCAGTAGGATAGACAGAGGACACAAGTGTGAGTTGAATATGAAGGGATGATATTTAAAAAAAAATACAATTAAGTGTTGAGAGAGGAATGCACTGGGGGAAAGGAAAAGGTAGAATGGGTCAAATCATCTCACATAAAAGACACAAGAAAACACTTTTACAGTGGAGGAGAAGATGGGAAGGTGAGAGTGATTGAACCTTACTGTCATAGGAATTGGGTCAAAGAGGGAATAATACACACACTCAATTGGGTATAGAAATCTATCTTACCCTATAGGAAAGTAGGAAGGAAAAGGGATAAGAGAAGGGGATGGTTACAGAAAGGAGGGCAGATTGTGGGAGGTGGTAGTCAGAAGCAAAGCACTTTTGAGGACAGACAGGGTGAAAGGAGAGAGAACAGAATAAACAGAGGGGGAATTAGGATAGGGGGAAATACAGTTAGCAATCATAACGGAAAAAGTTTTTTTTTGCTAAAAAGCCTCATTTCTCAAACATATAGAGAACTGAGTCAAATTTATAAAAATAAGAGCCATTCCCCAATTGATAAATGATCGAGAGCCATGAAGTTTTCAGCTGAAGTAATCAAAGCTATCTATAGCCTTATGAAAAAATGCCCTGACTATTGATTGAAGAAATGCAAATTAAAACAATTCTATGCCTGATTGGCTAATAGGACAGAAAAGGAAAATGACAAATATTGAAGGGGATGTGGGCAAAGTGAGATATTAATGCACTGTTGGTGGAATTGTGACCTGATTCAGCCATTCCATGGAGCAATTTTGAACTATATCCAAAGAGCTATGAAGCTATTCATACCCTTTGACCAAACAATACCACTACTAGGTTTGTATCCCAAAAGAGATAAAAAACAAAAAGGAAAAGGGACGTATATTTAAAAAAATATTTATAGTGGCTCTTTTCTGATGGCAAAGATTTGGAAATTGAGAGGATGCCCATCAATTGAGGAATGGCTGAATAAATTGTAGTGTATGATTGTAATGGACTATTATTGTGCTATGAGAAATGATGAACAAAGTGACATATACTGTGTACAAAGTAACAGCAATATTGTAAGATGATCAGCTGTGAATGACTTAGCTATTCTCAGTAATACAATGATCCAAGACAACTTTGAAGGATTTAGGATGAAAAATGCTATCCATCCCCAGAGGAAGAACTGATGATGTCTGAATATGGATTGAAGAATACTTTTTTAAAATTTCCTTTATTTTTCTTCAGTTTTTTTTTAAATCTGTGTTTTCTTTCACAACATGACCAATATGGAAATATGCTTTGTATGACTAAACATGTACAATCTATATCAAATTGCTTGCTTTCTCAATGATGGGGGGTGGAGAAGGAGGAAAGGAGAGAATTTGGAACTCAAAGTTTTAAAAAATGAATGTTAAAAATTATTTTTACATTTAATTAGGGAATATAAAACACTAAACAGAATCAAGGAATTATAGAATTTCTGAGTTCAGAAGGACCTCAGAGATAGTCTATGTAGCTACAGGCACTCAATATCCTATTACACAACTAGCTTGGCTTGGCTTAGAACAGTATCAGACCTCTTCTAGGCCCTCCCTATTTCATTGCTTACTCTTCTTAGCCTAGTCTTTTGGGCCATGACCTTCATTCTCTCTCCCTTTCTCTTCCCTTTCCAAGGATGAATTACTGTAATCACTGACACAGTATTTCACCGACTGGTTTTTGAGTACACCCCTTGTTTTACTCAAATCCCAGCCACCTAAACTCTACCTTGGACTCTACCCACAGAAATCCTTGAATTTGCCTCTACTCTGTTATGGGTAAACAGATTATTTTCAGTCTTTTTGTAGCTTTGTCCTACCACCAATTCGCAGTGTGGCTGTAAGGGAGGCCACTGGTGCTATGCAGAATGCTCTGGATTTCTGAAGTCAGGAAACGTGGGTTCTTACTCCAGCTCTGTCACTAGGTTTTGGAATTTTGTGGGAGTCTCTTCAGTTCTCAAGACCACAATTTCCTCATTTGTAAAATGAAGAGAGTTCACTGGCTGTCAGATTGAGGTCCCTTTGGTGCTAACATTCTATTGCTTTCAAACATCCATATCTCTCTTGCTTCTAATGTTACTTTCTGATGGATGGATTGCCTTAGTCCTTGTCTTAGGCATTAGTTCATACTGAATTTTTTCCATAGATTTCAATGTTCTTTTTCTCCAAAATCCTAAGCTCTTCTCTAATTTTGCCTTCCACCATTTTGGGGTGGTGGTCAGGGGTGAGGGGGAAAATGGAAAGATCTCCACTTACCATATGGAATGACCAGGGTATGATCTCTTCTTAAATAACATTAGATCAAGAAACAACATAATAACATAGCTACAGCTCATGCCTTTAAGTTTCATCATCTCTGCCCATACTAATGATATTTCCAAATCACATGTAAATTTTCAAAGGCTGGGTTCAAATCCTGTCTCTGACAGGGCTGCATGTGTCAGTGCTTCTCGGACCCTCAGTTGCCCCTTTTGAAAAGTGGGGATAGTGACACACTTAGCTCCTATTTCCCAAGGGTGCTCTGAGGCTCAAATAAAATAATGTATAGAATGCTACACGGACCTTATGGTGCCACATAAATATCAGCTACCATCATTTATTTATTACTGCACTTCAAGATTAGAGGAGAAAAAACAAATAACGTTTATACGCACACACATACAGAGCAACAGGCAAACAAATAAATCCCATTTCTATGTGATTTTTCTTAGCTGCAGCCCTTGTCTTTTGATTGTACTGCCTGATTCCCTTTGCTTTTCCTTTTAACTAAGCTGTATTAATGCCTGTTGTTACAATGATTAGTCACAACCAAAGCTCCATAGCATGTTAAATAGCTGTAAGACTAGGCTCTAAATGATGCCGTCACTTGGAGTTGTCATGGGAGGGGAGTTAGGTATCAGGACTTTGAGACAATGTTTTCTCAGACTTTCAGCAAAGAGAAGCAAACCTGAAAGCTGTTGACAGGACACATTTTAGAATTGATAAGATATGGAATGCCTTCAAAAGCAATTAAATATCTGTCATGATAGTTATGAGAACAGAAGGCCCCCATATTTAAAACAGTCCTTTACAGTACCTGGTAGGCATTTAATAAGTGGTTCTTGGATGAGTGAATGAAAAAGTCTACCTGAATCCAAAAAAGTGATGTCAAGATTTAGCTGCTAACATTTGGTTGGTGATATTTCTAGGGTGGCTCCAGGAAATGGTATGTTATTTTAAGAGAATCATATCCTTCATGTGGGCTTTGAAACATCTGTTCAGGAACATACAAGTTGGAAGCTATATTTTGCTCATTTCAGTGGGAGCCCAGATGGTTGCATCCATGTACCATGTAGTATAAGTTTCAGTTATGCCCCTAGTTAATTTTATCATTATTTCCCCTTTTGTCTAACTAATTAAATTAAGACAAAGATAGTTATTTTGGGGGGGGGTATCAGACCTGTAATTTCCTTGGCATTGAGAACTACCAGTGAAAAAATTCTCTCTACCCATGTAGAATAGCACCTAGTGGAAAATTTTTGTCTTGGAAAGTTGACTGGGGGCAATGAGGGATTGTGGCTTGTCTGAGGGTCAAATTGTGGTCAGGGGCTAAGGGAGAAAATGGAAAGTGGGATTGAAGTTAGATCTTCCTGACTCTGAGGCCAGCTCTCCATCCACAGAAGTGCACTGTTTTTCCAGATATTTAATAAGAACTTGAAATACATGAGCCTTCTGATATTGCAAGTAAAAAAAAAAAACAAAACAAGTTGAACTTATTTTGTCACTAGTAATTTTAGGATAACTATGTCTGTCATATTGTTGGACAATAATCACTGAAAAATGGACAGAGACTATATGATAAAAGAAAGCAACAGAAATGCTTAGCAACAATAAAAATTTAAGTGTACAATAATAATAATTTGCATTCACATAGTACTTTAAGGTTTGTAGAGAACTTTACGTAGGTCATCTCATCTGATCCTCACAATAACCCTATGAGGTAGGCGTTTTTATCTTCATTTTACAGATGAAGAAACTGAGGCAGGCAGTGGTTAAATGACTTGCCCAAAGTCACACAGCTGATACATGTCTGAGGGAGGATTCAAATTTGTGTCTGTCTTCCTCTGTCCAAGCCTAGAATTCTATCCACTGTGCCACTTTGGTATCTAATGAATAAAATCAAAATATTAGAACCATTGTTGTGAATACTGCTCAGAGTTTTTCAAAGCCCAAAGGAAAAGATAACAAGATAGGATAATGACAACTATTTCCATTAAGGAGACCTCGAATAAAGTACATGAAAAAAATCATAAATAAAGGGTGGTTGATTATCTGGGTCCGCATTGCCCAATAGAGCCAATTTGGATGAGTGTCTCTAATTATGACAGTTTTCAGATAGTTCCCCTTTGGGAAGTCTGTCTTGAGATACTATGCAAGAGATAATAAAATCACAGAATGACAGATGTATCATTGAGCCTACTGAGCCTTAAACTATTCCAGAGAGATACATTTCTTGTTTATTCCCAAATATCTCCAGGGAAGGTGATTTCACCATGAATGAAACATTATGAAGCTGGATAATGGAAGATTAGGACAAGAGGGAGCACATTAATAACAACCGACTCACTTTTTTACAAATTCTTGCACCAATTACTGGGGGAAATGGGTTTCTGGTCTTTTTTAGGCACCTTTGGGCAAAAAGTATTCAATCTAATCCAACAAGCATTGATTAAATGCCAATAGTGTATAAGGCACTATGCTAGGAACTGGGGATATAAAGCCAAAATGACAAATAGTCCCTGATCTTAAGGAGCTTATATATAAGTATCCTCAGGTTTTGAGGATGAGACTTGGTGTTAAAGTAACAATGGAATAAAGGTATATGTAGACATTGAGGGGAAATTGGAGAGGAATGGAATGTGAAAACTATAAGAGCATTGACTATGTATCCAGAACTATGTTACATATAGTGGGAAAATTAACCCCCCCCCAAAAAAAGTCAAAGACATTAGCTCTGTCCTTGGTGGATTTACAATCTAGATGAAAAGCAAGATTCTGAACAATATGATTAGAACTGGATTCCACTAAACATCTTAAACTCAATGTGTCCTAAATGAAACTTGTTATCTTTTCCCTTAAACTCTCTCCCCCTCCTACATTCCCTATTACTGTAGAGGACAACACTATCCTCCAAATTCCTCAGGCTCAAAACCACTAGCCATACTCAATTTTGCCACAATCTCTTGATTTCACCTTTCCAATACATCTCAAATACTCCCCCTTTTTCTCCTTTGACCCTGCCACCATTCTAGTGCAGGCCTTCATCACATTGTGCCTAGATTATTTCAATAGCCTGCTGGTGGGTCTGCCTGCTTCTACTCTCTCCCCACTCCAATCCATCCTTCTTTTATCCACTTTATCCTAAAGTGCAGGTACAATTATGTCTATCCCTCCAACCCCCAATAAATTCTAGCAGCCTTTTATTGCCTCCAGGAACAAATACAAAATGCTCTATTTGGCATTCAAAGACCTTCATAATCTAGCCCCTTCCTACCTTTCTAGTCTTACACTTTTCTCTCCAATACATATTCTTCAGCACAATGATGCTTTCATCTTCAAACATTTTTTCTGGCTGTCTTCCATACCTGGAATGCTCTCCCTCCTCCCTTCTGACTATTGTCTTCTCTGGATTTCTTTAGGTCCAAATTAAAATCCCATTTTTTTTTGCTAGAAGCCTTCTGCACCCCTCTTGATTCTAGTTCCTTCTTTCCATAAATCAAGTCCTATTTATCCTGTATCTGGCTTGTTTTGTATATATTTGTTTGCATGTTGTCTCCCCCATTAGATTGAAAGCTCCATGATGGCAGGGACTGTCTTTTGTCTCCTTTTGTATTCCTAATACTTAGCACAGTGCCTAATATATAGTAGGTACTTAATTAATATTGATTGACTGATTGACAGGGGATGTGTGTGTGTGTGTGTGTGTGCGTGTGTGTATAAAATGGTAGAGTAGATTGTGAAGGAAGGAAATAAGCATTTATTAAACACCTACTGTGTGCCAGGCTCTGTGCTAAGCACTTTATAAATTTTATCTTATTTGATACTTACAACACCCCTGGGAGGTAGGTGCTATTATTTTCTCTGTTTTACAGTTGAAGAAACTGGGGTAGACAGAGGTTAAGTTACTTTCCCAAGGTCATACAGCTGGTAAGTGTCTGAGGCCACATTTGAACTCGAGTATTCCCGAATCTAGGTTCAGTGCTCTACCTACTGTGCCACATAGCTGCCCATAGTCCCTGGATTTGTGACTAGATTTGGAGGCAGACAAGTATTAATTCAAATCCTCCTTCATATATAGCTGTATGACCCTGGGAAAGTCACTTTACTTCCTGTGCTTCACTTTCCTCATCTGAAAATAAAAGGTTGGACTCAGAGTCCTTCCTGTCTCTAAAGTAGTCATCTTGTGATATATACGCATATACACATAGATACCAACACACATTTATGAATATGCATGTATTATTATTATTGTTGTTGTTATTGCCATTTCTCTGTCCCGGGAGGAAGAACCCACTATGAAGAATTGCTAGTAGGGTTATATGAACATTAAGCACTATAGGAGATCAGATGAAAATAAATTAAATGTGAACTTGAATATGTCCATATGTCAAGGATTTGTAACTTCTTCGGCATGGCTACTTCCTCCACTGGCATAGATGGAAACCCCTCAATAACTTGGCTTATGGTGTTCATGAGTCCCTGTGGCTAGAATAATTCATCATCCTGCTTTGAACTGCCCTAAACATAGACTGGTCATCATTGATCAGTCAAATCAATTATCAGATACTAGCAATACAAATGTCTTACTGTGTCTGGAAGCCTTTTCAGTCTGATCAAACCTATCAGAACTTTGGTTCTGATACAAGAGGCATAGAAAACCCAGGTCATTTTCATGACATATTGGGGCATTAATGTCTTTTTTTTTTTTTTTTGAGGATGAGCTGGGAACTGGCCCAGAAGACTTCTTAAAGTCTATTCTAACTTTAAAATCTATGATTATATATTTAAGCCATAGTTTTTGGTATTTTCAATTTAAGATTACTGGTATGAGGCAGAGGTACAACGATGTGTGGTAGATTTAATTAAATATAAAATAATAATAATAAAAAAAACTTAGAGAGGAAGAGGAAACAGTACACTCAAATACTCCAATGAGACAGTGATCTTGTTGAGGTAGATATTCCGTCCTGTCGTGCTGATAACATACCTGCCAATGCTCTATAACTCCTGTTTATGTCTTCTCATGCAGTCGTCTCAAGGGTTCATCCAGTGTGATAGGCTCTTCCTCACTTTCTCTTGATATCATGATGATACCAATGGAGGATACAGTATGTCCTTTAGCTTTTGCCATAAGATTGGACCATTTCTTTTCCTTTCCCTAATCAGACATTAATAGCAACCTCTGTACAACTTCTTGGTAATTACTTAATTATAATGTGTTATAACCCATTCCTACTCACCATGTGCCTCCCCATTGACTTTTGGGTAAGGCTGAACTTTATTTCTTTGGCCATTGTAACACTCTATGACTTGTAGTCGTGCAGCATCTAATGTCACTGGAAATATGGCTATCATAAAGATGAGGACTTCTTTCAGGAAGAGACTTGGGGGCTCTAAAAGAACTTCACAAATTCCCCAAAAGCAAGCTCATTCTGCTCCTTATGTTTAATTTTGAACTTAATTAATTGCCTGTATATTGTATATCCATGTGTATTCATATGTGTATATATCATATACACAATATACACACACATGTGCATACACACATACATACACATGCAATAATATATGCAAAATATTAATATTAGATATAGCATTAACAAAAATAAACCTATCAATATTCATAAAGCACTATGTTAAGCAATTAAGCACAAATGAAAAAGTCTTTATTTTTATGGAGCTTGACGATAACATATATGCAGTGCAGAAGAACAGATTGTAATGCACTTTCTTTAATGTCACTTATAAAACAATATAGGTTTCTGATGTTGAATCATTTGATAATGCCAAGGACTTTAGTGGTCAGGATTTTCCTTTTAAGAGTCTTCGGTGTCTTTGACTGCTAAAGAAATAATTACTTTCAGAAGAAGGAGCCAGGTCACATTTCTACAAGGGTTACTTTCCTCTATTACAGGTACTATGGTCAGACTGTTAGGAGGGCATGCAGTTTGGGGGGCACTGATGTCCCCAGGACTCTTGGGCTTATTTGTCTATTAGTGACAGCCAATAGTTGTTAGTGGGAATAGTGGATACTTTCTCCACAAGGGTTATTTTCCTTGATGATGGCTATAAAGGTCAACCTAAAAGTATGGCCTGTAGTTGTGGGAATACTACTATTCTTAGGGCTCTAAAGCTCAGGCTCATAGGCTGTCTACATTGGAAACCATGAATACTTCCATTGGGAAAAACTTTGGGAAGTGCTGGATGTGGTGAGCCCTGAATAACATTACAAAAAATCATATTGACTGATGTGGAAGTCATTCCTAAACCAACTTTGTGTTTAGTCTGACTGCTAACTTGTTGGGACAAAGATCGAAATTATAACAAAGCTGTAAGAAAGAATATCAAAGAGAAAAAGATGTGGCATAAAATTTAAATTTCTCTAAGCTAAACTACTTAAAGAAATTATGGATACTGCAAAAAGAGAAAGATGACAGAAGGGAAATTGACATTGATTATAATTGACTCATATAAAAGATTAATATAAATCAGTTGTTATTAGCCACACAAAGAGTCACTTTAGTCAGCAAATACTTGACCTTCTTGCTAAGAAGGAGGACATGGAAGCAAATGGTGTGGCTGATTTAGAGTGTAAACATGTTTGCAAAATCTTCAGAAGAACATTATTGGCATTTTTGCTTGTTAAATATTAGGAAGCAAAGATGGTTAACTTCAGTTTGAAGAAAGCTTGGTGAGAGATTTGCTAAGAAAACACACCTCAAGCACCTTTAACAATGAAAATGGAAGGATTGCAAAGAGTTAAAAGATGGAAAAGATCTTTCAACATTTTTATAACAAACTCTTTCTGCTGTCAAAGACACTAAAGCTATCACATTGGAACAACCAGCACTGAGTCCCAAGGAACTAAAAATACTACTAAACAAAACACAGATGGGAAAAAGCAGCTAGATGGTACAGTGGACAGAGTCAGCAAGACCTGGGTTAAATTCTGACTCAGACACTTTCCTAGCTATGTGACTCTGGACGAGTCACTTAGCCTCTACTAGTCTCATATTCATCATATGTAAAATGGAGATAACAATAGAAACTTTCTTCCAGGATTGCTATGAGAATCAAATGAGATAACATTTGTAAAGTGCTTAGCACAGTGCCTGGCACATAATAGGCAATATATATGCTTATTCCCTTCCCTTCCCTTCCAAATATATAGGGAAAAGATATTTATGTTGGAAGTGACATAATTTTGAGGGCATTGGAGGACTGGTTTCCAAAATATCTGAAAGAAGTAATATGTGAAAGTCATGGAAAAAATTCTTAGTCATTATTAACTCCCCCCTCATGTGACTAAGAGCACATCAGTTCAGTTATTAGTTATCCATATGCCTACTTTCTCATCTATATAAAAGTTTTATCAGAAAATTTACATGTGTGTCCAGGAGATCCTTGATTAGAAAAGAATTAGCCAATTTTGCAGATGATTTTCAAGAATAAATAATATATTTACCATCAAATGGTTGGTTGAAAGTTGTAGAGGCTTTAGATGGTAGAGACAAGATCCCACTGTTAATGATATATTAATGATATATATTACATATACACATATATTCACATACATATAAACACACATACATGATACATATGTGTATGCATGTACACCTATTATCTATGTCTATTTAGATGTTTGGTTTAGTCAGTAGGGCAAAACATCAGGCTGTCCCCCATAAGGATAGAGCTTATCTTCCATACAAGGATTCCTTGGAATATATAACAACAGAGATAACCTTATTCAGTGACCCTTTAGTAATGAATATCCCATGAGTCACAGACCAGGGAGATATTTGCTTGCCAAAGGTGTGTACCAAAGAGATTCTTGAGATACTTGTTCTCAGATGATATTTGATTAATTATACTGAGTCTGAAATTCTAGAGCCTACTAAATGAGATCCATAGTTATTCAAAACAATATACTTCAAGGGAAATCGATAAAAGCTTTTAAAATCTAGTGAAAATACCATACTATAGACATAGACCAGGAACACAAGGATTAAGGGGAAAAAAGATTTATTTTTAAGAGAGAGGCAGGGGAGAACAGTGTAGCCTGCCACATATTATATGGAAGTAGGCAAGACTTGGCTTTATCTATAGGATGGTCCTACCAATTATTAGACATTTAACATCTATGGTGAATATTTGACTCAATTTTTCATTTTTCAACTATTTCTATTGAAATCTTTCTGAAAAAATCTGTGTCTCTTATAGCCTGAAATGGTCAGAGGAATCTGGTAGAAGAGATATTTCTAAACCATTTGTTTCAATGGGAAATGATAATGTGGGTGACAAAAAAAAATCAAAGACCCATCTTTTTTACTTTCCAATGGAAAGTTGAATTTTTTAAAATTTATTTTGATCTGTTAATAATCACTTCCATATGCTTTTGAGTTTAAAATTTTTCTCCCCCTTCCTCCCCACTACCCTCCCCAAGATAACGCATGATCTGATATAGGCTATACATTTACATTCATATTAAACATATTTTCACATTAGTGATGTTGTAAGTAAGAATTAAAACCAATAGGAGGAACCATCAGAAAGAGGCAACAAAACTCAACAGAAGAGAAAAAATAGTAATTCAATGGAAAGTTGAATTTTAAAAAAGCACTAATAGGTTATTTAGACAAAGTAAATTACAGCTTAAATTTTTTTTCAATTAAAAAAAATAACTGTACTTAACAAATCAAACCAGCATTTTCAGTTGGAGAGTAGAGTAGAAAAAAAAGGATTGTATATGAAATAGTGAATCTCTATTATTGCCTATTCTTTTAAAATATATAGTAAATTCAATATGTAACTTTCAAAGTTGTTCTGCTTCTTTGTGACTCATTTTCCCCTTTGTTCTCTTCTCTGAATTAAAAATGTATCAAATATCTTTGTACTAAAATGTCTACCATACTCCACACCTCATAAACTCTAATTTTTTTTTTATCAAATGTCTTTTTTTAAAAAAAAACTATATTGGAAGAGTCAGTGTGATATATGATATAGCGGCTAGGGTCTTGGTTTTGATACCATGAAGAGCCAGGTTCATGACCTGTCTCTCTGATACTTACAGGTTGTTTGACGCTGGGCAAGGTATTTAATCTCAGGCAACTGACTAGGCCAATGTTGTTAAACTCAAATAGAAATGAAGGCCACTAATCTATAAATAAGGATCTTTGCTGGCTACATACTTAGTTAATTTTAAAATGTAGTATTTATGTTTTATTATATGTTTATTTGTAATATTTACCTAATTACATTTTAATTTGATTCTGGCCAAACTTGAGAGTGTTGGGGAATCCATGTGGCCACTTAGCCCTGTGTTTGACACCTCTCTTCTAAGATTATAAGTCGTAGAGAAGGTGCCATCCTTCATTGATAGGGGAAGTATCCTCATCTGGGAGCTCCTATACCAAAGAAATCACAGATCCAAGGCATTGGATTCCATATATTCTATATTCGATTCCATGAGTTTTTTTTTCCATCTAACTTGGTTAACTAACTAAATAAAAATGATTGTAAAAAAATTTAAGAATGGGATAAAAATGCATGATGAAGCTTTCTAGATTCGTCACAATTTATGTGTTAAACAATTCTCTGTAGATAGTTATTAAAGGTAAATGTGGATTTTATTTCGGATAGGCAAATGTGTATACTACAGTGAGGTTCTAGATTAACAGAACACTGGTAAGGGCTTCAGACAGAAGGTGAGTGTGCCCAAAGGAGTGGGGACAAGAAATAAAGGAAAGGGAGCTACTGAAGGAAATAGAAGATTACGAGAAAAATGACTGAATTAGGGTTGGAGTAGCTACAAGTGAATAAATACACTAATTGGCCTCAAGAAGAGCTTCCTAAAATGTCTTAGAAACCAGGGACAGTAGGGGGAAACTGATCTAAGGATAATATGCACAAGAAAGAGAGACAAATTGGTTGAGACTCAGAGAAAGATTTTTCCAGAAGGAAAATAAGACCTAGGTAGAGATTTGCCTTATCAGTGACTACGACTGAGATAAAGAGAGCCTGAGTGAGTTTGGACTAGGGCTAGAAACAGGGGCAGAACTAGGAAATGAAACTGAGAAAACTATGAGAGCCAGTTTCATCCTAATTTGTGGCAATGGTGAGACTTCAGATTTGTAATAGCCAGATTGATTTTATATAACCTAAATTGGCCATGCATTGGGGAGACAATTTTTTTTTAATTTTTTCATTCTAACTGAATAACTGGGGGTATAATAGAAAGGTACATGAGGAAAGGAGAAAGGAATAATTGCAACATCGTGGCCTTTGTAGAAGGAAATCCTGAGCCCTAAGGGACTATTACCAGCAGCAGAACGCGGGGCAGCCTTTGGGTATGCCCTGGGCCCAGTTCATCACAAGGTCTTTGTACACTTTTGTAAACATATATGTTAAAGGGAATAAGAAATCAGTTTTAGTGGTGACTTGGGAAAAGCCTCAGCAAGAAGGTTTGCTGAGGTCTGATTTAAGATGTGTTTTTAAAAAGGGAAGGGCTATTTGGTGGATGGGGAAAAGGATTTCTCCTCTTTTGAGGACAAGAAATTGATGAGGCTCATCACGTAATAATAATGATGGGCATATGTTTATAAAAATGTTCCTCACCACAGTCATGAATAATTGGTAGTGCAAATGTTATTATCTACGTTTTATTGATAAGGAAGTTGATGTGTATATGGCCTTCAGCCTTGCTGTACATATTAGCCTTAAGCGCTTGGCCTTCTATTGCTCTGGTCTTTGCTGCTGCTACAAAGGTTCTCTTTCCCTCTTCAGATTTTCCTGGTGAATTTAGTTTGCTTGTCTTCTTTGTCTTTAGCACATCCTGTCCTATTATACTCATAGGCATGAATAGTGTCAGTTAATACGAATTGATTAAGCACCTACTATGTGCCAGATGCTCTCTTATGTACTGAGAACACAAAAAAAGGTAAAACAGTCTATGACCTTGAGCAACTCACTATCTAATGGGAGAAATGACATGCAAACAACCATGTGTAAACAAGCTATGTACTGGATAAATAGGAAGTAATTGTAACTCCTATTCCAAAGCCCTTTGGTATGAGACTCTCTCCTTATTGGTGGAGATGAATGACCTTCCCTATGTGAGGGGCCAGGTGGAGTTGGCAAGAGGTGAGAGCTTCAATTCTCATCCAGTCCCCAAACTCTTCACTGGAGAGTCTCCATTTAGAACTCTCTAAGGGAGAGTCTTTTCCAAGCATCTTTTTTGAGTGTGGAGTCAAATTGGCTTCCAGTTTCAAGAGAGAAGATGAAAGAGGCCAACATCAATCACTTCAGGATGCTGAAGGAAAAGACTCTGGGAAGGCATGAGAGGAGATGGCTGTCCCCATCATATTCCCTATTCCCAATTTGCTACATTAGAGACTTCAGGGAATTTCCCCTTGGGTGAGCTAAGTTATATCACCCCCAATGAGAAAGCTCCTTCACTCTGTATTGTCTGGTATGTTCTCTCCTATGTTTACCTTCTATGATTTCTGTTTCACTATCATTAGGATAAATGAGTTTCTTTGCTATTTTCTATGTACATTCATCATGGAACTGGCACTAGGTGGGGAAGGAGTCAAGCCTTGGATATAGAGTTTAGGGTTCCCCTTTCCCCCCAGAAATGGGGTTCAATGGAACACAATAATATAACCAAGACAGGTAATATTTAATGGAGCGGATAGATATATTTCTAGCTTAGTACCTTCTCTCTCTGAGGAAAGCAGAGTGATGACTTCTGATTCTAGCCTCCTGTTTCCCCTCCTGGCAGGAACGGAAGTCTCCCTTACAGAAGGGTGGGGGAGGACGCCAGAGATGTTTATTCTGCCTCCCTTTGAGCCACACCTCTTCTTTCACGTGGAGCCTTCTCTACTCATGCAGGGCCCATTCCTCTATCCTTACATATTTGACAGCAGAAAGGCACAAGTACTAGGAGGGACTAGGGGATTGGGAAAGGCTTGTAGTACAAGGTGGGATTTTAGCTGGGGCATAAAGGAAGCCAGGGAAGGCAAGAGGTAGAAATGTAGAGGGAGAGTATTCTAGGCATTGGGGACGGCCAGAAAAAAAATGCCCTGAGCAGAGGGATAGAGTGTCTTGTTTGAGGAAGAGAGTAACTATTGAGGTATGAGATGAAAGAAGACTAGAAGGGCCAGATGAAATTATGAAGGTCTTTGAATGCTAACCAGAGGATTTTTTTATTTGAAAGTGTGGGCTGTCTGTGCTAACACACTGAAGTACATTTAACTCATACTCTGTATAGGCCTATAATCATGCTTCTAGACGGATCTGGTGCCTGTTACTTCCTTGTTTTAGGCTGTGAGCTCATTGAGAGCAGGCATGGGTGGCATTCCCCTTCATATACATGACACCTACCCCAGAGCCTTGAGCATTTTTGCTGTTGTTGGGATTTCATAGCTGTAGGAAACCCCCAAGTATGCGTAACCTCCCTCTACCAGTGTGGATCTGCAATCTATGTTCCTAGAGAGCTTCCTGAGGGACTGAGAAGTCACCTGTCCAGGGACCTGTAATCACTACATGTGAGAGGTTGGACTTGAGTCTAGATTTCCTGACCGGCTCCATTTTCTGCTATGCTCAACTGCCTTTACTTCTGGAATATTTTCATGTAGTCTCTTCCAAGTACTACCATTGCAGCTAGTAAATGATTGAATTGAGTTTAATGAAGCTGAGAACTAGAGAGGTTGGGAGCTGTTCATGTTTACACAGCTAAGGACTTTTGATGTGTGTGTGTGTGTGTGTGTGTAAATCCATCTACTAAGACACACACACACAGGAACTATGTGAATACAACTACAAAGTCCTCTTTATGAAAATAAAGATTGAAAATAAATAATTGGAGAAATAGTCATTGTTTGTGGGCAGGGTAAGCCAATATAATAAAAATGACAATATTACCTAAATTAATTTATTTATTCATACCATATCATTCACATTATTAAAGCATTACTTTATTAAGCTAGAAGCAATAATAAAAAATCTATCTGGAGGATAAAAAACATCAAAAGTCTCAAGGGAAATGATGAAAAAAGTCATAATAATAATTGCTAGAATTTATATTTTACTTTAAGGTTTGCAAAAACTTTACAAATGTCATCTCATTTTTACCTCACAACAACCCTAAGAGGTAAGTAATGTTATTATCCCCATTTTATAAGCATGGCAACTAGGGCAGACCAAAGTTAAGGGATTTGCCCAGGGTCACAGAGCTACTAGTATCTGATCCAGAATTTGAACTCAGGTCATCCTAACTCAAAGTTCAACATTCTTTCCACTCTGTCACCTAGTCATACCTAGAGAGGAAGAGGGTTTAGCAGTACTGGATCTCAAACTATGCTGTAAAGTAGTCATCATCAAATTGAGGTGGATCAGATGAACAGATTAGGTATTCAAAAATAAAGGTAGAAAGGAAGGAAGGAAAGAAAAGAAAAAAGGAAGGAATGAAGGAAGGAAGGAAGAATTAAAGAAAAAAAGGAAACAAGGATATATTAAGTGCCTACTATATGTTAGGTGATTTGTTAGACACTCAGGATACAAATAGAAGCAGAAAGAAAAGACAATCCATGTCCTCAAGAAGCTTATATTGTAATGAGGGGAAATCAATACAAAAAAAAGATCTCAAAAGGGTGGGGTTAGGGAATGAACGTACTGAGAGAGAATGGTTTTGAAGTCCAGAAGAAGTCAGAATCACGACCTCAGCCCCTCCACAAAAAAAAAAAAAAAACAACAAAAAACATAAAAACAAAAAGACAAAAAAACAAACCCATAGGCCACAGGAGAAACTTACCAATAGAAGAAGAGGATGGGTGGGCCTTACAGAGGGATATTCCATGGCTAATGGGCCTGGGGGGGTGGGGGGGTTGGGGTAGATGGTTCCAGGTCAAGGAGGCCCTAGACATGGAGGAAAGTTCCAGAATGGGCTTATAGTAGTTTCTGAAGTTCAAAGGAAGTCAGGAGGAGAATAGCAGCACAGCCTTAGTATCCACTAAAATGAAAGGCACTAGATACTGTGGTGGTGAGTTACTATTTGAAAAAAAAAGCTTCTGGGAAAACTGGAAAGCAGTCTGGTACAAGTTAGATGTAGACCAATACCTTACACCATACACAAAGATCAACTCCAATGACGAGATGATAGTCACATCATAAACAAGTTAGAGGAACGAGGAAGAAATAATCAGATCTTTGAATTGAGTAAGGGTTCGTAGCCAAACAATGACTAGAGAACGTCACAGATGATTATATTTTAAAAGTTTTTCCACAAACAAAACCAGTGGAGCTAAAATGAGAAGGGAGACAATTGGGGAGAAAAAAATCTTTGTAGCAAATTTCTCTAATAAAAGTCTAATCTCTAAGATATAAAAGAAACTGATTCAAATGAATGAGTCATTCCTCAGTTGACAAAGAGTCAAAGGATATAAACAGGTAGCTTGCTAATGAAGAAATCTAAGTTATCAACAGTCATATGATAAAAGTGGCCCAAATTACTAATAATAAGTGAAATAAATATTTAAGTAACTCTAAAATTCTATTTCACATATATGAAGATGATAAAAATAAAAGAGATTTAAAGAAAGGTTTGTTCTTTATGAATTGCTATGGTCAAAGCCCCCTCATTATTGCTGGCCAAACTTCTGGTAATAAGCACCTCCAATGCATTAGACTGGTCCTCAGATGACATAAGTCAGAGGTGTCAAACAAGCAGCCTGCAAGCTGTATGTGGCTCATAACATTCCCAAGTGCAACCCAAACCAGATTAAAATGTAGCTCCTATCCAATTTTAATGTATTGGTGTATTAATAAAAAAGAAATAGTGTAAACATTTGTAGTTTTCCAAGTCAGGATATGGCCCACAGGGATCCTTATCATGGCTTAGTGCCGCCCCCCCCATTTTTATTTAAGTTTGACACCATCATAAGATATGAATCTCTTTCCAGCTGGTCATAGATTTGTAATGGTCCAGTGATTAAATAATTCTCAACCTACTATATGTTTTTCATTTTCTGTTCCATATTTATCTAACTCATGTTTATCTTAGCACAATTCCCTAATAAATGCTTATTGACTGACTGACTTCCCTTGTCCCTGCTTCTCCTATTTTAGATTTTAAGTTATTTTTGGCCTTCCTACCTTATCCAAGGTAGGAGGTCTTTAAACACTTTTGGTCACATTTGAATATGACTGTGCTGACACATTTCTTTTTCTTTTTTTCTTTTCTTTCTTTCCTTCTTTCTTTCTTTTCTTTTCTTTCTTTCTTCCTTCCTTCCTTCCTTCCTTTCTTCTTACAAGGCAATTGGGGTTAAGTGACTTGCCTAGGGTCACACAGCTAGTAAGGGTCAAGTATCTGTTTTGAAACTGGATTTCAACTCAGGTCCTCCTGACTCTAAGGTCAGTGCTCTACCCACTGTGCCATACACCTTTCTTTCAATAAAGAAATTGGTTCATTCTTTTCATAAAAATCCCCAAAGAAGCCTCCTCAACCTGCTTGTTGATTCATCCCAGTGATGATGGGTTAATTTTGGTAGTGCTTAATATTCATTTTTTACATTCTTGATTTTATTTATTGTTTAATGTGTTAATTGATTAAATGTGGCTTCTGCTACTTGGAGAATAATTAAAGTGAATCGAAAAGGGAACAGATTTCATAATTGGCCAAAGTGTTCAAGATATCACGTATGTGATTCACAGTTATGATGTGGAATTTAATCTAGTAATGAATTTGTTGCCTGTTATTTCAAGGCAGACAGCATTTTGCAAATATTAGGGTTCTTTTTTCCCCCCTCACATGAGTAATCACTCTTTATAAAGAAAACAGTGATGACATCTCAATTCCTTTGAAATCCTTGCTGTCATAAATAAGCAAATGGAGAATGAAAGATGAAATTTGATGCTGTATAACTTCATGCAACTGAAAGTTATTTCAACTGATTTAATAGCTGGGACAGGTTGAAGCACAGATTTTGATTGGAATTTGCAAGACTTTATTTTTTATTTTTAAAACTTTTTTTGTTATTCATACTTGTAATTTCACTGTTACAGAGAACTTCTAATTAGGAAAGAGGTCTGGAACTGTTCTACGATTAGTAGTCTTAGGCAGTAAGAAGCAAAGTGAATTACTCAGGGTCACATAGCTAATGAAGATCAGAGACAAGACTTAAGAGCCCAGGTCTTCTTGACTGAAAGGCAGGCTCTCCATCCATTAACCATGCTGGTTTTCATTTTATAAATTATTATTATTATTATCATCATCATATTATCAAAACTATTAATACAATTAATATCAAGCTATTAAAATTATTATTACAAATTCTCCAGTGGAGATGAGTTGGAGCAGAATTGACTTGGCTTACACATTTAAGTCATCCATGAAAGCAACCTATCCCATGCCTATGTTTTGATACTTTGAAAGAACCATGATTTCATCTGTGTGGATATTTCCTGAACCAACCTAAATTACATACGTTTCACACCTTCACAGACAGTTCTTCATGAGCTACAGAGGCCAGTATGTTAGTGATGATACTCTCCACCTCCAACAAGGACAGCCCTGACATAACAGATGTATAGTCTATGGTCCATTATGTTGAGGACAGTTCTGTCTTGGTGTTAAGTACCTGGCAGAGACTGAGCTCTGAAACAGTAGCCTTGAAGAACCCCAAGCTTAGGTTTTAAATTTCACACATGCAAGAAAGAGCAGAGCTTCAAGAGGATGGCACTGCTGACTTTCTAGTATCTGGGCAGCTAAATATTGACTATAAGTAAGCCTAATTAATTGGGCACCTAATTAATTAGGTGATGTAATGTGTAGAACACTGGTCTTGGAATCGGTAAGACTTATTTTCATGAGTTTAAATCCAGCCTTAGACACTTATTAGCTGTGTGACCCTGAGCAAGTCACTTAATCCTATTTGCCTCAATTTCCTTATCTGTGAAATGATCTGGAGAAGGAAATGACAAATCACTCCACTATCTTTCCCAAGAAAACCCTTAAGGGGATCAGGAAGAGTCAGAAGCTACTGAATAACAAAAAGGCACTACCAACATTTAAATGAGTGAATTTTGATGTATAAAATCTAATGAAAGCTTTTCAATCACTTATTTCCATCATGATTCTTTGGCCATTTCTTTTCCTTCCTTCTCTTTTCTTTTTATATGTTATAAACAGATGGCATATGCTCTAATCTTTTGGTTCTACTTTTTTTTTAACTTTGTTTTACTTCAGAAAGTTCTTTCAGAATTTCTTTATATTCCTCTACTTGCTTGTCTTCATTGCAATATACTTAGTATTCCATTATATTGGTGTACAACAATCTGTTCAACCACTCTCCTAATTGTGGGACATTTATGTTCCTTCCATTTTTAATGTTTTGGATAAATACAAATAACTTACCTTCCAGTGGACTCAGGTTGATTTTTCCATGTATGAGACCAGACGTTAAACATTTCAGAATCTTAGATCTAGAGAAATTAGAGTATATATAGTCCCTTGTTTTCCAAGGAGGAAACAGAGTCACAGAGATATTGTCAGTCAGTTTGTTCAAGATCAGATATCTTACAAAGAGGCAGAACCAGGATACTGCTAGCTATTATTATTATTCCAACCTGAGTCCTATGACTCCAAATAAAGCACTCTTTCTGCTGTGCTACAGTGTTCTAAGGTTTGCAAAGCATTTCACATATTTGATGTACAATTTGATGACAATTTGATCTTAACAACCCCATGAATCAGTTGTAAAAGGCATTATCATTTCCATGTTATAGATAAGGAAACTTAGATTCAGCAAAGATAGGATATATCCTATCCCTCAGCTACTGTCAAAAGCAGGATTTCATCCCAGGTCATCCTAACTTCAAATCTAGTATCCTCTCTATTATGCTACTCTTCTTTCACAGGATGAGAAGATGTATACGTTGTGATTAGTACCAGTGAAGGGAACATTGACATGAAAGAGAACAACGTGTCAGTTGCATAGTAAAAGACAGTGGTGAAAGACAGTTCAAAGAATGTGCATGTAGTTTCCTGGATGTTCAATTAAGGTAGCATCTTACTTATCTTTCTTTTTTTCCCAGCACCAGTCAGCGCAGCAACATGTACTGGGGATGTGGTATGAGGACAAATTTGCAGTGGCAGGTCAGTTGGCATTTTCTAGCCTCCTTTCCATGATTGTAATTATCACTGCCCGCTGCTGGTCTTATGCTTCTGAGAGTCCCATGCACATGTTTCCTTTCCTGCTCACTTCTGAAGAAGTTGTTAATATTACTTCCCCACAGGAACTCCAAAAGAACAGGGTCTTCCACTTGGCATACTTTTATAAAGATTGCTAAAGCCTGTTGAGTCATTCCATGGCCTTGATTGATTATACAAATGATGCGTAAGAGTCTTTCCCTCCTCTTATACTGTACAAGGAAATTAAAAAAAAAGTATATAAAAGGGAAATCATCGAGACTTACACTTCCAGGAGCCAAGATGGCAGAGTAAAAAGGTAGTTGCTCTCACCCTCCCCTATCAACCTCTGAAAACCCGGAAAATATCACCCCAGAAAAAACCCTGGAACAGCTGAACCAGAAGAAAGATGGGGTGTAGCAGTACAGTAGCCCAGGTAGCTAGAGGGATTAATGGGAAAGGCCCCTCTTACCCTTAGGGAGGGGGAGCAGTATAGAACTGGGAGTTGCCCATCCAGCTAGTGGAAAGATCCACTTTAGCACACCAGGAGGAGATTCTAGTGCCTCGGCATTCTACAGCAAATGGGTCTCCCAGTGCCTCAGCAAAAATAAGGGAAGCAGCACTACAAAGGGCCCCAGGCAGATAAGCACCCAGTAGCATTCATCTGAAAGGAGCTGAAGAAAGTAACCTAGAGGTGCCAAAAAGTTCCAGCCTTGTTGATTTCAGCCCAACACCAGGTAAGCTGTCAGAACCCTACAACCTCCAACTGCCAACCAGGAGGAGATTCTGAAGCCCAGGTGGTGGAGCAGGCAAAGGCCAACAGCTGTACCTCTGAGTGCCTCAGTGAGGGTGGGGTAACTGGGTAGGCTGAGCTAATATAATAAAAATGACAATTCTGCCTAAGCTAATTTACTTATTCAGTGCCATACCAACCAAACTACCAAAAAATTATTTTATAGAGTTAGAAAAAATAATAACAAGATTCATTTGGAAGAACAAAAGGTCCAGAATATCAAGAGAACTAATGAAAAGAAATGCAGGGGAAGGTGGCCTAGCCATTCCAGATCTTAAATTGTATTATAAAGCAGCAATCATCAAAACTGCTTGGTACTGGCTAAGAAATAGAGTGGTGGATCAGTGGAATAGGTTTAATATTCAAGACACAGTAGTCAATGACTATAGTAATCTATTATTTGATAAACCCAAAGACCCCAGCTTCTGGGATAAGAACCCAATCTTTAAAAAAAAATACTGCCTGGAAAACTGGAAAAGAGTATGGCAGAAACTAGGCAAAGACCAAAATCTCACACCATATACCAAAATAAAGTCAAAATGGGTTCATGATTTAGTTATAAAGGCTGATACTCTAAGCAAACTGGGAGAGCAAGGAATAGTTTACCTGTCAGATCTATGGAGAACAGAAGAATTCATGACCAAACAGGAGATAGAGAATATTATGAAAAGAAAAATAGATAATTTTGATTACATTAAATTGAAAAGTTTTTGCACAAACAAAGCCAATGCAACTAAGATTAGAAGGAAGGTAGAAAATTGGGAAAGAATTTTTACAAGCAGTCTCTCTGATAAGGGCCTCATTTCTAAAATATATAGAGAAAGTCAAATTTATAAGAATACAAGCCATTCCTCAATTGATAAATGGTCAAAGGATATGAACAGACAGTTCTCAGATGAAGAAATTAAAGCCATCTATAGTCATATGATAAAATGCTCTAAATCACTATTGATTAGAGAAATGCAAATCAAAACAACTCTGACGTACTACATCAAAACACTCAGAATGGCCAACATGACAAAACAGGAAAATGATAAATGTTGGAGAAGATGTGGGAAAATTGGAACACTAATGTATTGTTGGTGGAGTTGTGAAATGATCCAACCATTTTGGAGAGCAATTTGGAACTATGCCCAAAGGGCTATAAAAATGTACATACCCTTTGACCCAGCAACAGCACTTCTAGGGCTATATCCCAAAGAGATCACACAAATGGGAAAAGGGCCTATATGTACAAAATTATTCATAGCAGCTCTTTTTGTGGTGGCAAAGAATTGGAAATCAAGAGGATGCCCATCAATTGAGGAATGGCTGAGCAAGTTGTAGTATATGAATGTGATGAAATGCTATTGTGCTATAAGAAATGATGAACAGACTGACTTCAGAAAAACCTGGAAAGACTTGTATGGTCTGATGCTGAGTAAAATGAGCAGAACCAAGAGAATGTTGTACACAAAAATAGCCACATGGTATGATGACTAATATTGATAAACTGAACTCTTCCTGGAAATACAAGGATCTAAGACATCTCCAGAGGCCTTTTGATGGAAAATGCTATCCACATCCAAAGAAAGAACTATGGAAGTTGAATTGCTATTTTTTTTCTCTTCTGTTGAGTTTTGTTTCCTCTTTATGATGGTTCCTCCTATTGGTTTTAATTTTTACTTACAAAATCACTAATGTGATAATATGTTTAATAGGAATGTAAATGCATAGCCTGTATCAGATTGTGCTCCATCTTTGGGAGGGTGGTGGGGAGGAAGGGGGAGAAAAATTTTAAACTCAAAAGCATATGTTGATAAATCAAAATAAATTAATAAAAAGGGAAATCATTTCTATAAATAAAAATTATCCTTATTCAAATGACCTGAAGGGAATGAGCAATGACTTGCTCATTTCTGTTAACACTTCCCACCCCTCTTCTATACAATAAAGACAATTTATCAATACCTAAGCATCCAGAAAATAAACAACTATTGGTCCTTAAGGGACAGAGAAGATCATTTTTTCGTCATTCTGCTCTAACAATTGCTACCCAGACACAATTTCTGTTTCTTAGGAGAGTTTTATTTATGGATTGCCTTATAATTGCTTAAAGAACATCTTTTTGGTTTTGTTTCCATAAAAAGGTTGCACATCTAAATTTAAAAAAAAATTCTTCCATTTCAATTTACTCTAAGCATTCACTTAAAATGAGATTGTGATCAGACAAAAGTGATCCTTGGTGTGGCCTCTCATTTACTAAATAACTAACCCTGCTTAGTTTATGGATCAGTACAAGACGATAACCATGAGCTGTGGACCTTGTCTATGAATGGGGTTCTTGGGATATACTTTGAGCAAAAGAACAGAGGCTTCACTTCAAATGAAATTGAAATTCCCAGGTCAGAATGTCCCATTCTACCCTTCTAAAATATGCCAAGGGCAGAAAATAGAATATATGTCTATAGTAGGAAAATCCTGTGAGTCTGGTATTCTGAAGACCAACGTAGAGCATAGATAATCCCCCTGAGGTCTGGTTCAGATTTCAGAATTTTATGGAGGAAGAATTGCATTATGGATGGATTGCTTGACTTGAGGAGTCAGGAAGACCCAACTGCAAATCCCGCCTTTGACACTGATTAACTGTGTGATCATGAGCAAACTTTCAATTTTAATTTCATGTTTGTGAGATGGTGATAATATCTGTGGTAGCTACTACAAATTGGGTTTATGTTAAGCTCAATGAATAAAAAAGATTTTGTAAAGTTTTATAAGTAACATTGTAATTATTTTCATCTTGAGAAGAAAAAGCACTCACCTCTTCATTGAATATACAAACATCCTTCATCTTATCTTGAAAGCCTCTTTTCCTATATACTAAGGCAATAATGTACTTCAAATCACTTCTGTTCATTTATATCTGTAAGTCTCCTTTTAGATTCATTTTGAATGGACAGCTCTTGTTCAGTCATTTCAGTTATGTCCAACTCTTTGTGACCCCATTTGGAGTTTTCTTGGCAAAGGTAATGGAGTGGTTCACTATTTCCTTCTCCAGTTCATTTACGGATGAGAAAACTGATGCAAACAGGGTTGATAAGTGACTTATCCAGGGTCACACATCTATCTGAATTCAGGAAGATGAATCCTCTTGACTCCAGGCCTGGCTCTATTCACTTCCCCATCTAGCTGTCCATTGACGACTCTAAAATGCACTTATTTCAGGATTCTTCTCTTTTAACTAATCTATAATACTTATTTATGTATTTTTCTTTATGTTCTCTATTTTATTCTCTCTCTCTCTCTCTTTGTTTCTGTGTCTGTTTTTCTCTTGTTTAAGATATACTACTAAATGTTTCTTTATTTGGTCATTCCAGTTGGTCCTTGTTGGAGTCAGGAAGACCTGTGTTGAAATCCAGCCTCAGTCACTTACTAGTTGTGTGACCCTGCCTCAGTTTCCTTAGCTATAAAATGGGAATCATAGAAGCCCCCAGCTCATAGGATTGATATGAGTATGAAATGAGATGTTTGTAAAGCACTTAGCATAGTGCCTGTCATTTGGTACATGCTTAGTAAATACTTGTTTCCTTCCTTGTTTGGGGTGTATAATGATTTGCCCATAATTGATTGATGTTAGCCAGTTAGTGGTCATTAATAAAAAAAATGTGATATACACTTTAGAAACAATTGAGTTTCACCTTTGGTATTATTTTCTTGATTCCCCCTCATCATTCTTCATCATCTGCCCCTACCCTACATTGTTTTATCTTTCTGGTGCAACTAGAACTAACATTTTCTTTCCATCAGTGAAAAGAAGTTATTCTCTATTTGGACATGCTACCAATTCCCTATACATTCTATATCTGCCTCCCTTCATTCATTGATTGGAAGAACATGACATGCTGTAGAGTCTCTTTAGCATTTTTGCAGACACAGACCAACAACCTGGTAATAATAGAAGAACTCATATGAGAAAATTAATTTGCTTCTATTAAAAAAAATAATTCCCTCCAATGGAAAATGTAGCCTGCAGTAAAGATAACGAGCATTTGTATATCTGTGGTTCTTTAAAAACCACACAGTTTAATGTTTTTTTTCCCATAGCATAACAATACCTTTGGGTCCTTCAAAATTAGTTTTTATCCTCCCCTCTCCTCCTACTCCAGGTAAATAAGTTAAGAATTGGGGAACAGGAAAAAAAAAGTCTTTTTCTTTTCGGTCTATAGTCTCTTTTCCAGATAAATAGCAAAGGGAAATTCAAGTTTCTTCTTTTCTTACTCAGTAAGAGGCCAAATTTGGGCTGGAAATTAGTGTGTGTGTGTGTGTGTGTGTGTGTGTGTGTGTGTGTATTCCAGTGATTAGGATAAAGTTCTAACAATAGATTTCTCTGGTGTTTTGTTCATTCTCTCTGTTTATTATGGAAAAAAAAAATACCTGGAAGGGTGGACATTTTGTAGAATTGTAGAAACTCCTTTGACTCTGGAGAAAACCCATGAGAACAATGAAAGAAAAACATGTGCATACCCACTTCTTCAGAAACTTGGGAAAACCAAACAAACAAATGGAGGGAAAACCAGTGATAGACCAGAGCTTCTCCTTTGATATGTAGTAGCAATAATAAGCTGGTGATTGTAAGCAAACACATGTTTGATTCCAAAGGAGGCATCAATCCAGGTGTTTGGATATCATAGTTTTTCCATCTTTGTAAATAGAATTTAAACCAAAGTTTTCATCTTTTGAAAAGTGACAGAATTTCCCAAGTTCCCACAGAAATTAAGTTCAAACTTTTTCATTTCAGCCTTTGAACTCTCAAACCCCGACTTGTTTCTAATTTTTCCCACATCAAAACATTTATGGTAAGGCAGCCTTTGCTTTGAAAAGATTTCTTCCCTGTGGCACTGTGTGTACTTGTACAGAAAATATTTGTCTTTATTCTTCACCTCCATCTCTATCTCTCTGCCCCCTCCCCATAGTTTCCTCTTGTCGCTGGGTAATTTATTGCATTCTTTGCCTGATCGTACATGCATCTTGGCATCAAACTGCCAGAGCATCAAGGTGGAGAAAGTCATGATTCAACAAGCTGGGCAGTACCGACCACGGCTCCTCGGCACAGCCCATTTGGATGGGGCTCTTTCGAACTCCTAGCCTATTCCAGGCCTGAGGAAAATGCTTAGAATGGGAAGAGAGGGAGACCTGGGTGGGTCTAACAGCCTCAGAGGGTCTTCATGGGCTTTAGAAAGAAAAGATAGCACCTGATTCTGAGGCACTTACCAGAAGGTGAAATAGAATGTGGTAGCTTTGGAGCTGAACAGATCTGGCTCTATATCCAAAGTGCAAACATACCACGGTCTGGCAGGTGACAAACGAAAATGTCCATCTTATGCTGCATACGTCAGCCAATAGAGTAAAGTTATAGACACCAGGAGACAATTTTCAAGGCCAGTCTCACTTTTGAAAACACTGTAACTAGTGTCAGAAGACCTGACCTTGAGTTTTATCTCTTCCGCTTTCTAACTGTGTGACCTGGGGCAAGCCTAATAACTTCTCTATGCCTCAGTTTCCTCATATGTGAAACAGGGAGCTACAGGTTGAACTAGATGACCTCCCAAGTCCCAGCTCTGAATCTAGGAACCTGAGGTATGAGAAATCATAATAATAGCTAACATTTAGAAAATATATTAAAGTTTACAAAACATTTACATAGGCTGTCTCATTTTGTCCTTATAACCGCTTTATAAGTGCTATTATTATACCCATTTTACAGATGAGGAAGCTAAAGCTGAGAGAGGTTAAAGTGACTTGCCTAGGATGACATAACTAGTAACTGTTGGCAGAATTTAAACTCAGGTGACCTGCATCCTCCATTATATCCCCAGAGCTTACTATAGTTGTTAGAACATAGTAGGCAAATGAATAAATGTTTATTGATGAATGTCACCTAACCGCGTAATACTAATTTACCTAATTTCCTTTCTTTTGTGGAGTTGAAACCCTATTCCATAGGTTATAAAAGTGTGGTCTAGGAATCCCTAAGACTCTTTCAGGGGGCCCATGAGGTCAAAACTGTTTTCACAACAGTAAAGAGATGTTTTAATTTCTAGTATGGTAAATATCTATAGATATAACACAAAAATAGAAGCTCTTTGGGGATCTTCAAAAAATTTTTTTAAAGTATAAAAAGGTCCTGATAATTTTGAGAACGATTATTCTACTCTAAAGGTTCTGGTATTATTAAATTAACCTCCTTCCTTAGGTAATCCTACAACAATCCACATTCTTGACTCTACCTTTTTCATTACCTACTTTATATTATGCTTACCTGTACGTGCAAGTTACAGGCACAAGAAAGTTCCTTTAGGTAAGAAGAGTTTTCCTTTTATCATTACGTCCTCTGGATTTATTTTGTTTTTCCCCTTATACTTTTTTTTTAAATTTATTGTGAGTTCATAATTGTGGAAGACTTCCTACAACAAGGCAGGCCAGCAATTTGTTGGTAATGTCTAATCTTAGAGAATTGCCTGTGGCTCTGAGATGTTCCCATGGTCACAGAGCCAGTGTGTCTTAGAGGAAGCACTTGAACCCAAGTCTTTCTAACCCCAAGCCTGTGCCCTGTTCACTAATATTGGGCAAGTCTTTCAATTTGCACATTAAATAGATGTTTAATGAATGTTTGTTTAAGTAAATTAGACTGAATAATTGTAAGATCTTAATCATGTTGTTAAGCTGACTTCTCTTACATGGGAAAAAAAAAAGAGTAATAGCCCATTATTACCTTTATACTTTTTGAAGGAGAAAAGATAAATATAGCATTTTGAAATATTAGTAAGCCTCTCATTGAACCTAAGGCCTCCAGGTGGCCTCCAGGTAAGCTAAGCAGTAAAGCATTGACAAAGTGCGTGAAAAGATAGATAAGGCTTTGATGAATTTTTTCCCTTTGTAGTTAATGGGACTAAAGCAGTCCTCAGTGTCTGAGTTTCAAAGGCATACTCTTCTGTACATCTTAGATGCATCTAGGTGGCATTGTGGATAGAGTGCTGGATATGAGGTCAGGATGACCTGAGTTCATATCCATCTCAGACACTTGTTAGTTGTGTGATCCTAAGTAAGTAATCTAAGCTCTATCTGCCTCGGTTTACCAAACTGTAAAATGGAGGTGGTACTAGCACCTAACTCCCAGGATTATTGTGGGGTTCAAGTAAGATAATATTTGCAAAGTGCTCAGCACTTAATAGGCACTTTTCTTCCTTCTTCCTGGCAGGGTGGTAGAGTGGAAAGAGCATTGGTACAATGGAAAGAACAACTGGCTCTGGGGTCAGTAGACCTGAGTTCAAATCTCACTCCTAATGTTTCTTACATGTTTGACTTTGGGAAACACACTTGACTTCTTGAGCCCTTTTTTTCCCCATTTGTAAAATGAGGGGACTGGACCAGGTGACCTCTGAATTCCCTTCTATCTCCAGATTCGTCATTCTCTGTTATACTCAGGGACAGAGCTGAACCCACAGTGTGCAGTTTGTACAAAGAACCTACTCAAACACCCACATTTGAATGTGGGCTAAGTTCTTTCTTTCTTGAGATGAAAGAGGAACATCAGTAAGGTCGTTTAGTAAACATTTTAAAGAGTTACATTGCCATTAGTGGAAGGAATCTCTTATCATTTCTGAGGTTGGAGGGAGGCTTGAATCAGCAGCCACTAAGATAAGAAATTCAGAAGAAGTGTGAAAAACCTAGCTGTGAATATTCTATACGTTTTAAGCCACTGCTTCAATTTGAGGAAGGAGCATTTTTCAAATGCTCAGTTATCCTGCCCTCCACACCACCCCTACCCCACCCCCGCTGCAACCTCCAGCCCCAGCTTTGCACTCTTCCTTCCCCAACTTGACTCTACTGAAGCAATACTAACTAATTCTTTCTGGAAAGAAATATCTTGAGACCTTGACATTGTCACGTTCCTGACCTTTGTTATTGGTCGTGTTTTGACATAAATAAATTCCTTTGGCTTTTACAGCCCTTCACAGATTGACCCCAACCTATCTTTCTAACCTTATCATGTATTACTTCATTTCTCATATGCTATGGCCCAGTCAAAGGGGCCTTCTTGCCGTTCTTCCCACATGACACCACATGTCCTGTGTGCCTTGGCTGTTTCCTATGCCTGGAATGCATTCTGTTTTCACTTCTGTCTCATAGAATGCCCTGTTTCCCTCAAAAACCTATTCAGGTGTCATCTGTATGAAGGTTCACGGTTTCTATCCCTGCTACAGCCTCCCCTTCTCTCCACCAAACACAACCTGCCCTTTACCTAGTATATGTTCCTTTCATCAGAGATCCTAACCTCTTTTTGTATCACTGACCCCTCTGGCAATCCAGACTGCCAGAGCCAAAGGTCCCTTTCTCAGAATGTTTTTAAATACATAAATTATAATATGCAAGATTATGAAATAAACCAATTATATTAAAATAAAATTATTTTAGTACTTTTTAAAAGTCCATAGGCACCAGATTAAGAACCTTTGCCTTATGTATGTGTTGTCTCCCTATAGAATGTAAATTTCTTGAGGGCAGGGATTTTTTTTTTTTTGTCTTTGTGTCCCTGACTATTTGAGAAAAGGCACTTAATAAATGCTTCTTGGTTCATTGATTGAATGATTGATTATGAAAAATGTGGACTGTTCCAGGGAGCTGTGATTCATAGTCAATTTTTATTATACTACAAGGCAGATGACAAGGTTAAGGAGTTAAAGTGTATTTGCACCTGGACACAGGAAACTGCCAAGTCTAGCTTCATTCTCGTTATCAAGAAGACTATTGGAGAGATGAAAAACTCATTGTGGCTGCTACCTTTAACCCACATCTATTCCATGTTAATACCCCCTGGCTTATCTGCAAAAAGAGCAAATACTGTGGACTTTGTAATTCCATGATACCATTAGGGTACTTTCCCCTAACCTTATACCTTATCTCCTAGCTGAAATTTTTTCTTTGCATATCCATGTTTCATTGGCATTACTACATTGATACCTGTCATAACCATCAGTGAAATGAACAATTGTGCCCAAGATGACTTTGGATACACCAAACTGGTGTACTAACTAGTGACCTTTGCATTTCTTTCTGATCATATAGATGCCCATATCTTGCAGGCCGGCAGATACTCTCTTAATGGCCCAATGTACTCTTCCTACCTAGTTCTCTCATGCGTGCATGCATGAGTGTGTGTGTGTGTGTGTGAGAGAGAGAGAGAGAGAGAGAGAGAGAGACAGACAGAGAAAGAGAGAGAGAGACAGACAGACAGAGAAAGAGACAGAGAGAGAGACAGAGAGATAGAGACAGACAGAAACAGAGATAGGCAGACAGACAGACAGACACAAGAACTGGAAGTAACTTGTTTTTATAGAAGGTCCCTTTTGAGAAGAGATCCTTTGTGATCTAAGGATGAGAATTTGAAGATCCCACATCTCATGGGTGATAGAATTCCTGTCATCTTAGATGAGCAAAATAATGCAAGAGAATGTTGATTTCTCTACAGTGAGGCATGCTTAAAAATAATTTAATCTTGGGAAAATGAAAAAAAAAAGAACTTACATATGTGTATATTTTTATCTATATCTATCTTATCTATGTATATACAATTATGTGGGTATGTGTGTGGGACTGAGGCTGAGCAGAGCTGATCCCCTAGTGCCTTTCCCTAGCCCCCATCCACAAAGCACTTATCTATTGTCTAGAAGGAGGCTAGCAGGGAAGGGAGGCTATTGTTTTTCCTGGGCTTTGTCACTGTTGTTGCTGCCTTTAAGAGCAACGCTAAATGAATGAATCATTACAGCTAACTTTTAGCAAAGTCACCAGCAAGGAAGGGTGTGTGTGTGTGAAAGAGTTACTGAAGTTATGATGCTGACCTTGGAGATAGCAGACCTGAGTTTAATTGCCAGATCTGCCACCTCTTATCCATGTAATTTTTGGCAAGTCATCTAACCGCTGTAGGCCTCAGATACTTTATTTGTCAAATGAGTGGACTAAGGGACAGCTAGGTGGCACAGTGGATAGAGCTCTGGCCTTGGAGTCAGGAGGACCTGGGTTCAAATCCGGCCTCAGACACTTGACACTTACTAGCTGTGTGACCCTGGGCAAGTCACTTAACCTCAATTGCCTAAGCAAAAAAAAAAAAAAGTGGACTAAATAACCTCTAAGCTCCCTTATAATCAATCCCATAAGCCACTCAACCTCTTGGACCCTCAGTTTCATTTTCTTTAAAATGGGGATAGTAATATTTGCACTATGTAACTCACAGGGTTCTTGTGAGGCAAATGCTTTGCAAACCTGAAGAGTGAGTTACTAGCATTATTTCATGAAGTTTGGTTGTAAATGAGGATGGGTGTGTTTGACTTAGCTATGGGGGAAGATGATGTGGAAAAAGTCAGTTGGGGGTGGGAGAGACTCAGAAAATCGTTGTCAGCTCTGTTAGTGTCAGACATTAAAATACAAATATGCATTTTGCCTTGCATATGGTAGGTACCTAATTAGTGTCTGAGGAATTGACTGTGAATGAAATTCCTGGTAATGGGATATGCTTTAAGTAAGTGTCCTCTTAAGGGGCAGCAATAAATATGAAGTGAAATTCCTGTAGAAGGACCTTTGGAAGATGGCCCTTTGCTGGCATTCTTTGGAGATGAGTGGGTCTCTCTTGGTCTTGGAGAAAGAAACCATTGCTTTACTGAGTATTTGGACATAATTCCGTTTTCTCAAAGATCCTAAGATAACAGAGAAAACTGCTTTACATGAAGAGGAAGGTGGATTGGGTTTTTTGTTAATTATCCTTTAGAACATCTCTTCCCATATTGTTTTTGTTCTAAAAAGAAATACATATTGTGGCTAAATATACTTTTCTGCTTGGATGTCTAGGTTTCAGGGACCTTTGAGAGGCATCTTATGTAACTACAATCTGACAGAGAGAATTTATAGCAAGTGAAAGTTGCCAGATTAAGAGGCTCCAGGACTTGAATTCACCCAACAGGATTAGCAGGAGTTATAGAAATACAGGTTTAGCTGCTTTCTTTTCTCTGGCCTCCACCCTCTGCCTCAAATTTAATGGAGGGTGGTTTAACTGTGCCTAGCTTGCATTCTGTATCATGTGCCCTACATATGACTAGCCAAGGCCAAACCCAGTAGGGGTGGCCTCCTGGAGAGTATAAACGTTTGATCTGCCTCTGGGATTAACCTATACTTTTCCAGGCCTGGGGCTTTGGAGGAGCATTGGCTTGTCTCTGTAAACTCCATTTCATGGGACTATGCTTTGCCATGTGAAAATCACAGAATCTGAAGTTTAAATATGAAGGGGACTTAAGAGGCCACCAAACCCAATCTTTTCATTTTATAGATGAGGAAACTGAGGCTGATAAATATTAAATGACTTTCCCAGGGTCATAAGATGGCTAATAATTGTCTGAGGCAGGATTTGAATTCAGTTCAGCCTGTTGCTCTATTTACTTCATGACATAGCTGTGTAATGTATGCTGATGTTTTCAGCTGTAGAGGTTCTTAATCTTTTCTGTGTCATGGATATATGCCAGTCTGGTGAAACCTAGTGATCCCTTCTCAGAATAACATTTTTAAATGCATAAAATAAAATCCTAGCATTACAAAGGAAACCAATTATGTTGAACTAGTTATTAAAATGGGGCAGCTATATGGTACAGTGGATAACGTTTCCAGGTCTAGAATCAGGAACTCAAATCTAGCCTCAAACACTAGCTTTGTGACCCTGGTCAAGTAACTTAACCCTGTTTGCTTCAGTTTTCTCATCTGTAAAATTAACTGGAGAAGGAAATGGCAAACCGTTCAAGTATCTTTGCCAAGAAAGCCCTAAATGGTGTCATGGAGAGTTTGGACATGACTGAATAACAACTTTATCAAAATGTTTTTAAAACTTAAACTACTGTACCAAAGAAATATCAAATATATGATACCTCATACCAAAAAACCAAAAGACTTTATATTTGTCACTGAAATAGCATCTATTTATCAATCATCATGGATTTATTTAACCTATGTTCTTAGTAATGTATAACAACTGTAAAGGGTATGTCAGGAATAGGGATGAGACCTTTAATTTTATTAGAGTGGGGAACTCTGGGATGAGGGAATTTTCTCTACCAATGTAGGATAATACCTTCTCTAGAAAGTACAGGTGCAGGAATTTGCCTAAGGGTTTAAGTGATTTGCCCAGGGTCACAGTGTCAGTATATGTCAGGTGTGGGATTTGAACTTAGCTTTTCCTGGTTTTGAGGCTGCCTCTCTATCCCTTGTGCTATGCTGCCTCTTGTAAAAACAGTGATTAAAAACCTGGTTTCTGCTTGCTTTTACAGAGTTTATAATTCAGCCCGGGAAGCAAAAGAAGTAAACTTTAAATTTGCATATATACAAAAGAATATCTCTGTCAAGTAGGAAAAGAGAATATGACTAAGAAAATGTATTGGTTTGTTTTTGTGTTTCAAATATTAATCAGGAAAAAGCACAGGCTTTTAGAATAATACAATAGGAAACAGATTTTTGAATTAGCATGTACAGCAGATTGAAAAGGATTTCGTGTTTTGTTACTTTAAACAGGTCTATAACAAAGGTGAAATTTATTAAATATGCTCATCAAGTGGCAATCCCAAGAGATATTTCATAGTGACAATACAAAATTGCAATCCTCATTTGTGAATGAGTGGGGCTTCTGGCAAAGTAGTGAGCTCCCCATGGCAGGAAGTGTTTAAGCTGAGGTTGGATGATCACATGTCATAGATTATTCATAGGAAGTTCATAAATCATGTTGGAATTGGAAAGGGTCTTAGTAGTCATATAGACCCTACTTCTTTATTTACATTTTTTTCTTAATATATTTTTATTTATTTAAAAACATTTCCCAATTACATTTTAAAAAATTTAATTTTTTTTTAAATTTTGAGTTCCAATTTCTCCTCCTCCCTCTCATCCTTTCATTTACATTTTAGAAATGAGGAAACTGAGGCATAGAAAAGCAAAGTTCTGGCTCATGAGCATACTACATCTTAGTGGCAGAGCTGAGATTTGCACTCCAAACTCATTTTAGTTGTGTCTGACTTGTGACCCCATTTGAGGTTTTCTTAAGAAAGATACTGGTTTGCAATTTCCTTCTCTAGCTCATTTTATAAATGAGGAAACTGAGGCCACAGGGTTAAGTGACTTGCCTAGGTCACACAGCTAGTAAGTGTCTGAGACCAGATTTGAACTCAGGAAGATGAGTCTTTGAAACTCCATGCCTGGTGCTCTATCTACTGTTCCACCTAGCTGACCTGAATTTCAGGCCACGTTTGTTCTCTTCTCCTACGCTACTTCTTACTTCTCTTGATACCATAATACCACCAGTCTTCCAGTCATCCAGGCCTGAAATCTTGGATTCACCTTTGACTCGCCTTCTTCATTACTCCCTGCCTTCAATAAACACTCTACCTTATATTGCAATTTGTGTATTTGTTTTGTGTGCTGCCTTGATGTCTCCCTAATGAGATTTCAAACTTCTTGAGGATGAAATTCAAGTCATAACTCTCTGTATTTTCTACCTCAAGTAGTGTTGAATGGAAAGTAGGTATTAACAAATGCTTGTTCCCCAACTCTTTTATGGAGATATTAATGTCAGAACTTGTACTCAAATCTACTTTTTTCTGGTGCTTTTTAAACTTTTCATCATACCGTAACCTCTCCTCTACACCTGCATGTGTGTATACATAAGACATATTTCTTTAATTGAAGACTTTTAATCTAATCATTAGAAAACTCAATAATACTGTTCCTACTGTATATCCTTTTTAAATGCTAATTTGTATGTGTGCTGTTTAGGGTCATGATTCCATTATGATGTAGGATAGTTGAAAGATGACTAAATTTGGAATAAAAGGACTTAGGTTTGAATTCTAGTCGTGTTCCCTTTTACCTGTAAAACATGGGAGAAATTTCTGGACCTTTCTGGGCCTCAGTTTTCTTATCAGTAAAATGAGTGCATTGGAAATTGTCATCTTCAGTTCTAAAATCCATAATTCTATGTTCCCAGCATTGTATTAACTGTTGAAGAGTCCTGAATAATTGACTCATAGTAAACAAAAAAAAATTTAGTACAGTTCACAATAAGCTCTATTCTAATGATGACCACTGTCTCAGCCTAGAAATCCATACATGATTCAGGAGAAAGGGGCTTCAGTTCAAATTCCAGATCCATTTCTTGCTACCTGTGTGACTTTGGGTGAATCACTTTATCCACTAAATCTCAGTTTCCTCATTTGTAAAATAGGTCAGGAAAGACTAGATGACCGCCAAGATTCCCTCTTATGTGAACTCTAGGTTCCTATAACTCTAGGTGATCTTCTTTGATAGCTCGTGATGGATTGAAGGTGACTCTAAATTCCCATCATTGCAGAGAGTAAGCTTTGGCAAGTCCTACAAAGGTGGAAAGTCTTTGGGTGATGGAGTGAATTTCTTTCATCCAAATAGGCCTAGCTAAAACCAGAGAGAGTCATCACTGGGTTAAAGGGATGGAATTTTTAGTTTCAGCCAACTCTCAAAGGCTGTCTACTAAGACGTGGGGTATGTGGGCTGTGATCTACATCACTGACAAAATCACAGATCCTTGGATTATTAAAATAAATAAGTAATCTTTAAAATTGGAAGGCCACAATAAGCCTTCCTACCAAGATGACTAACAGTAAGGTCATAGTTTGAACAAGGTACAAGAAATATTTTGTTCAGAATACCTTCTATGAGTCCTGAGTAAATATTGTGTGATCATCAGGATCTAACCTATTGTCTAGGGTTTTATAAAGTTTCACTAAAAACCAGTCATATGGCTTTAGAAGTAAACCACCTACCCCTTCCAGTTTCTAGCATGTATTTGCTAAGTGAAAAACAATTTTTTTTTTCTGAATAGCTCTGAACAGAGAAGACAGGAGAGACTTGTTTGAATCAGGAAGCCCGTGAATGTGGAATAACAGGACTTGTCTCCTAATTAAATCAAATCTTATCAGTTCATTTGTTAGACTTGTTAGACTTTATGAACTAGCTCAGATGTCTCTAAAGAATCAGCTTGGGTACTAAGTAATGAGCAAAGTGAATGATGAATGTAGCTGATGAAGATCAGAAAATTTAGTTGCAGCATTTCAATCACATTAATCCTTAGGTTAGGTGGGAGGCTTCTGTTGGATTTTCCCTTTATCTATGTAACGGGAATATCTATTGTCTTGTCCTGATTCTTATATAGCAGGTTATACGGTGTGCACTTTGAGCTGGTTTGCACAATCCATAAGTAATGAGAATGTGTGCTTGGGCATTCTTAGATGGAAGAGTTGCAGGTCTATGTTTTGGGACTGGTATTATCTGGATTTTCTTTGTTAGCTATGAGCTTCCATTTCACTTATGAGTTTAATACACTTGATGCAGAAAATACAGGGAACCAAAAAACAGGTATTAATTGGCAATTTGGTTTCTTTACCCATGCCCCAGCTAATATATACATATGTGCATGCATACACATAAGATAGATCCCCTGGGTGATCAGATTAGTCAGCATATTTTAAAGGCTATTTACTTAGAAGAAAGGAACACATCATCATGATGGACTGCTACTGTGAGTGTGCCTGATTCACCTGTGTTGAAGACAATTTATTTAAAAAAAAAAGTTTTTCAACTATCAATTGTTTATTTTGCCCTTCACCTCTCCAACCTACTGAAAAAGGAAAAAAATGAATAAATAAAAGAAAGAAATAGGGGGAGAAAGGAAAAAAAAAGAAAAAAGATAAAGAAAGGAAGAAAGAAGCAATCTCTATTAAATAAGCACAGTCAAGCAGTTTCCACATTGGTCATGTCAAAAAAATGAATTTCTCATTCTGCATATTAATCCATTATCTCTCTGTCATGTTGTGGGTAAAATTCTTGTTGATCAGTTCTCTGGAATCATGGTTAAACATTTAGTTGATCAGAGTTCTTAGGTCTTTCAAATTTGTTTATTATCCTAATGATGTTTTGAAATAGATTGTTCTTTTGGTCCTTCTCCCTTCACTTTGCATCAGTTCAGGCAGGAGTTTTTCATGTCTAATTCTCTCTCCTGCAACAGCATTGTTTTTGCCCTCCCTCTGAAGACTAGTGTTGGCTTGTCTAAGTAGCACCAGGAGCTTATCACTGCTACATACAGCCTTCAATAGTCCATAATCTCATAGCTTTGGAGTTTTACTTGATAGTGAGAAAAGCTGAAGTGCATCATCAGAAGCAAGCCTCTCTAGCCCAGGTTCGTTGCCTTTTACCTAACGCCATACCCTGAAATGTCATTTACATACAATAATCATCTGGGAAAGGCTAGTGGTAACTCTACTCTCCCTATTGATGAGGCTTAAGGTCTATCTAGCCTTCCTCTTCTCCTTACCCCCCTCTGCTGGCTGCTACCTGGGACTGCCCTCCCACCACCTCTCTCAGCAAACCATTCCTTTCACTCAAACCCTTTTCATTCACCCGAGACTCCCTACTTCTCTCCAATCCACTGCTACAAAATACCAGGATATCCTGAGTCCCTTTTATTCTGAAATGAGTCTTTAGTTTTTCTCAACAAGATTTTAGTAAGTGAAAAGAGGAAAGATACAAGGCACAGGTGTGAACATGAACTTTTCTCCCTTGCTTCTCCATTGATCAAGCTGTAGAGATTTTTAGAAAATCTTAAAAAAAGATTTTTTTTTGCTGTTTACTTAAATGATAAAAGAGTAGGAGATGAGTTGAGAGATTCTTCTTCCTTAAAGTGGACCAGGGAAGGAAAGCAATCCTTGACATCTGTAGCTCTCATGGGCTTCTCAACTTTTCATTTTCTATTGTAGTTATTTGTCATATTTCCCCTACCAGGTCAGAAAAGCCCTGAGAATTAGCACATAACCTAATTTACTTTTATTTCTTCCCCCAATACCAGGGACAGTGCTTTGCACACAGTTGGTACTTAATAAAACTGATTGGAAGTCAGTCTGGAATCATGAATAGGAAGCCAGCTTCGAAGCCTCAGAGACTGCCTTCAAGTGTGGCCTCTGACACATACCAGTTGTATGATCCTCTAAAACTTACTAATCTCCCAGGACTGGAGGCAACTCTTTAAGCCTTTAAGTTAAAGACTTATTCAACATCAGCATTCTCAGAAGGAATTTCCAAAATGGGAGTTCACTGCACAATAAAATCATAGCTCTTCACCCATTCTTCCCCACTCCTAAAAAAGAGTTAAAATGGTTGGAAATAATTAGTAATGGAAGTATATGCAGGCCATTCCCTGAGAATATGGCAAGGAAGAAACATGAGTGACAGAGGAACCCTCCTGAATGGAAAAAAATGTACCTTGGAGGTTTGAAACTGGCAAGAAGCCAGGACTGAGTTAGGTTTTTAACTCATTAAACCTTGGGGATCCTCCAGAACCTGCTCTATTTCTACCCCCTCAGCTCCTCCAAAGGGAATGAGAGAACAAGTCAGCATAGGTTGTTTATTTCTTTGTTCCTTTTTTTTCCTCCAATCACAAGGCTGAGTGATTCACATTATTTCCCAGTTCATTGAAAAGCCTGAGAAGTATTTCAGGTTATTACAAAGGATTTGAAGCACTAAGGACTTTTCTTTTTATGAATTAGAAAGGATGATTTGGTTTCTATATGTCTCTGCCCTACAGCAAATACAGATCATTTTCTTCCTTGTATCATTTCCCATGAAAAACCATCCCAAAGAGAGATAGACAGGTGTACCAGAGTGTATCAGGTATGAAGGATCCCAGGTGTGCCTGTGTTCCATTGGTTCACCTTGATTCCTTTTATATACCAGTTATGTAGCGCTCCTGAATTCCATGGTAAATCTAGGTCATCATATTTATTACAATACCCTGAATCAGTCAAGGGCATTGCTGAGTGCCTATTATGGCCATAGAATTTTATTAGATGCTATAAAGCAATATTCTTTAAAATGAAAATAAGGTCTCTGCCCTTAAGGAGTTTATAATCTAGGTGGGGAAACAGCATATGCATGAAATAGCTGAAAAAGGACTTTTATAGAGCAACATATCAGTAAGGGAAAATTAAGATAATGCACACTTACCAAATAATTGTTGAGATGACAGAGAGTAGAAAGTCATGACCACATTCAAATGGAAGACAGTTTGGTGGCAATGAGGAGAACAATTTTAGATTTAGGGATGGAAGGGATTTTAGAGGTCATCATATCTAACTAAGGTCATTGAGTCTCAGAGATAAGAAACTAGCAGCCTGAGGTCATTAAAGTAGTGTCAAGGCAGGATTTGAACTCAGGTTCTTTGTCCCCAAAGCCAATGCTCTTTCCTCTGCATTGTGCTGTTGCAGCAGCATGATTCAGTGCAAAGAGCACAGCACCTGGAGTCATAGGACTCGGGTTCAAATTATGCCTCTGCCACTCTCTGTGTCATGTACAGCATCATGAACATGCATAGTTCATAACCCTGAGGCTCAGTTTCCTCATTTGAAAAATGAGAAGGTTCAATTAGGTAGCCTCTGAGGTCCCTTCCAGATCTAACTGCATGATCCTAACATCTCTCCTTCCTCACATTTCTCAGTGCTTACCTCTCCACCCCCTTCCCCATTAAACTGAAAGTTCTCTGAGAGGAGGGTTTGTGTCATCTCTATTGTCTAGAACGAAACCTTGAATTTTGTGGGCACTTAAGACTTTGGTTGAATGGAATTAACAGTGGCAAGGCCATATTTCATATATCACCTCAATTCTTATAGAAAATCTCTGGACTGATTAGATTAGGCTTTTATCATTCCTTTTATTTTATTATTTTTAAGGGGTTTTTCACTTCATTTCTTTTTTTAAATTATATTTGTTAAATATTTCCCAATTACATGTACAATTTTTTAACATTAATTTTTAAAAATTTTGAGTTCCAAATTCTCTAACTCCCTGCCTCCCCTTCCCCACCCCTTGAGAATGCAAGCAATACAATAGTGATTATTTATGTCATGTCATGCAAAACATTCCCATATTAGCCATATCATTCCTTTTAAAATAGAGCTTTGGCTGGTCAACTCACACGGTCTCTTTGAGCTCCAGCTTCTTCATTAATAAAAGGGAAATGGGGATAATATCAGTTGGATAGCAACCGCCTCAAAGGGTTATTTTAAGGATCAGTCAACAAACATTTTTTAGTACTTATTATTTGTCAAGCCACATGCTAAATGGATCAAATTGAGATATATTAAGCATGTTGCAAACCTTCAAATGCTACAACAACTACTGCTACTACTTTAAGATTTGCAAAGTACTTTACAAATATTATCTCATTTTATTCTCACAATAGCCCAAAGAATTAGGTGCTATTATTATCCCCATTTTGCAGAGCAGCAGACTGAGGCAGACTGAAGCTAACTGATTTGCCCAGTGTCACACACCTAGGAAATGTCTCAGGCAGCATTTGAATTCAGGTCTTCTTGTCGCCAGGGTCAGCTTTCTATCTACTGTACTGCTGAGCTGCCTCTAAAAAAGGTAATTTCTGATTGGCATTGTTATAATTAGTCATCATAAACTACCTTTTAACATCAATGCTCCTTTGTGTCTGACACAGTTTCAAAGCTGTTTTGAGAAACATCCCCTTCACAAAAGCAATCCTAGCTCCTCCCCGATCCTGCCCCGAGCTGTTCCACTGCCTTCCAGAGAAGGTGGTTCGACGTGCATTTCTCTAAAACATGCTGCTCCACTTTCAGAGAGAGAGAACACTAAAATTGCACAATCTGAAAGAAGGAACAGTTTGTTTTGCCCCTCACCCCTTTTTATTGCCTGCTAAATGCCAGCAGACTTTTTAAAGTAACAGCAACTAGTGTTAAAGAGAAGAAATCAAATAAACTTTTTATTGCCTCGGTTATAAACCTATTGCTCCTTCCCCTTCCATAGATCCACACAACTTTCTATATCTTTTGGCAATAGAAAGTACATATAATGTGTTTTACTCCGCAAATACAAGTCAGGCATCATATAATATTACAGCTGCTGGAATAAAGACATTGTAAAAATGAAGCTAGAAAACAGAAACTTTTCATCTATGGGAATGCATTTTGTATTATTCTTATTGTAAGCAGTAGGAATAAAAATGATTACATCAGCAAGGAAGAAAGGTGGGATATATTTTGCGTAAATAAAACCACACCTTTTAAAAACTTGCATTTTTTAAACTAGCTTTGCACATGCTTAAGGCCTTAAGCAGGGCAAACTGTCCTCCACCCTCTCTGAATTGGCATCCAAACAGTGAGAGATCGAGCAGCCTAAGCCACAGGTGTGTTGAATCATCACACCTTGGGGGTCAGAATGGAAAGTGATGCTTATAAACCCAACCTGTTTTGATGGTAGGTCATGTTTTGGAACACCCCTCCCACTCTCTTGCTGCCTCAATCTTTCCTTCCCTCTTTCTTTTTTCTTCTCATCCTTTCCCAGACCTCGAAACCCAAATGGCAGGGCAATGTAGTCATAAAGGATATAGGAATAGGGAATTTTACCATTCTATTTCTATTCACCAATCTTAAAAGTTTACTATGAACTCAAAATATTTTGCATCCTCAGTAATCTCTGTTTTTTAGCTCAACATTTTTCTCTGTGCCACCATATACTGGCTTATATTATAGTTATTTATTAAAAATATGTGTGTGCATATTTATTTGTATATATAGATACCCACATGAATCAAACACATTTATGCACACATATAGACACATATATATATGCATACATACTCACATATGTGCATTGTGTATATAAATATGTGTTTTATTTATGTGGGTACATATTTATTTGTATACACACACATACCTACATAAATAAAACGTATTTATATACACACATACACATATATATATACATATATATACATATATATACATATATATATACATACATACTCACATATGTGCATGTATGTACATTTTACCTTCCCCTAATAAGTTCTAAGCTCCTCTAGGGTTTCTAACATCATAGATTTTTGAATTAGATGGAATTTCAGTGATCATGTTTCAAATCTCTTATTATAGATTGAGAAACTGAGATCCAGAGAAGTAACGTGCCGAGGAACAAGTGAATGTTTTCTACCTTTCTTTCCCCCTACAGTTACTACTACAGTGCCTTGAACATAATAGATGCTCAGTAAATCATTTTTGACAATGATAAAGCAGTACTGAGCAGCTTGGCACCAGAGAGGGATAGTAGGATTAATCCAATTCAACAGCCATTTTTGGTGCCTACTAAGTGGTAAACATTAGACTATGCTCTGGGGATACAAAGGCAAAAATAAGCAGCCCCCATCTTCAAGGAGTTTCCAATCTCTCCTCTGGATCAAGAGTTCTTAACCTGAGGCCTGTGCACTTATTTTTTTTAATGTATTTTAATGTGATAGGTTTCCTTGGTAATGGCATGTATTTTGTTTTATGCATTTAAAAACATTATTCTGAGAAAACGTCCATAGGCTTCACTAGCCAGCCAAAATGATCTATAACACAAAAAGGGTTGAGAATCCCTGTTCTACATCTCTAGAGTCATATAAAGAGCTCTCCAAATGTACCCTAATAACAATGCTGAACATAACATGTTGTTCAATCGTTTTCAGTCATGACCAACTCTTTTGTGAATTCATTTGGGATTTTCTTGGCTAAGATGTTGGAGTAGTTTTGCCATTTCCGTTTCTGGCTCATTTTACATGAGACAAATTGAGGCCAACAGGGTTAAATAACTTGCTCAGGGTCACACAACTAGTACGTGGTCAGATTTGAACTCAGGAAGATGAGTCTTCCTGACTCCAGGCCCAGAACTCTATTCATTGTAATACCTAGCTGCCATTGAATAGAATATAACATGACATGATATGGCCCAACATAATGTCATACCCATTACATGACATGATATAATATACAGTATACAACCTATATAACATATTCTATACAATATAATATAATAAATATAGTAGATATAATAACATAATATAATAGAAGTGTATGGAGGTAACAAAGCAATCTCCAACCTGGGAGGAGAGAACAAATTTCTCACTGGGAGCATCCATTAAATGGAAGTATCCTTTTTTGAAGCTTACCAAACTATTTAGGAAAAAGTTTACACTTCCCCACCCACAATCTGGTAGGAGAGGGGGGAAAAATCTTGCAGAAGCCAGCCCTTAAACCCATAATCCATGGAGATTGGAAAAGGCAATGGTAAACTTAAGAAAGATTCTGCATTTTTGGTGAAAAGTCCGAAGAAACTCAGAATATCTAGGAAAACAGACTGGAGGAGGTGTGTGTGTGTGTGTCTGTGTGTGTTTGTGTGTGATCTTAGAGATGTATAATTGTTTTGTAAATATTCATTTGGAAGATTTATTTTGATATTACATCACAAAACATGTACGCAAACCTAACATTTCTAAGTTTAGACATTGGACTGTTCTCTGAGGGAGCAGCATGACAAAGCTGGGAAAGGGAAAGGCCCAGCTGAGTGGGTTGATGCATAAGATAGGGAGCTATTGAAATGGATTTCTGCTTCTGTGTGGAAATGAATTGTTGTAGCTTGGAAAAGCACCAAGATGAGCAAAATATTTATATTGTGATCACATGAAGCTGCATGGGGCAAGAGAAGGGTTATTGAATATTTTATTTAAGCTGGGCAGTGGGGAGAAGGGAAATGCTGGCCCTTTTTCTGCAAATAATTTCTTTGTTTTCCCATGACAAAGAGAAGCAACTTAAAATTGAACTACTTCTCTTCCCCTAGTGGATTGCTTTATTGTAAATGTCTTTCTGAAAGTATTTGAAAGGCATGTGTGCATTCCCCAGGGATTTTGGGATGTGTCATTTTCCCACAATCTTTCCCACCAGTCTTGGTGACTGTACTTGTAACTTATTCTTCTGCTAAAAAGATGTGGTCCCTTGATGTCTTCTAGGCTTTGATCCCAGGGAAAAGATTGTAAAGAAGTGACTGGGTAGCTAGCACCCAATGTGTACAGCAATGTTCAGGAACACTTTGTCTTCTTAGTAAGGCAGCAAGAATTTAAGTGCCTACTATGTGCCAGGCACGGTGGTTGGTCCTGGAGATATAAACACTATAAATGAAACAATCCCTACTCATGAGGATATTAACATTCTCAAAGGGAAGAAAATAAGGACATGAGATGTATGCCTAGCTTTTTTCCCCCTTTTGTATCATCATTTGTTTATTCATTTAGCAAATGTTAAGTTATTGAGCATCTACTATGTCATGGCCCCATACTAAATATGAATAACATCTTTTTCTTCTCACAGAAGCCAATCAGTCACACAAGTATTTATAAAATGCATACTATGTGCCATGTACTAGGCCTAGAGTCAGGAAGACTAATTTTCTTGAGTCCAAATCTGGCCCCAGACACCCACCAGCCATATGACCCTGGGCAAGCAATCCAACATTGCTTAACTCAGTCTCCCAATCTGCAAAATGAGCTGGAAAAAGAAAGGACAAACCACCCTAGCACCTCTGTGACCCCAAATAGGGTCACTAAAATTTGGACACCACCAAAACAATCAAAGCACAACAACTGTGCCTATAGTCTGGGATGTGACTACAATAGAAATTAGGATGGCCAGTTTTTTCCAAGCAATGGAATTGAGTTCTCTAAATGCTGTTATGAGTCTAGTCCCAGGGTAGTCTACCATTAATTCAACACCACTGATTATTTATAACATTTCTCATCTGCATAATCCCAATCCATTTCTCTGATCTGAAAGGAACATTTAGTTTTGGGACATATTACTTCAGGTCTGGGGCTAAATTATTTCTAGATATGGCATGTTTTCCAGGAATAATGAGGTGATAATATGTTGCCCTAGTCGAACCTTATCTGGAGTATTATATTAAGGTCTAGGTATCATATTTTAGAAGGGACTTTGATTAAACTGGAGAATGTTTGGAGAAGGACATCCACAGAGGTCAAAGGACCTGAGTCCATGCCATATGAGGACTGGTAAGAAACTGGGCATGTTTAGCAAAGAAAAGAAAAGATTGGTAGTAATGGGATGGGTCGTAATAGCTATCCTGTGAAAGGGGATTATACTTGGTTCTGTTTGGTTTTAGTGAACAGAACTTGGAGCAATGAATAGGAGTTGACAAGAAACAAATTTAGGCTTGATATAAGGGGAAACAACCTTTTAACAACTAGATAATTTAATAATAAGAGAATGGGCTGCTGCTTGAGGTATTGGGAATCCCCTTCATTGCAGGTTATCAAACAAAGGTAGGATGACCACTTGTTGGGTATAGCCTAACAATGAGGATTACAGTGGGTATTGTTTTTTAGATGCAGGTTGGAACCGATAGCCGTTTACTGACATGTTTTCCAAATGTGAAATTCTGTGGTTGGTTAGAGACCCTTTAGGATACTCTGGGGATATAGTTCTGCCTGAAACAAGCTCCTCTTGGTCATCCTAGAACAGATATATACTCCCATTAATACTGTAGGCCATGGTTTCTTAACCTGAGTCCATAGATAGATTTCAGGGATTTCATGAACTTGGATAGGATAAAAATTCCATCTTCATTTCAATATAATGCGTTTCCTTTGTAATATTATGGAATTCATCTTATTCATTTAAAAACATTATTAAAAAAATAGGTTCATAGCCACTACTCAACTACCAAAGTGATATGTGACCCCAAAAAAGGTGATGATATGGTTCAGCCCATCTGCACCCCATCAGTCCATCCTAATCCAGACACAAAGCGCAAAAGCAAATTAGTCCCCAGAGATGAAGTTGGCTGACTATTCTACCCACTAGTATTTTGGGCAATATTAATCAAGGACTTCACAGCATCAGTGATTTTGTTAAGGTGAACATTCATTCTATAGAGATTTTGACTTTATTACTCCATATTAGTGGATCTTCCTAATTTTCTGTGATGAAAAACATTCATTACCTGGGGGCCAACCTTTCGACAATGAATCTCTTCAGCTAGTAATAATAATAATAATAACTGCCATATATGCATATATATAGCATACATATACACATATAGTTGTATGTGTATATATATATATATACACACACATATCTATACACACATACACATATACACACACATAATACCTTCTATGTGCCAGACACTGTGAGAAATGCTTTACAATTATTATCTCATTTGATCCTGACAACTCTGGATGGTAAGTAATATTAGTATACCAGTTTTTCAGTTGAGGAAACTGAGGCAAATGAAAGTTAAGTGACTTGTTCAGGTTACATGACTAGAAAGCATCTGAAGGCAAATTTGAACTCTCTGGGTAGGACCTGCCCACACTTAAACTCCAGTAGCATAGTTCTGAGAACCCAATTTCATCTCCACACTAAGATGAGACATCAGTACAGGATTTAGTAGAAAACTTTATATTGTCAATTAACTCAGACACTAGGCTAATACTCCATCAAGTTCCCCTTCTATGGAGGTCTCTGAAGTAAAGCAGTAAAACTACTTTTCAAATATAGTAGGCAGATATTCCTTTTCTGGCATGTGTTGAACTAAATGACCACAGAAGTCCCTTCCAACTCAGAGATTCTGTGATTCTGTGGTTCACACCCTATTTTTCAAAACCACAAGTTTGTGTAGAACAGTGCTGGAAAATATATTCCTTTTAAATTTTGTTACATGAGTAACAAGCTATAAAGACTGAGCATACACAGAGAACAGTTTAGTATTGTACTCAAAACAGAACAAAATTAATCTCATCCATATTTAATGATATGTAATCATCATTGGGCTGCATAATAATTAGGTATATATTTTGCCCTTTGCAATAATAAATAGGGGGATTGAGGGAAAGAGATTCTTTGCTTTCTTCTTATGGTTGTAAGAAAGAAAAGGCTGAATAATATAATTTAAAGAAGTCTCATTTTCTTTAAAGCTCATTTTTTCCCACCTCACCTCACCTCTCCACTCCCCCTACCCCTTCCAAATAATTCTTACACTGGCCAGAATCCTAACAAAACAAGATTCATTTGGGTAATAGAACAAACATCCACCCCATGAGAGGTCTAGGGTCAGGGCAAGTAATTAGCAATTCACACTTCAGTGTGAAAAACTTAATCAGATTGTCTTCTTAACTTGAACTTCTAAGAGAATTAGAATTTTGATGGGAGTAGAACAAGGGTTCAAAAGGTAGAGAACACTCAATAGGTAATTTTGGGATATGTACCAACTAATTTTATAAACTTCAGACTAGCTTTGCAAACTGGCTCCTAGATATTTTCCACCTAGATATCATGCCAGCACCCAAACTCAAGATGTTAAAAGTTAAACTCATTATCTTTACCCCCAAATCAACTCCTTTTGACTTGCCTATTTTTGTTAATGGCATTATCATCCTCTTAGTTACCCAGATTTAAAATTCTAGTGTCATCTTTAAGTCTCCTCTCTCTCTTTTTCACCCTTTTCAATACAGGCATCTGTTCTAATAACCAAATCTTGTTGATTCTACTCATTAAGCTTCTTAGATCTAATTCCTCATTTCTACCCATTTCACCATTTTTGATATCCTTAATATCCTTCTGTCAGAAACCATCATTCCTTGGCTTGCATAATCCTACTCTTTGGTTGAGCTTTCTCAACTTCTTTTGCTGCATTATTGAACTTCTCCCATTAGGTGTAGGCATTCTTTAAGGCTCTGTCCTAGGTTTTCTTTCCTTCTCTCTCAACACTTCTTAGCTTCCATGGATCACCGTCTCTATGCAGATAACTCTGACTACATATTTCTGTCCTAATTCCTTCGCTGAACTCTAGCTCCATGTTACCAAGTGTTGGCTGGACACCTCCTAGAGGTTTCACTGACCTCCCAAATTCAATATTTCCAAAATAGAGCCCATTATATTTTCCTCTATACTCAGGCTTCCTTCATATTTCTCTGGTTGTCACCAGGATTTAGTCATGCAGGTTCACTTTGTTGATGACATAGCCCTTATCCCTCAACCCCTACATGTAATCGGTTGTCAAATCTTATTGATCCTATCTTTACCACTTCATTTGCATTAGACCTCTTTATTTTGTTCTAGTTGGGGCCGACTATTACAATATCTTATTAATTGTTCTCACTGCCTGAAATCCCTTCCTTATCTAATGTATTTTCAACATTGCTGCCAAACTGATCTTTTCAACACAGATCTGACACTCAACAATTTCAGTGGCCCTATCTTGGATAAAATGAAAATTCCTCAGCCTAGATTTAAGGTTCCTCTACAGTCTGACTCTCATTTACCTTTGCACTCCTATTTCATATTACTGTTCTCTGTGTACTTTCTATTCCAGTCAAACTGCCCAGCCACCTGTTCCCCATACACAGTATTCCATTTTTTGATTCCTTGCCTTTGTGTAAGAGGTCCCCTATGTTTGGAATGTACTCTCTATTCACTTCTACCCAATGGATTCCCTAGCTTCTTCCAATGCACAGCTCAGATGCCACTTGAGGTTTTTCCTGATCCTCCCAGTTATAAGCATTCTCTCTCTTCTGATATAACCTATATTTTTTTGTATTTATTATGCTTTCAAAAAAATCATATATACTGCAGCCTCCTCAATAAAAAAATAAGCTCATTGAAAGAGAGGATTACTATGTTTTTCTTTTTATCAGCAGTGTCTAACACTATTTTACACATGATAGGGACTTAATAAACCTTGTTGATTATTGTTAAAGAGCTCCTAATGTGTTACTATGAAATAATTCCTAACTCTAGTTTCTGCCTCCCACTCTAATCCATCAAATATATTATGGCTTGAATAATTTTCCCAGTGCACAGATCTGGGTATATCCCTCCCTTACTCAAAGGCATTCAATGCCTCACATTGCCTAAAGAATAATGTTGACTATTTTCCCAGCACTCACAGATTTGCATGACTCATACCCAACTTCCTTTCCTGCTGTTGTTATTGTTGTTCAGTCATTTCAATTGTGTCCAACTCTTTGTGATCCCATTTGGCGTTTTCTTGGTAAAGATACTGGAGTGACTTGCCATTTCCTTCTCCTGTTCATTTTACATATATGAAAACTGAGGCAAACAGGGCTAAGTGACTTGCCATACAACTAGTATGTTTGAGGCTGGATGTGAATTTAGGTCTTCCTGACTCAAGACGCAGTGCTCTATCCACTTTGCCCCATGTCTGCCACCAATTATTTTTTCAGTTGTGTCTGACTTTTCATGGGACCATTTGGAGTTTTCTTGGCAAAGATACTGGAGTGGTTTGCTATTTTCTCCTCCAACTCATTTTATAGATGAGGAAACTGAGGCATAAAGGATAAGTGGCTTGCCCAGGGTCATACAGCCAGTAAGTGAAGCAAGATTTGAACTCAGAAAGATGTTTTCCTGACTCCAGGCCTAGCACTCTATCTAGTGTGCCACCTAGCTGCCCCTGACCTATCTCTAAATAGTGATGTAGAGTGGAAATGAGAGATATAAGAGTTAGGAGGTCAACCCAATTGGAGGCCAGGGTGTTGGATGTATCATTATTGTGAATACTGAAGTCACCAATGATGAAAGTCGGGGTTGCAGGAAAAAGGAAGATGATGAGGCAAGCAATGAAGTATTGATGAAGGAGAAAGTCAACAACTTGATGTCAACAATGAGGAACTGGACATGGCTTATGATTGGATGGTGTACACTATGAAGGAGGGGAGATTGCTGAGTAAATGGTAGAAAAATGTAGAAATGGGTGACGGCAGAAAATGTTGGTAGAAAAGTGTAAGTGGCAGTAGCGACCAAGGTCTGCACTAATTCTAGGGAAAAAAAAATGGATAGCATTGGAGAAGATGACTAAGGACATCTACAGAAAAAAAAAAGTCTAGAAATGGTAGGAGAGCAAATGGGAGAGCTGGAGGACGAAAGGTAGCTTTGGAATAATAGAGTGTGATTTCAGAAGACAGAGTGGATGAAATGGACAGAGTAGGACTGCAAATGGGAAAGGGTCAGACAAGACAGATAAACAGAGTTGGCTCTATGGTGATGGGCAGTCTACAACTTGTATCGTGTATTTTATACCATGGGTAACCATACATGCAGAACTACTATGAAATTGTGATACTGAGCACATAGGTTCTTGATACATTGATTAATATCATACTACTCCTGTGATGATTCTTAAATCCTATTTGTACATGGCCTCAGCTGGTAATAAGATGAAACGAGGAATTCTCTCTTCTACTTAAAACTAGCTGAGAGAATGGTTTGTGATATCAATCTTTGGTGTTGTTATTCTTATTGTTTTTAGTCTCTCTTCATACATTACACTTTCCATCAAAATGTATTATTTGTTGTTTGGCCATCTCAACATTTCATCTCTTGCCTCTAAGCATTAGGATATAGCACATTCTCCTGACCCCCATGCCTGGAATGTTCTCCTTTCTTATTGCCACCTCTCAGAATCCTTACCTTTCTTCAAGGATCAGTCTGGATGACACTTCTTGATAAAGCCTTTTCTGAATCCTCTGGTTTTTAACACATTCTTCATTCTTAAATTACCTTATATGTGCTTTTCTGTGTAAATGTTATAGCTCTCCCACAAAATGTAAAGTCTTTGATGATGGTAGGACTTTGTGTTGGGGAATGTGTGTGTGTGTGTGTGTGTGTGTGTGTGTGTGTTTAGTCCTTGTATTCCTATCGTCCAATATAATATCTTGCACATAAGGACTTAATAAAGGTATGCAGAATTGAGTTAAATTAACTTTTATGTTCAGCTATATTGGAACAATGGATACAGAACTGGGCTTGGACTTTGGCTCCATGGGCATGGACGTGCACTGTGGCTCAGCCCTGAAGGACTTATACTTTGGAGTGATGATGCAATCCCTTATTGGTCCTTGTTTCTGCAGTGGGCTTGGCTATTGAAACTGATTGGCAGCTGATCCAGAATAGCTACCTCCTTCAGAGGGAGGAGGGAGGAGAAATGGTTACTTGCCTCTTTGGATCCTACCTGGTTTGGAACATAAATGTTCTTTCAACATCCAGGAAGAAGCTCCATTTCCCCCACTGCAGCCAGCAACTTCCCTTGGCAAGCCTGTGACTGAACCTCAAAGTCCTCTGAATCTCATCTGCTTTCTGTTTCTCTCCCTAAGAACAGCGGAACTGAACAGTAGGTTTGGGAGAAGATATTTGAGAGCTCATGAGTTCCTGGCTTGGTGCTGGCTGAACAATGGATGGCACTTCTTGCCTTTGCATTTCTTCTCAGAGGAGCAAATGCACTGCTATCATGAGAAATAGCTAAGGGAATCTGATAATTGAAATGACTAAAATGGCATAAGCCTTTCCCTGATATTCTAGACCATGTGGACTTTTATGTGCACAGTGCAGGTCAAGGTTAATAATGAAATGTCTGTTTAGCAAGCAGCCCTACTTTTTCTTTTTGGGAGATTATAATAATCTTGATGATTACTGTTTTATGTTTTAAGTATTAATACATGATTCTGAGTCTTTTATGTTTTAGGCATTATTTTTATTGAGAAAATAAATGACTGTCCTATACCTACTATTTATTTTATATTCTGAGTACCTTTTGAAGAAGAGATCTTGTTAAAATCTTTAATTAGGGCCCTAAACAGGAGGCAAATTTAAGCTTTATTGTGGAGCTTTCCCCCAGAAGTCTGGGTGAGGGCATAATGAAACAGAAAGAGCAAGAAAAGCCTGCTGCCCTCCTGTTAGGAGTTAAGTTCTCTCAGAAGGAATGGTCTATGAAATCCAGAGCCAGAGTCTCTTGAAGGTGGACAGGCTCACCTGGGTTGTGGGTGATGAAACATTTTGGGTATTTTTTAAATCTTCAAAAAAACATTTTTATCTACAGTATTGTAATAGTAAAAATTTGCAAAAGCCATGTATTTACATCAAATGCTTATCATCTGATTAAAGAACAAGGGTTCAGAATTACAGACTACTATTTGTTTGCATTTGGAAGCATGTGGTCTAAGGGATCATATGATAAAGTCCATCGATATGGAAAATGAGTCAGTTCCTGACACTCTCAGGTCAGATGTTGTGTTCCCATTTTTCCTCCTTTTTGAGGATTTGGCAAAACTCAGGAAAACAGACTGTAGTCTTTGAAGGCTCTTACACATCATTCCTGTTTCTGGTCTCCCTTTAATGTATTTACTTTTCTATTAAGAAAAAAAATGCTGACTTCCCTTAAACTGGTTAAATTCTCTTCAAAAAAATCAAAATAGAAGCCACAAAGCAAAAGTTAAGGGACTAACATCCCTAAGAGGAAAATGAAAATGATTTTTTTCTTGTTCTTTAATACCTGTCTCAATTGGCCAAACGGATTCCTGGTCATGCTTCACAGTACTGTTATATATTCTTCAAAGCTACTGAGTGTAGCTATTAGACTTGAGGAGGAGAAATACGAAGGGGAATCTATTTGTGGCCTAGAAATTGTTTTTGACAGAAAAGCAACCTAGGTGAAGGATAAAAATGAGACATTGCCTACAGTAACCACCCATTAGCTATTGGGAAATCGCTTTATTTTCATTTGAGAAGGATTATGGCCTTGTGGTTACAAAGGCCTGGAAATCAGAACCATATGTTTCCCTCCTGGCAGTGACACTGAGTTACTTGGACAACACACAATCTCTGTGCCATCTGTAAAATGGTGAAAATGTGTCCCTCACAAACATATGTTTCACCTTCATTAATTAATTTTCCTTCTCACTTCCTTCTCTCTCTGCTATCTCATCTTTCCTCTCTTTTTTCTCTTGAAAGACAACACAGTATCCACACCTATATTGGTGCATATTTTGTTGCTCCCACAAGAGGTTCAAGAAATATTTTAGAAAGATATATATATCTATATATACATCTATATCTATACATATACATATATATCTATATATACATATATATCTATATATACATATATATCTATATATCTATATATACACACACACACACACACACACACACACACACACACACCTACCTTTATGTGTCTTTGTCTGCCCATCTGTCTGTGTGTGTATGAAACCCAAAAAAACCTTTGGCTTCAAGATTCAGCTGCTTTGAGACTAGATCCAAAAGGGACCCCTGCTCCCATCGTCCCTCTCTGACAACATCAGGTAACAGAAGCACTCCAGAGCTCAGCACAGGGAGCAGGCAGGTGTCTGATAATGTGTCAGGGCACTGTGGCAAGGCTTTTTGTATAAATTAAATGGAGCAGGGTAATCTGTGTTGTGCCTAGCAAAGAAAAGACACCACAGAGATTCACAGTTTGATTCATTGAGAAATATTGCTTAGATTGCTTTTCGAGGGACAGACAAAAGAAAACATTTAAAGCAAGAAAACATAAATGTGAGAAAACTCTATTTATGGGCTCCTTCCTGAGATGATAATGTCTGAATGTTCTCCAGTTCAAATACATTGAATATAGGAGTGACTTCAATTAGCTTCACTGAAACATAAATAACATGTTCTGTTTAAAATAGCACAGGATGACAATTTGTTTTAGAGGTACAGAGGGTTTTTATTATTTAATATCCTCGTTAGGGTGAACTTTGAAATCTGATCATTTCCTGCATTTCTAGTTTGCTGTATTCTAGTTCATTTTGGTGCCCCTTTAATTTCTCAGGTAGCTAAATAGCCTGGTCCTCACATTGTTGTTAATTTGGGAGTACCAGAGCATGGGTACTGGGGAATAGCTTAGAAGAAAGTATTTTAGAACAGGGAGGTAACCTGCCCCCAAGGAAATGGATCCTTAACATACTACTTTTTTTTGGTTGTGTAGCAAAATACTAAGTTGGACTAATTGGAGAGGCCAACATCTGCAGATTTTTCTTAGTGAAATTCTGAATTATTGAATATTTGAAATATAGTAGTCTTCTCAGCATTGGTTGGGTAGATAATTCAGAGGAGGCTGAAATGTGGTGCTGAGATTGTACCTAAAATTTGAAGCACTTAGCTTGACTAGTGCCTGGATGAAACTGATTTGTAATTACTGTGTCAATATTTATATGAAGTTATTTTTAAAATGTATAATAGGATATTATAACTGGAAGTTTAGCTAATTCAGCATCTCATTTTATAAGGGAAGAAACTGGAGCAAGAAAGGTCAACTTTCTTTGTCCAAGAAGATTTGTCCAGGGCCAAACAGAAGTGCAGTTAGTACTAGAACCCAGAGACCTCTGAATTCAGAGCTTAATACTTAAAAAAAAATTGCATTATCTAAGAGGGTTAAACACTATATGCCCCCTCAAAACAAAACACCACAAAGCACTATTGACTTTACATTAGGTTCAATAGTAAATTCCAGCCCAATTTGTATCTAAATTATGATAAATTCTCAACTAATGGGGTCTTAAGTGAGATCTTTGCCATGTTTGAACATCTGGAGAGTGAGCATGCCTTCATAACTGGGAACCCTTTTGTTGTTATAGATTTAAGGAAACTAAATAATGAAGTCTAGGTTCCAATGGGCTTCTGGGAGGCATCTCTATCTGCTGGGACACAGGAAAGAGAAGATGGCAATTTGACTTGACATATGGTCTGTGTGTGTGTGATTTGCTCTCTCCATAGAAATGTTCCCTCAAGAACTTGTTATACCAGCTAACTGATTACAAAACACTTGGCTTTCACTAAAGATCCTGGGCAATGAAGGACCAAAGAGAACATTGATTGGAATTTCTTTTGCCAAGTACTGAAAAGTCAAGATTTAAACTATTTTGTCATCTTTTTCCCTCTGAGCACTTCGAACTTGATGTTATTAAAAGAAAGGCTTTTGTGAATTGAAACTTTTGATAGCTTAAATGTTTTATGAGCCAGTGAAAGGAAATTTTAAAGTTAACAAAATAATGGTTAGTTTAAATACTTCTTAACTGAGACCTTTAGGTACTCTGTAGGTGCTTACATCTTTCAGGATGTCAAAGCCTACCCTAAAATCATTCCTCCTCAGAGAACATGTTCTGTCTTCTAGTTATTTTGGGTGACTTCAAACATCTTTTCAATTTATCATCCCTTGATCTAAAATGGACTTGGATATGAGGCAGATTAAATGGTGGAAAATCAGCCTCGTTGATTCAGCTGCCATGTGGCATAAGCCACTGTGCTCACTCCCTACAGAATACCTTTTGTGTTTTCATTGTAAACAACCTCAGGGACTTGCTGGACATTCTTGCAGACAGGCCACAGGCCTTTTTCATCTTCCTAGCTTGGGTTCTGTCAGATGACTTTTAACAGCTTTCGAAGACCTAATTAATAAGATGTTTAAGTGATAGCATGGCCCACAGCCAATAAGGGACAATAACTATTTCTGCTGTGTGTGTGTGTGTGTGTATGTGTGTGTGTTTTTAATCCTAGCTCTAAAGCTGCATTGTGAATATTCTAGTGATGGATCAGGAGGAAGAAAAGAAGAAAGGAAGAAAAAAGAAGGAAGAAAGACAGACAGAAAGAAAGTAAATAGGTAGGCCTAAGGATAATTTGGCTGTGGTATGATTATTTAGGGAACTTTCTCTATTAACCACTTGGCATAAGAGAAATCAATCAATTTAATGTTTCAGTTTTTCTCTTACCCACCTGTAATGAAGCATATATGACCTTCCATTTGTCTCTCCTAGGGCACAGATAGAAAGTTTGACAGATGTACTAATATTTGTATTTCTAATACTCCATGAGGTCCATTTTGGAAGTTCATTATAAAATCAGCACATTATGAATTTTTAGTCTCAAGATTATTCTAATGTTTTTTTTTTAAATCATCCTGTTGAGGAATTCCAGAGTCATGGATTGTTGTGTCCCCCTCTCCCCCCAGCTGTAGAATCATTTCATGTTTCATGTTCTTTCCAGATCTTTCTGTAGCTTTAAGGTTTTAAAAATTGGCATATTTACTGTGCTCTCTTCAGATGCTCAAATGGTATGTTCAGCTGACCAATCAGAGGGCTGTCCTGAGAAGACTTTTCCTATCATTATAATAGCTGATTCTTTAAAAATTATGGAATTAAGTTAGGAACATTACTCAAAAGATTGCAGGCTGATTCAAAACTCAGAAATTAGTTAAATACTGTTTTTCAAGATCCCATGTATGAAGTATGTCTTACAACATATACCAGTATACTGGGAGAATATTTTTGTTGCAGCATATTAAATAGGAAAAGAGGATATAAAGGCAGTCATTGGTCTATAATGAAGTTGTTCTATTTTTTGTTTTAGTATTTGCTAACTCTTTCTGGCCTCGATTTTTCAAGTAATCATCACTTCAAAACAATTCTCTACCCCATTTCCCCAAAAGAAAATCAGAAGAAAATATAAAACAACAGCATCCATAAAAACCAAAATAGATCACAAATGTGTGTCTATAAATGGATTGACAACAGCAGGCCAAATTCTCAGGCTACTCTGCACAAAGGAAATTTATCTATAGCACTACCCAGGAGGGGAAGTTGGTCACATGTGAATACCTGCCAAGAAAAGGCTCATCAAATATTTTCTAGTTTAGTCTTCTTTGTCAGACTGGCCTTCCTTGAAGTAGTCACTGGTGGTCATTGAAGATAATTATTTTGGGTTAATTTTGAGTATTAACTTATTGTTTAGTTTTTAGCAACATCTTGGCATCCACGACCATCTTGCTATTTAGTGGACTTCCTTAGTTTTCAAAACTTGAAGTTTCAATATTAATCATCTTGCTGATCCCATAGCTGTCTGGGCTCAAAATACTTTACATGATTAAGGTTCAGAGAAAATGGTTTCATTAGAGTATTGTCTGTTTCCAATAAACAAATCAATGTACAAGTGTCCACAGAAAGCACATCAGATTTACATAACTGCTTTTCATTAACAAGGAGAATTTAAAATACTTTTCTATAGTTATTTTATATATACACATATATCCACATATGCATTGTCCAGTGATTTGGGGGGTCTCTACTTTTTTGCTTGACAGAATTCCAGGGTCCTGTTTGTTATATGTCATAATTGACACGATATAGTAATAGCTAGCATTTATATAGTGCTTTGAAGTTTCTAAAGCACTTCACAAGTATGTATCCACACAGGAACACTGGGAGGTAAGTGTTGTTATTATTTACATTTTACATATGGGAAAACTGAGGCAAACAGAGTTTTAGTAACTTGCTCAGAGTTACAGAGCTAGGAAGTGTCTGAGGTCAAATTTGAACACAGGTCCTCCTGACTCCAGGTTCAGTTGCCCTATCTTTTGCATGGAAGAGGATATCATGGAATGGGATGGGATGCAGAACGGAGGAACCTGGGAACACACTTCTTAGAAGCCAATTACCTTTCTGGAGCTCAAAGAAATCTAAATAAACATATAGAAGATACTATACCTAATTATCTTATCTTTCTGGTTTGGTCGTCCTTACCTGCCCACCCAAACACAGGAAATATGAATTGTTCCTTCTTCTGAAGTACAGGCTTTTGAAATCAAACTATTTTTTTCCAGAAAATGAATAGTCAAAAGAAGCCAGCCAGAGTAATCATATTCTCTCTTACTGTACAAATCTGAATCTGTTACAGAAAGCACAGCTCAATTTCCATTCTTATTGAATACTATAGCTCCATTCAAGGAAATTAGGAAGTGATAATTCCCAGACTAAAAGCAAAATCATAAAACATTCATTTGGGATAAAGGTATGGTTAAAACATTGGTGTAGTCGGAAGAGGAACATTTTTATCTGAGCCCGTAGAATATTAATAATAATTCATAATGTAGTTTTTCATCCATCATAGGGAAGCTATTCCTGTGATATGAATTTGATCTACTCTTGGCTTCTCTTTGATTCCCATGAGTAATGTTCTTGGCCCTCAGCTCTTTCTCTTGTATTATGCATTACACTTCCAAAGATTCTCATTGCATTGGGTGATCATCATTTTCCTGATTTGTCTTCTAAGATTCCTGCCTTGCCTCCTGCAAATGACAGTGGACCGTTCAACTCTTTTCTAGCACAGACAGACATTTCAATTCAATTTTCCTCACGCAAAGGCTTTTGTTTTGCCCCCTGACTTTTTGTAGACAATGGCCTGAGTAATAATAGTATCTTTGTACTCTTTCAGAAATGTTTTGCCCTACACCAGAAAGCACGTGTAAAAATATGCAGGCTGGGAGGATGTGTCTATCCTGTTTTAAGTTAAGAATTCATGGCATTCTTTTTCTCAATTGGGATTGGGGATAGCATTCACCTGATACCTATAGATATTGATTAATCTCAACCCAATACTAGGATATGTAATTTTGTCACTATGGGTACTCTCTCTGCTGACATGGGTCATAACCCCTCCCTCATTTGCAGAGCTACAACTTGGAATTTGTTCAACTTGAACAAGAGCCACAAATTTCACCCAGGGGAAGGGGTAAGGAATGCACCTTTTATTAACTGGAAACAAAGGAGGATGGGCTCATATTAGCATGCCATCTGCCAGCTTCCTAGCTTAACCAATTTTTCTCACTAACTAGTTGCAATACTCTGTTGTTTTGACATCATGGAAGGACTACAAGTCCTTCTATCTGACAACCTGCACAGTGTTTGTTGCCCTGCCCTAGTATGACACTGATGATTTAATAGATGGTATTAGTGAGTTGTTGTGGCCAAAAATCATCATTTCTTTTCAATGGCCTGGTGATGAGCCCCCTAGGAACTTAAAGAGACTAGTCTTCGGAGAAACGGGCGTACAATTCACTTTTAGGCTGATATGCACAGAACTTCGGTGGTCATGAATACCCTAAAAGATATCCCCAGGACAACATAAATGACAAATGTTCATTTCTTGTCTGCTTGAAGACATCTAATTATCGTCTAATGACACTAAAGGTTTAGCTTAGTACCTGAAGCAAAACAGGTGCTTAATAAAGACTTGTTGACTTGATCCAACCAATGCAGCCCATTCTATTTTTTATAGCTCTATTTCCAAGGTAGTGGTTTTTTTTTCTGACATCAAGTCTAAAGTACTTGAGACCTTTCCAGCTTGATGATAACTAAGTTTGTGCTCATTGCTTATTTAGCCTCAGGGAACCCAGGTTCTAGAATAGTAGTAGTCTGTTGCAGTATAGCAGTCTATATAGTCTAGTCTACACACTATAAGGAGGTACCAGAGAAGGAATTTTATCTTAACTCAAACTAAATTTCTTATGTATACTTATACCCTCATGCATCTTCCTCTAAGTTAGTAACAAAAATAATAGCTAACATTTTTGACAAGCACTATGCTAAATACTTTAGAAATATTATCTTTGGTCCTCAAAATAACCCTGGGAGATAGGTGGTATTATCCCATTGTATAGTTCAGGAAATTTAGGCAAACAGAAGTTAAATGACTTCCCCAAGTTTACATAACTAGTAAATGTCTGAAGCTAAATTTGAACTCAGGATTACGTAGCTAAGGTATTGCTATGAATATTATTCCTTTGAAAATCACTTTCTGGGCTTCAGGTATTATAAATCAGAGGACTCCTTATTATCTAGTTAGGCTATGTCTCAAAATGGTAAGTCAATAAAAAAAAATCTAGAAACTTGAAGATCTGGCTGTGACTTCATCTTTCCCTAAGCCCATAAAAAATTGTAGGTACAAAGGTTCAGTCCTAGAGCAGCCTCCCATGTGTGGCTCAATATAACATTATAAAAATTACAAAACTCATTCCTCATATCAACCCCATGATATGGTTATTATATATAATAGCAACCATGTTTTCAAGGAGGAAACTTAAGATTCCTTGGTGAAGTGACTTGCATTTGTCACATAACTAGAAACAATCCAAGCGAGATTTAGGCCCAGGTCTTCTATCTCCAAATCTAATACAGTTTCCATGACACAGTGGCCTAGAAAGTATGGGTGCCAATGGAGACAGAAGAGTTAAGAACCCACAGTTGATCTGGTAGTTAGGTTTGTTCAGCAGGGAAAAAAAAAACCAAGGAGGATAGACTGATGTTCTAGAAGTGATTAATAGGGTCCATTCTAGAAGAGCGCTTCTTGACCTCAGACAATTAATGGCTGCCCAACCTATAGGGAAAGAGAAAACTATATGTACAATAAAAAAAAAATTAAACATTTCCTTTACTGTCACTATAAAAATGGCATAGCATTCAGAGACTGCTTTCTATTTTTTCATTTCACTTAGGTGATTTCTCTTGCTTTGCTCTTATGGGTTTGGAATCTGCTCTGGTGTGAACAATTTGATCTCAACATCCCTTGGACTTTCTTAGCCAGTCAGAAATTTTTCAGCATGTACCAAGAGTAGGTGCAGCCTTCCTAGAAGAGCTAAGGATTATAGAAATATTAATTGTGTTAGAGAGTTTTCTCTATTGTAACTTTTAAAAAGCATAATTAAATATATCCAGCATGGAAATTTCTGGCATAGTAGACACCTATGACAGAATGGCAAAGAAAATAGAAAACTCTAGAAAGGCTTGAGGAATTCTCCATTAAAGTTTATTTATTTATAAAAGTTTAGGCTCCTTTACGTATTTCAAAAATAAAATGCAAAAGCTTATGTTTAGTCACTTGACCTTCTGTCTATTTAATAATCTCATGGGATCTTATTTTCTTTGACTGAAGATGGTATTACAGCTCCAGGATTATCTCCTACATATTTTATATATCCCCTGATTTTAGTTACTTGTGTACCTTTTGTATCCCCCTAGGAATGTGCACTCCTTTTGGACAGGGATCATTTCCTGTGCCTTTTTGTCTCTGTATCATTCCCAGTTTCTAGAACAGCCCCTGGTACATGGTAAACATTTGATAGATGTTAGCTGAATTAAGTTGAGATGGCAAACACCACATGACCCATTCCTTATGGAAGTTTGTTGTATGGGCTAAGAATCATAATGATGAAGGATTTTATAAGAGAAGTTATGCCATTGATGTTTAAATAGGAGAGAAATCAAGATCTTACTAATCATGTGCTTATAAAACATTTCCTCACATATGTCATTATTGAATTTCAAGGTTAATATGAAGTAATAAAGTTAAAACACACCCCCTGTGAAGTCATTAATATATTATAATTGTCTTTTCTCTAAGGTGTGGAAACTCAGGCAGATGGGGCTAAATGTTTCACCTAAAGCTACAGAGTATAATCTCTATGTCCACAATACCATTAACATGCTAGGTGACCTTGGCTGGGTTCTCTACCCTTTCTCTACTTCAGGCACATCACTGAAAAGTTGTGGTTTTACAAAATGAAATTTCTTAATGATACGGCATACAACCCTTAATGCATACATGTAAGTGCTTAATAATGAAAAGTATACTCTCTTTTCTTCTTTCAGAGTATTTATACTCTAAGCAGATGTAATGAGAGTCTCTACTATCAGGGCGAATTTCAAAAAGCATATGTTTACTGAGCACCTACTATCATAAGACACTTTGGCGGAATACAAAGTGGAATGAAATATACCCCATCCACATAGAACTTTTAAGCCTAATGGAAGAAGACAAGTACACAAGTCATTATGCTGCAAGGGAAGATGGGATTGTTACCATAAGAGTAATTAAAAAAAAAAGAAAGTAGAACCTCAGAGAAGGGAATGATAACATCTATTAATAGTAGGGAAGGGACTGGGGAAGTCAGGGAAGGTTTCATGGTGGTGATGGCTTCTGGAACTGGATATTTAAAGAATTTGTAGGATTTCAATAGACTGGGCATGGAGGAAAATAATATTTCATGTTGGAGGGATTAACATCATCTCATCACTCACCAAGCATTATTTATTTAGCTAGCTTCTGCTAAGTGCCAGGCATTGGGGTTCCAGAGACAAAATTTTTCTCAACAACCTATAGAAGGAATATCATGTTTTCTCTATAGCAAAGACTCATGGTTCAAAATTACAGGACCTCTTCTGGGACAATTTGATTTTGGTATAGCTCTCCAATAACCAGCTCTCCATAAAGGTAGAACACACTTTAAAGTTTAACCTTTTTTGAAATATAGAAATCAACAAAATAATAATCATGCCTTGATTTGTAACATTTGCTGATATCTGAGGTATATTCATAATGCTCACACTGAAAATTCATAAGCCTATATGTGGGGATCCAGCACATCCCTGGTAGAGATGTCATATAAGTAACTAGATACTTCCAAGATCTATACAGAAGATAGTTCATTGCAGACAATTTCAGAGAGAAAACCACTGGTAGCTGAGAGTATTGGGAAAGGCCTTCTGGGGTAGGTGAGATTTGAGCTAAGGTTTGAAGGAAAGTTAGGGAAACCAAAAGGTGGAGGTAAGGATGTTGAACATTCCTGGGATGAAGAATGACCAGTGCAAAATGACAGAGATGGGAGCTGGAAAGTCATGTTTGAAGGATGGCAGATAAGCCACTCTGGCTGCAAATGGGCTAGTGTTGCTAGAAGATAAAGTGTGGGATGGAAAGTAAAATGTGAGAACCCTAGAAAGGCAGGAAGTTGTCAGACAGAGGACTATATGAGCTGGCTTCAGAATAAGAATGGACAAGATTTAGCAACTGATTTTATATGCGGGAGGAGGGATAGAGAGGAGTAAAGGATGACAACAAGGTTGAAAACCTGGGAAACTATAAGGATAATGATAAGCAGGGAAAGTCAAAAGAAGAAGGGGATTTAACAAAAAGACATTGAGTTTTGTTTTGTACTTATAGAGTTTGAGATGTTTTACAACATCCAGTTTGAAATGTCCAGTAGGCAATTAGGATGCACTCTTAGAACTCAGGAGAGAGAGGAGGATTGGATGTCTAGACCAAGGTGCCATCTCTAACCCATGGAAACTGACAGGATTGCTGAGTGAGAGACAGTCCATATCAGAGCCTTGGGGTGTAGCCACAGTTTGGGTGTTCAATGGATGAGGAATCAGCAAAAGCAAGTGAGGAGTGGTCAGGTAGGTAGTAGAACCAAAAGAAAGCATTGTTACAAATACTTAGAGAGGAGAGAGTTATGAAAAGTGGTGAATGGACAAATGCTGTAGAGATGTCAGGCAGGCAGAGTCTGGAGAAAAGGTGGTTAGGGTTGGTAATTAGGATATCATTGGGAACTTTGGGTAGAGCACTTTCAGCTGAGTGATGAAATTAGAAGCCAGACTGTAAAGGGTTGAGAAGTGAGTGAGAGTAGAGGAAGAGGAAGCAAATGTAGACAGCTTTGTTTTAAACAGTTTTTTTTGGGGGGCGGGCTTTGACGGAGGAAGCAGGGAGGGATATGAGATGATGACTTGAGAAGATCATAGACTCTCATAGGGTTTTTTGTTTTGTTTTGTTTTTAGGAAGGGGAAAAGTTGAACATATTTTTAGGCATCAGGGAGAAATTAAGGATTTGAAGGACAGGGGGTAATCTGTAGTGAAAAATAGAAGGAGATGAGATCAAGGATACATTTAGAGGGGTTGACCATGGTGAAAAGAAAGGTCACAGCTTCAAATGTTGCAGTAAGAGGGGAGAAGAAAGCTGATATTTAAGGCAAATGACCTCTATTTTCTTAGTATGGTTGACATGAGAGTCTTGGTTAAAAGAGATGGGGCAGATCTGTGAGAGGCTTGTGTAGAGAAGAAAAAGCACAGTGGATAATGGGATAGACGAAGTAGTAAGAGAGGAGTAAAAGGATTACTTTGATGCTGTGAGGGCCTTAGATAACATAAATTTGAAAAAGACCCAGTCAGCTCAGTTGTGTAGAGGAGCAGCGTGAAATGAGACTGGAAATACAGGCTGAAGTCATCTTATAGAATATACCCCTTGAATACCACAATCGTGAGCATGGACTTTATTAAAGATGAATTAGAAACAGCTATGGGTTTCCATGCAATAGTATGTTTCACAAAAGTGGAACATTTTCCTTTATGTGACTAGAGTTTCTTCTTTTGCATTATACTTGTAAATCAAAGTTTACAAAATTTCATTCAGGATTTGTGAATGTGAATTAGCCACCTAATTGGGAAGTCCTTTTATCACCAGCTGAAGTATGGAAGAATTTGGGCAGTGTTGAATGGTCTGTTATATTCCACTAGTCACTTTCTTATGGTGCAATACCTGGAAATTTCCCAAAATACCAGAGTGACTTAATAAGGAAACAGCTGCTCAGGCTAAAAAAATATATAATGGCAGTCATTGATTCATTTGTTTATTCATTCATTCACTCATTCATTCAACAAACATTTTTAAAGCACAATTATCACCAAATATTTCTTCTGCTTTTTTGTGTAAGTGGGACCAAACTAGCTACTTTGGGCAAAATAAAATAAAAAGACATAGTTTCTATGCGCTAAAAGCTTTAAGGTTAGAATAAAATAGGGAAGACTTCACTGAAAAAAGAAAACAGCTATTTTAGTGTTTTGACAAAGTGTTATTTTTAATGATATTTGAGAAAATTCATTTTAGAATTGAAATAATGAGAATTTATGGGAGGATTTTATTTTCTGGGAGAAATGGGAAATATTTTGGAGAAAGAAGAAAGTTTTTGTCATTAAAAATCAGATTTTAGGTTTGTGATATTCGTATCATGTTCATATTCAATTCTTTCTAGTCTTATCATGATGTAAATACAGATTCACTGAACAGAAGAATCAATGACCCTGTGCTCATCAATTCTGTCCTTCAAACTGCTAGACTATGTGGCATTTTGGACTTCCACTCAGTCATTTATTCTCCTATGGGATCCAATCTATTATTCAGGTAGTGACTTTGAACTACATCTGAGAATAACGCTAAGGGTAAAAATACTGGTGTGTAAATATAGCACCTTTGAAAGGTTGTTTGCATGAGTCAAAACTCCTCCTCCTTACTTCTCCAAACACTTGGATATTTTCTTTAAGATGGAATTGAGAGTGACTTCTTTATTGGTCAATATCCAATTTTCCATGGTAAATAGGGTTATCTTATCTTTGAACTTCCTTTTTATACAATGACTTTCAGCTAAGGAACATCTGGTATTGCCATCCTAGAAGACCAGAAATATTGGTTGTTGTTATTTTGTACTGCTACTTTGGGTGGGGTTTTAAATATGTAGCTGATTTTTATCTGTTGACTCAGATTCTCAGACTACACATCATTTTGGAAGCCATTTTATTTGAGGTTGATGTTTATCTTTCAAGTGGAATTTTACCATAAAAGAGAGGGAGGCTGAAAGAAAGGGAGGGAAAATCCTTTGATATAATTGTAGATACTAAATATACTATTTCTGCCAAACAGGAAGCTTCCTAATCTTTTGTAGTCAGGTGGTAAACAGGAAATTAGCAAAGTAGGTATATTCCAGGTTGTACCCTACAAAACCTATATTACATATGATAGAGGAGCTGGCATCCTTCCACGAGGGAAGAGACCTAAGAGATCCCTGAAAAGCTAACAGGGCATTAGATAGATGGATACTTGGAAAGCTAGTTCATTGTTACACTGTACATATCTCTTTCCACTCTAACTAGAGTATGTACTTCCTCCTTTCCTACTTTCATGGAAAAGGACAAGAAGTTGGAACCTGACAGTTTGGCATTTATGCCTCATCCTTTGAGTACCTTCACCTGATCCTCAAAATGAATTTTTGAAAGGGTGTGCGTGTGTGTGTGTGTGTGTGTGTGTGTGTGTGTGTGTGTGTACATGGAGGTTTGTGCTCATTTTGAGGACATAGGGATGGGTTAAAGGGAATAATCTATTAATTTCTTCTGTTTCTCTGTTTCAAAATTTTTGTTTTCCAAGTTTTATGTCACATCTTTTTGAGGTAGAGGCTATCTTTTCTCTACAGCTGAAGTTAAAATGTTAAACATATTGTTCCCAACCATAAAGCCATGGTTACACCTCAACATTTCTCATTCCTGTGTTTTAGACGATGCAACTTTTACTCAAGGATTTGTCAGAACAATAAAGAATTTGAGACAAAACACTTGCTCCCTTTTACATGCAAGGAGATCCTGAAGAAATAGAGTCATTAAATGTCTCTAGACTATGTTTCTGATATGTGATACAAATAACTGTGTGAAAAGAATAAATTTAATACAGATGATAATTAGGGAGATTTTGGGGGGATTTCATTTTCCTTTTTGTGGTTAAAAAATCACTCCATAAATGAAAATCAAAATTTACCCAGGCCTGGATAACTTAATTAGAAAATTTTTCTCTCCTTCCTATTCCTCTCTTTCTCTCTCTTAACTGTGATAATAGATGAATTAAGGGACTTTTTAACCTATTAAATACATCTGAATATTCCAAGATAATATGAACATCTTAGACTTTAAATTAAGAAAAATGAGATGAATGTTGCCCACGTATGGTACAGAAAAACTCAACTATCCACCTCCATCTACCACTTTAAATCTTGATCTGGTTACTTCATGATTTTCTTCACCAATCCTCAAGTTCCAGGGCTAGAATTAAGCCAATTGCCTCTCTGGCAATTGTTAACAAGATTTTTAAGATATTTGTTTATTTTGTGGTTGTCTTGAATTGAAACTGTGCCAGGCCAGGAGGTTGTAGAATGGTATCCAATCAGTGAAATTCACCTCTGCCAAACCTCTAAAGCCTGAGGGTTTTTTTTAGCAGCTTAGCAGCTGTAAAAGAGAGATCTAGGGGTTGTATATTAGAGTGGAAAAAAACAATATAGTGAGAAGCATTATGGATCGAAAGTCAAGAGAATTAGTTACTAGACCCAAACCTGCCATTAAGTGAAAATGTGATTTTAGTCACTTAAATCTTCTGCACTTTACTTTCCTCTTTTGTAAAATGGAAGAGTCAGATTAGAGTAGGGGTTCCTAACATTTATTGTATCATATGCCTCCTTAGCCTATGGACCCTTTCTCAAAATAATATTTTAAATGTATAACATAAAATGAATAGGATTACAAATGAAGCCAATTATATTGAAGTATGCCTATCAAAATATATAAAAAGAAGCCCCAAGTTCATAGACAATGGGTTAATAACCCTGAATTAGATGATCTGTAAAGTTTCTTCTTGCTCCAAAATGCTAATATTCTATGGAGGATAGATCTATTAGCTTTTCTCCAGATAATAGCACTTTTACCACAATCTAAATGGTAATGAAAGAGGAGAGCTCATTGGAAGGAGTGATGAATTAGGAAATGTACTGTAAGCAAGTGGTTATACAAAGTGATGGCAGGACTGATGAGAACAACTGTGATTTCTGGTTTATTGAACACATACTCTATCACACTGGGTCATCTTATCATTGATTTCATTCATTCAACAACATTCAACAATCATTTTAAGTGCCTCTTCTGTTCAAGGAACTGTTGTAGGTGCTGTTTCATCTTTGTATTCCTCTAAGAGTTCAATGCCTGTCTCATAGTAGGAACTTAAGAATTGTTTGTTGATTTATTGGGCATACAAGAACAGAAATGAAAACAAAAACGAAACAGGCCCTATCATTTACGAGGAAGTAAGAAATGTGGACTCTAGGAGGGAAATCACATATACATAGATAAATTTGAGATACATTCTATACAAAACAAATACAAAATAATTTTGGTAGGTAGAGGGCACTCATAACTGGGGAGGTGTATGATGGTGGGGACAGATCTGGAAAGGTCTTGAATAAGAGGTAGCACTTAAGCTGACCATTGATGGGAAGGAGGTAATAAGTTGAGAAGTTGAGTAAAACAGGAGTAGGTCAATTTGACTAGAATGTGGGATGCATGTAGGAGAACAGTGTATGAACAATCTGGAATGTATTTTTTCCTGAATGGACTGCTTAGGTCCTTGTAGTGTAAATACAATTTCAAAAGGGATAGTTCCATTTGTATGTTGCTTTTTCCAGCTATACTTTGAAGAGTAATTCATCTAACCTTGTCCATTAGTAGCTTTCTCATACTGGACGTGGGACTATAAACTATGGCTAAATAGGAAGAACTTGGGAGAGACTAAGCAATACCTCAAGTTGAGTCAATCTGATGGGGTAGCAAGACACACTGAGGCAGAGACAGAAGGCAGCAAGTGTTGGCCAAGTCAGACCACCACCCCCACCCTGATTCCTATCACCCCTTAAGCCCTGATGGAGATAGCCCAGCACTCTGAACCCAAGAGCCCTATGAAAAGCGAGGTTTCTAGTCCAGTGCACACAGGCATCATCCTGGGAAGCAGCTCCTATAGAGATGCAGCCCTGGAAAACCCTCCTTCAGGTGCTTACAGCCATAGCTGCTGAAGACCCAGAAAAGAAAGTTCTTGCCAAGAAAGTTCTTGGCACTGTCAAATGATTCAACATCAGCAACTGATATAATTTTATCAGTGGAAATGACATTAAGGAAAAGGCATTAACAACTGCTCGGCTGTTGTACCCCAAGGACCACTCAGCTACACTAACTTAGATGGGTAAATACTTGGAGATAAACAAAATACACCCTATTTCAAGCCTTCAGTGCTTTAAATAGCAGTGGCTTTGAAGTCAAGTTCTTAGAAAATAAATCTTGGTGCTCAGAAAATATGCAATTCCTCACTGACCTATTGACACAGGGCTCTCATTGGCCTGATTTTGATCTCGTCTTTAGAGTGGACCTCAGGGCCAACACCTTCATTGACTTTCAGATGAGTAACTAGTCCTAAATGATATCTGACGTCTTAGGTTTGATAAAAGGCTGAGCTCCCATATTGCTCTTTCCTACAGTGGGAAATTCACAACTTTCTACAGATGAGAGGACCAAATTAGATAAGCAGAAAAGTGATAGAACTTTGTAAGTGTTGTAGATGAGGGGACAGAGATGTTTCCTTAGAGAACATTCCTGTAGCAATCTGAAGTGGGGCCCCACCTGAGGCTTCTATGTGCCAGGATTTGGGGTGAGAAGTGTGTTTTTCAGGATGTGGCTAGAGGTTGGTTTGGCTTTAGCTCAAAGGTTCTAAAGAAGCTCCCTTCTTAGCAGGCTGTCAGACCTTCTCTGTTCAGGATGGGTTTGAGCATTGCCAGAAGCAGTGGGTTAGAGAAATAGCATTGCTTTCATTTGGGTTCATATCCCAGCCTGTGGAGGTATGGTGATCATCTTTCCTACTCTTTGTTTTCTTCATTCCATACTAAATCGATCATTTCAAGAACATTCATGAATCTGGTCCAGGTCACATTTTGCAATGTTTATTGGCAAATGTAAGGGTGTTTTTTTTTTCTTTTTTGCTTTGTTTTGTTTTGTTTTTAGCAATGAAAGAAAAGTTTCATTAGGTGGTTCAGGTTCATACACTACCTACAATAGGCCAATTTTGCATTTTCTTATCAAGTATGCAGTTGCCTGAAAGCACTATTTGTTTTGTGAACATGAAATAAAACAGAGAAAATGAAAATATCATACTTCCTTAGGTTTAGCATTTGTGCATTTATTCCTCTAAACTCATTTTGTACTGGAATCTCAACTCTTTTCTATGATTCCATAATCTGATTTGGAATAGCTGGAAAAAATAAGAACATTGTAGGTATACATATGTTATTAATGTTCTTGTTTACATGCACCAAAGCACTTAGAATGTGTATAGCACTGTGGTAGATGTCATATTTGGAAGGATATCTACAGAAGGAGGTTCCAATTTTAGGATATCGCCGAAGTCTGACATTTACAGAAGTGTGTCTGAGACACCTCATGAGATAATAAAGCCTCAGTTCGCATCTCTTAGGTTCTAATTCAGTCTCACCTGACTCTCCATGACTCAGGTGCCATGAATGGGAAGAGGAGAGGTCATTTCACATCCGAAAAAGCTCTTTGATTTGTAGTATAGTCTAGAGTTCTAATTAAGTTGGATGACCCCTTCTAATTGAGTTGCACTGTAATTGGAAATGGGTAGTTATTTTAGAAAGATCGAAACCTATTGCATAGAATAGAATTGAGCTCTTAACAATGCATGTTTTGGAATATTTAATGATCTGACCAAGTGCTCATGACCTTGGTTTGACGTTTCAAGGGGAAATCAGTAGGTCCTCCATGTAAGTATTCATCTATTCTCCCTTTGAAGTTTCATAAATTATTACAAGTTATCATACAGGAATGACAGCTAAAGAAAATTGAATGTTAACCATGTGATGCTTTTACATATTGAAATGTTTACAATATGCTTATCTACGCCATCGAAAACAAACTTTATAACATTTGCCACAAAGTCTGTCTGTTGCTGTCATCAATAGAGCTCACTTCATAACCTTTATCCTGTCTAATAAAGAGAAGGGAAATTTTAAAAGTGCATCGCAAACATTAGGTGTTTAATAAGTATTTTTGATTGATTTGTTTTGCTAAGATGATAAAAGAATATTTAGGCCTCTTTTACTCTTTTAATATATACAATATATCTTGGAATTCTAGTAAAATCTCTATTTTAGATTTTTGACAGGGATAATGTCAGAGTGGTTGACGCAATAATCCACTTTATGATGCAGCATTTGACTTGATATTTTACACATAGTTATTGTTCAACCTTTATTTTGAAGAGAACCAATGACATCATGGACTGATGTCTTGACTTGTGCGTGACTGGATTTAAGTGAGGTAGAGAGGCACAAAGTCATCAGCCTCACTTTCTCTTTCCAGAGAACACAAGTTAAATAGTAAAGTGACAATACAAGATAGTTTATGATAGGTTATAGGCTTAATGCAGTGCTTGGAGCATGGTAGGTGCATAATAAAATGCTTATTGATTGACTGATTATCTAATGAGTAAGAGATCCAAAAGAAGAGAGAGTCAGATGTAGAGGATAACACCTTGAAGTCAGGAAGACCTGAGATCAATCCTGCCTCAGAGACTTACCAGCCACGTAACCCTGAGTAAGTTATTCATCCTCTTTGACCTCAGTTTTCTTATCTGGATAATAATGTGATTGGCCTCATTGGTTTCTAAGGTACTTTCCTGTTTTGATTCTATGATTCTATGATAAGTGCTATAGCAGGGCATAGGGAAAAGAGAGCAAGGCGTATAAAAATAACAATAGCTAACATTTATATAGCACTATAGGGGTTACAAAGTACTTGCACAAATATCTCATTTTTATCCTTAAAACAATCCTAGTAGGTTAAGTGTTACGATTATCTCCATTTTACATATGAAGAAACAGATGTAAAGAGAGGCTAAGTGGCTTGCCCAGAGTCACAAAGCTAGTAAGTTTTGAGATTGAATTTGGACTCAGATCATCTTGATTCCATGCCCAACACTCTATCTATTGTGCCACATAGTAGAAGGCTTCTTGGAGAAAGTGGGACTTCAGCTGGGTCTTGGAAGATGAATAGGATTTGGAAAGAGAGGAGGGTTGGTACTTTGGGAGCCAAGGACTCAGAGTGAGCTCTCCATTTGCTAATGCATTGTCTTTATTACATCCAATTTCCCAATCAAAGTGGATAGTACCACTAGGCTCCAATTTAAAAAGTCAAGAGTTTTAACCTAATCCCTTTCTCTCCATTATTGCATGTAGTCTATCCATGAATCTTGAAGTTTTCACCTCACAACTCCTCCTCAACCTCTTTTTTCCTTTCCATTGTCCCATTGAAGGCAATCGCTATCTCTTCAAGGAAAGAAGTTCTGCCATTTTCTCTTCTCTCTTCCTCTTCCAGCTCTCTGCTCATCTCTGCAGCCTATAGACTTTTGGCTGTCTCTTTGTTCAGAGCTGTAATGGAAAATGTATTTACTTTATTTTCCATTTGGATTTCATGATCATTTCTCGATCTGATATCTTTTTATCTCCTTATTGGAAGAGCTTACTTTTACTTCTCTTAATCTGGCCATCATTAGGTGAGACAGTGGTGCTATTTTACTAAAAGGATCATAGATTTAGAGTTGTATAGGAGTTCAAGCTCCTTATTTTACAGATAGGAAAATTGAGGCACCGAGATCGTGCTTAATTACCAGTTACTAGTGCTTAGGAATTTTTGTATCACATTGTTCTTGATATTCATAGTTAGAAATAGGATTTTTTTTTCTTTTTCCCCAAAGAAAACATTGTAAATGATGATAACAAGTTACAATTAAAACTATAGCATTAATGTGCAGGTACATTATGGGTTCAACAGACTTTGTTGCTCAGCCTTGAAACTTAATCATCAATTATAAAGTTGTTTTTATGGGGGCAATGTGTTCCCAGTTTTAAACCTAGGGTTGAATTATGTGTGATCTTTTGGAACATGACTCATTCACTAGTTAAGACTGCCTGTATTCTACTTATCTCACATAAACCATTAAATGTGAGCTACCTCTGGACAATGTGTTTAATTAATGATGTATTTTTTTTGTTGCAATTATCATACATTTAGAATTGGAAGGGACTTTAGAAGCCATTGAGTCCAATTCCTTCATTTTACAAATGAGGAAACTGATGTTTAGGGAGGTTTTGTGTTTACTCAAGGTCACATAGATAATAAGTGGCAGAGTTGGGATTCAACGTACAGTCTTAGACTCCAAAGCCAATACTATTTCCACTGCACTTCAAGTGATAATTTTTTATACACAATGCTCATCTAAGAGTGAGGTTTGTTTGTTTTGAAATAGCTGTGTAAGTAGAGACTTCTTGATTAAAGAGACTCCACCAGCATTTATGACTGGATAAAGGCCAGACTCCTTTTTTACCTTAACTTGTGAACACATGTCAGGATGGAGGCCTTCTTCTTGTGCTTAACCATTACTGGCCTAGAGTGGGTCATCTTGTCATGTCATTATTTCTGAAGACATCCTGCTACACATAATGACTGCCTCAGAAAACATACCTGGCAGGGTGAGACTAGTACAGGTCTATTTTCTTTATCCTATTATTGTAATGGCAAACATCAAAGAATAAAATAGCCACATGGAGGCCTCATCATTTTCAAAAACATTTGCTTAGAAATTTCATAGCTGATTTGTCAGAATGTTGTGACATATCTGGTCCCCAAACCCTGCCAGGGTGCCTAATTCCCCGTTTTCACTAAAAGAACAAATTAGATGGTGAACACACTGAGATGTATACTTTCATGCTATGGAAATGGGCCCATTTAGTTGATGTCTTTTCAATAGGTGATTAATTTGGTTACTTCCAAATGCAGAAGAAGAGTTAAAGACACCACGTGCCCACTTTCGGAAAGGTTATTGGTAGTGCAAATAGCCAGTTATTTTTGCATTGTGATAAGCTAAATGAAACCATTAAAATCAAAAGGAACTCAGAATATATTCAGATATTAAGGAATTGTGCCTGACATCTTAGAAAGGAAGATGAATGAGTCCCTTCTTTTTCAATAGTTTATTCTTCTTAATCTCATCAGTGTCAGTATACCTAATGATGCTATGTGTAGGCCTTGATGCTAGTGAAGTTCATTTCTCCATTTAAGAATATGTCAACTGTGTCTTTACTATTGTGTTCAGTTCTGCCAAAATGATATTAAGAAAGGCCTATAGGCACCCATCCAAAGAAGGATACACCAAATGATGATGGGTCTAGAAACATGTTCTTTGAAGAACAGTAGAAAGATATGCATGTATATAGCTTGGAAAAGAGAAGTATAAGTATGAGATAAGAGGCTGTGTTCAAATATTTAAAGGGCTATCTTTTGGAAAAATGGTTACATTTATTTTCTATAACCTCTGAAGGATGATCTAGAATTCCTGGGTACAAACTTGAAAATGGAGAAAATTTGGTTTAATATAAACAATATTTTCTAATAATTAGAGTTGTTAAAATGCAATTCAATGACAAATTTGTTAAGGAACTACCATATACAAGGTACTTTGACTAGTTAATAGATATAAAAATATTAAATCAGATACAGCCTTTACTTCTAGGTGCTTATGGTCTATAAGAGGAGATAAGGTATATATATATATATATGTGTGTGTGTGTGTGTGTGTGTGTACACATATATGCATGTTTATATTATATGTATGCATATATTATATGTAATTATATAGAGTATATTATTACATGATATATCATATGATATATCATAAATGTATTAGTATATATTACATAGTATTATAAATTAAATTATATGTGCACATATGTATATACAATATAGCTACATTGCTAATTGACCAATAAATGCAAAGAATTGGTTTGCACAAAGTACTCTGAGATCTTAAAGGATGTCTGATCACTTCCACAAGGGGAAATGAAAGATATTGAGGAGGAAGAGGTGGAAATTAAGTTAGACTTTGGTGGAAGGCAAAGATTTTAACAGAGCAAATTGATGAGGGGAGGTTGTAGAGGAATTCTCATGCTGTTTCTGGAAAAGGCAGAGAAATGTGATCTAGACCGCAGTAGAGAAAGAATGATTTGTAAGTGACTCAATGGGCAGACTAAACAAATACTTATTAATTATTTGATTTCAACTAGTAAGGTCTTTAATAAAATGCCCTAGAGATCTCTTTGTCCTGCCCTGTTAAACTTTATTTTTTTTTAAACCAAAACTTGAATTATGTAATTGGCATCCTTCTATACTTACAGATAACACAAATCTTCTGTGGGCGCATTTAGGGTGATAGAGAAAAGATACAAAAATAATAGAAGAGGTAAGAATGTTGGGCTGAATCAAATGAGATGTAATTTGATAGGAGTCTTACAAGGATACAAAAATGAAATTCCTAAATATAAAGTGGGAGAGTTCTGGGTAGATAAATTTTTTTCTGCAAAGGATTTGGGGATTTTAGCAAACTGAACTCTCACATGTTTCAGCAGTTTTTGCAATCATGGGTCACTTTCAGAGGCATAGCTTTCAGGAATAAGAAGATAATATTCTTACTCTACCCTGCCTTTCTCAGACCACATCTGGAGTACTGTATTACATTCTAGGCACTATATTTTGGGAAGGACACTAATTACAATCTGGGGAACATCTGAGACAGGGCAACCAGAATGGTGAAGAGTCTCAAGTTCTTGCCTTATGAGGACCAGTTGAAAGAACTAACAGTGCTTAGCCTGGAGAAGAGAAGACTTAGGGTAGGGACTGGGGAGGAAGTGGATTTGATTGCTGTCTTTAAGTATAAGAAGGGTTATAATATAGAAGAGCTTAGATTTTTCATACTTTTTCTAAAGTGGGCAGAATTAAGGACAGGGAATGGAAGTTGTAGAGACAAACTTGGTCTTGGTGTACAGGGAAAAAAAAAAAACCCAAACTTCCTAATAGTAGGAGCAATCCACAAGTGAAATGGGCTGCCTTGGAAGCTAGTGAGATCCTCAGAGACATGCATGGAAGGATTGGATGATCATTTATTGGGTATGTGGTAGAGGTATGAGTTAAACTAAGTGACTGCTGAGGTCTCTTCCAAAGCTCAAATTCTTTGATTCTTTGATTTTGTGAGGAGGAAGGAAGTTGAGGTTAATTTTGAGGAATATCATGAGCAAAGGAATGGAAATAATAGAATATTGAGAAAGAGCAGGAAATGCTGAGAAGCCTAAATTGGTTGGAATATATAGTGCAGGAGGGGAAATATAAAGCAGGAAAGACAAGTTAGAGCCAGATTTTGGATGGCCTTGAATGCCAGGATATTTTCATGTATTTAGAACTGAAAGGGACCTTAGGAGTCATCTAGTCCAAGCAGATTATTTTACAGAAAATGAGCCTCAGGTCTAAAGATGTTAACTGAATAGGCCATGTTTACACAGCTACTAAGTGGATGATTAAAATTTTGTAGCCAAATCCTCCTGCTCCAAACCCACTATTCTTTCCTTTGTATCACTCTGCCCCCCTTAAAAAGTTTGTGTTTATCCTACAGGCAATAAGAAGCCATTGGAGATTTCTTGAGTAGGTGAGTGAAATGATGGGACCCTTACATAAAGAAAATTACATGGTCTTTGTTGTTGTTGTTGAGTCTTTTCAATTGTGTCTGACTTTTCATGACCTCATTTGGGGTTTTCTTGGCAAAGATGCTGGAGTGGTTTGCCCTTTCCTTCTCCAGCTCATTTTACAGATGGGGAAATTGAGGCAAACAGGATTGAATGACTTGCCCAGCCTCACACAGCTAGTCAGTGTCTGAGGCTAGATTTAAATTCAGGAAGATGAGATTTCCTGACTTTGGACTCAACACTCCATCTACTCCTCCACCTAGCTGCCCCTAAATTACATGGTCAGTGGTATGAAATTTGGATTGGATTACATAGAAAACAGTGGCCTGAAGACCAAGTAGTACACTATTCTTATTGTTTAGGTGAGATAAAGATTTGGGAATCTACCATATTAACATGATAATTAATGTCACTGGAATGGTGATCTCCAAGGAGAGAATACAGAAGGGAGAGGACCTAGGATAGAGCTGTGGGGACATGTCCAATTTTATAGAGTGGGAATAGAGAGAGGATTTAGTGAAGGAGACATCATTGGTCACCTCTTCCTAGAAGCTGTCTCCTATATAGGATTTTATGATAGTACTCATTCCTGGTTCTCCTCATAGTCCCATCTATTTCTCAGTCTCCTTTGCTACATTGTCACTCATTGGGTTCACCCACTAGCCATGAGTTTCCTCCAAGGCTCTGTACTTTGCTCTCTTCTCTTTTTGTTCTGTGCTATACTATCTCACTTAGTAATTTCACTATCTGCCATGAGTTCAGTCATAATCTTTATGATTTCCAGATCTATATAGCCTATTTTAGTTCTCTTTTAAGGATATTATCATGAATCACCAACTTCATTTTGGATATATTGAACACTATTTGAAATATAACTCATCCTCTTTCCCCACAAAAGCTCAATTCTTCTTGACCCTCCCTATTACTGTATACTGACTCCTTACTTATACTTGTTATTGTCTATTGTTGTCTAATCATTTTACCTTTATAGCATTTCTCACATATATTCTCATCCCTACACTCACAGAGCCATCACCCAAGTTCAGACCCTTATCTGACTTGAGGTTTATTTAAGATCTGCCTTCCTTGGATAACATGGTCTAGCCCAAAGATACTGACTTCATGTTTTAGGACCTATCATAATTTGGATGTCTTTATTTCTTTCATGGACTGCCTAATGGTTATGCTTAATAGCTTAAGATATTTCAAATGAAACTGCACCATATGGGTAAAATGCAGATTCATGAGAATTTAAACTTGTAAATAAATTGTAATCAATATATCTAGCATGTCCAAGAAGTTCACAAATAGGAAAATCTAGTCTTAATCATTTGCCTAGCTGAAATCATTACAGTAAAACTTGATTTCCAACATTCTATCAACTGAAAATATCTACTAGCTGCTACTTCTGCATATTTAAGTAGCACAGTGATAACTGATGCTCGTAACAGTGATGCCAAGACACTGCAAGAATCTGAAATGCTCTCTGAATCTTAATTTGTGTTCAATATAGTTCATTTGCAGTATATTACAATTTAACATTTTTTTTAAATTGGTAATCCAAGGATGGTGTTCATTTGAGATAGGTTAAATAGATCACTGTACTCCCTATCTGTGTCAGATAATACTTAACTGTATTTGTTTTGGTTAAGGAAATAAATGCTTACCTGATTTAACATAGCTCCAGCACTAGGATATAATGAGAATGAAATCATGTTAATATGAAAAGAGTGTTGGATTTGGCCTCAGGAGGACTGGATTCATCACATGATTGCTGCTTTTTATTTCTGTGACCTGGGCAAGTCATGGAATCCTGCTAGGCCTTCATTTCCTCATCTATAAAATGAAGTGGTTAGACTAGATGAATTTCCAGATTTAAATCTGTGATCTCATGAAAGGAACCAGAGGAACCCTATAGTAAGTTTAATGGTTTGAGACTTAGAATACAACATTGACTTTGTCTGTCTTTTCTTAGCAATGGGTTAGCCCTGATAGAAGAATAAATTTCAGAAACTTGAAATAGTAGAAGCTCTTTGCACATAGATTTCTCATCTACTCCTGAATTTTCCCTTGGGAAATTCTGAGGCAAGTTCTCTTCCTGAAATCTTCTTCTTTAAAGGATACCTCTTAATAGGCCCATACATGTATGTACACATATATATGTACATATACACATGCATATAGATATACACACGTATGTATATGTGTGTTCGTATATATCTATAGATTGTGTGGTTTCATTAGGAACGGGGAACTCTCAGGGAACTAACGTGTATCTGTACCTGTTATTCAACTTACTGTTTTAGAGAGTTACCTGAAGCATTGAGATGATAAGTGACTTGCTTGACCAGGGTCACACAGACAATGTGTTAGAGGCAAGATTTGAACCCATGTTTTCTTAGTTCAAGACCAGTGCTCTCGTCACTACATGCTGTCACTTAAGTTAGCATCACACACACACACACACACACACACACACACACATACACACATACACACACACATACACTAATACTGTCATTCTCTTGACAATGGTTCCCAGTGAGACTGATTTTTATTTTCTCTCCTTCCATGGAGTTTTAGTGGGGCTCTGCTTTTATTAAAAAAAGGAAAAGAAAAAAAGAAAGACCATTCTTGGCTGTGAAGGAAACAGCTTAATTTTATTTCATTTATCTTGAACACAGAGAGCATTTTTGCACTTTAATACTCTATGACTAGAAATTGCAGAAGTCAAACCTTAGAACAAATGTAAAAATGATGAAGGTTATTTCTTGTACTGAACTTCAATCTGGAATCTCTTCTCTTTTCATCTAATTTTTCTTCAGAGGGCAGTTGTCTTCTCAATGCCTGCCCTTCATATGCTATGTTGTCTCAGTTTTTATTTTCTTCAGATGAAATGGACCAGAGACATTGGTGTGCAAGAAAAAAAAATAAAATTGAGACAATCTGATCACCCACACATTCCTGTTCAAAATATGTCCAGTACAGCAGGAAGGAATTACGGGCACTGAGAAACAATCAGTCTTTCCCTGACTTTGGCAATACACTGTCAAAGAAAATAGATTCTTGATTAGGGAAACAATATAAGCTGGTCATTTAAAAATGTGTAGACCTAAAAACTCAGAGTTTGGATGAGTTTTTTTTTTAACTTTTTATAAAGTTGTCCTAAAGAATTCTTTTTTTTTGTTCTATATAGACAAATAAGGGTATGAGTGAGTCATGTCCCCCCTGCCCCACATTCTACCATTTCAATCAATTTGTTATATAGACCAGATCTCTGTTCTTTCTCCATTTCTCCTGTCAGACTTTTAGTAGGAGTACTAATTTAGCAGGAGCTCCCTTGCAGTAGGGGATTTTTCCAAGGGACATCTGTCCATTATGAATGAGACAGAGACCAATTAATTTCACAGACACTATAACATCCATAGTAATGTGAAGTAGAGGTATTATTTCAGTCTAAACCATAGGGATGGACTGATTATTAGTATTACAGCTGTTCAAAGTCTTTCTTAGAGCAAAGATGACAAGAAATAATTTGTATTTTCCATCCTTGTCTCTTATTCTTGACATGGGGATATTTTGCAAGTGAATATTCCCAATGGTCCTCTTTTTTTATTTCACTTCATACTCTGTGAAGCAAAACCAAGTACACAGAGCTTCTATTGCCATCCAAGGGGACCCTGGGCACCTATCAGCTTCAAGACAAGGAGTAAACCTCAAATTAATATCAGTAGAGACATAATTGGGCTGCTATATACTGTAAGAAGAATGTCACAAAATGAAAGGATTCTGACTGCAAATCATTTCCATTTATTGCGATTACACTTTTATGTTGTGGTGAAAATAATGGCTTTGCCCTGTTTTAATTTCTCTCCCAGAAATGACGTGTATGCATTTGTAATAGTGGTTCCAATTTATAAAGGGAAGTATAGGCTTATGACACATATGTCATTGCCAATGTTGGCACGTCTTAGTGTGAGAAAGCACTCCCTAGTGATGTTGGCAACAATTTGAGTTAGATTAGGCATGTACTCGCTTGGTAGCAGGTGGGCAAAGGGAAAGGAACAGTTGGTTGTTTCTTTAAGTTAAGCCTCTTCAAGTTGTTACCTTCTCTTTCTGCTGTTACCAGCTCTGTGACATTTTTATTGTTGCTTTTACATAGTTTTACTTTAAAAACCTATTCCATAAGGACATAATTTGATAGTTTACACTTTAAGGGTGACCATAGATTATGGAATAAAATGCAGGAAATCAATAGGCCTGACATCAAGACTTTAATGGGATTTCTTATTCAAATTGAGAATCTACAGGCAACCCTGTTCCTTCCTTAATTTAATTTAAGAATACATTTCTCTTCAGCTTATCAGTTTTCCTTCTATCAATATTTGTGCATTATCTTTGCTTAAAAGCTGTATTTTGAACTGGATACATGCCATATGGTGTTGTTTTAGTTGCCTTGGTTACATTTAGACATGGAGATTAGAGATGGATGGACCATTTTGGATCATTTATAAGCCTCAACTGGAACTTTTTCCTCTACACTTGAAATACTGAAAAATGTAAGAATTCCTCATAGTGTTTTTTAAATCTCAGTTTACAGAGTAAGGAAGTTTAGATTAAAAAAATAAACATCACAGAAGACTATGACATTAATTCAAAATAGACCTCTAGGGACTTGAGTTTTCCTCTTTCAAAAATGAACATAAAGGGTCGATCAACTATGTTAAAATAATAACTGGTAGTACTGGTGGGTAATAGGGCTTGATGGTAATGATCTTATCTCTCAAGTAATTACTACTCCTAAGAACTTAAAAGAACATTATGAGAGTGTTCTCCTCCTTACAACATCATAATGATATCCTCTCATGTATTGCCTCTTACTGGTGGGTATTACTCTTGGTTTATTAACAATCATAGCTGACATTGACTTAAGAGTTTATGAAACTTTTTATTATATTATCTCACTTAACATTTTCCAACAAACCTGTGAAGAAGATTTCAGTGGTTTTTGACTGAAAGAATGAATGAATGAAGTATTCATGAAGTACTTACTATATGCAAAGCACTGTACTAAGTTCTCTGGGGATAAAAATAAAAAAAATAAGCAAAGCAATCTTTGTGTCAAGGAACTTATATCGTTGTAGAAGAGACAACTAATATGGAAAAATTTCAGTTGCAAGCTGGGTGGAAAGATGCCATGGTCCTTAGAGTACAACAGCAAAACAAATGGTAATTCCTTTTCATTACTGTTGTTTCCACTGATAAAAATCATATGAATTTCTGATGATGACCCATTAAAAAGTACCCATTAAAAAGAACCTTCATTTGGGTCTTCAAAATATGTGTCTGTAGCCCTGTGGGAGCAGTTCTGAACCTGAGGTCTGTTTTCTGTTTTGTTTTGTTTTAACACTTTGATAACTGCAGTTTGATGTAATTAATTTCCTTTGTAATACTGTTTCGTACATTCAAAAATACTACCTTGAGAGGTGGTCCACTGACTTCATCAGACTACCAAAGGGGTCTTTGATACCCACCCCTAAATTAAAAACTCCTGCTATAATGATTTTATTGTCATCATTTTACAGATGTTAGAGAGAGGTTAAGCGGCTTTCCCATGGTCATATAATACATATAATAGTCAGGGGTAGGATTTGAAGCCTAGTCTTTTTGGCTCTTAATCTAGTGCTCTATGTACTGTGCCATGGGAAACTAAACCACAAAAACAGTGAGTGTTTGAAAGTCAGGAGGACTGCATGTAACAGCATATGCCTCTAGGTGAAGTAGAGGAAAAGAGCCCTGAATACCTATGCCTTTCCTTGTTCTGCTCATCAGTAGGCAGACAAACACACATCCTTTCTTGGAAAGAATAGTCCCCAAATACTGACAGTCTGGGTAACTTTGCAGAAAAGAAACCTAGATTAGCTCCTATCAGTGGAAGCATAGTTAGAACGGTAAGCATGGAACCTCTGGAAATGAGCAGAAGGTTGTGATAGCCTTGAGAACAGGGGCTATCTTTTATCTTTCTTTGTATCTCTAGCTGTCGGTATAGTAACTGGCACATAGTGGATGCTTAATAAGTATTTATTGAATGATAGGCTGAAATGTCTATAGGAAGGAAAATGCCCCTTTGCTCCTTTCCAAGCCACTACCTACTCATGGACAGCTCTATGATGTACATTTGTGTTCCATTTGTCTATTTTAGGAACGACTTGAGAGAGAAAAGGAAGGAATGATTTTACCCTGCCCAAATATAAAGGCCAAAGTTAGAACTGGAAAGACTGGCATTTGAGGCAAATTCATTTGAGGATGTGGGTAGGGGCAGGGGAGGGAGGGAGCAGTAGCATGCTTAGGTCCCAGGTGAGATTGATGAACTTTGGAGGAAGGTGTCATTCTTGTGTCCTCATGTCTCAAAGTGTCTTTCCAATTTGCCTGCCCTCTAACAAGACCACCAATAAGAAACAGATCTAGCTTAGTATTTGTTTGTGTCACAGGCCATCCCAGAATATGTTTCTAGGCTACACTTAAGTAGATTGTATCCTCTCCAGGGGGAAAAAAAGTGTCTCATTTGTGGTTCTGGATGTGGTTCTGGATATAAGCTTATTCCACCTTGATAGTGTCTGGCTCAGGTCTATTTCCCGTAGGAGCCAAGAGCCTTAAAATATCTAAAGAAGTAATTTTTTTTTCCTTTCTAATGTGGATGGAGGTCTCCTTTTTTCACAATTCAATTGAATTGTCATGTCTCTATTTCATTTCAAAGCATAGCAGAGTCATATATCTAAAGAGATTTTCATATTCTTAGTTTACCTTTACTAGTAGTGAAAATTAAAGCATGATAAATTCACTATTATTCTGTTAAAATTTTATTGATGGCTAGGATGGGATTTAAAGGCAATTTATCTGAACTCTTTCAGCATTCCCCTCCAAACAACTTTAAAATAACACCTCAAATCACATTTTTGACTATTACCAACAAAAGGTCACTGTGAGATATTTTTCTGGCCTGAGAAAATTTAAAAGGTCAGCAGGAGAAGTTTCTGATAGCTGGGTGGGTGGGGGAAGGAGCTTGTCTGGAGGTCACTCAAGGGGAAGCAGCAGCAGCAGTTTTGGAAATATTCAGCCCAGAGACAGAAAGGGGGTTGGACAACTGGTCAGAAGGAGACTACAGAGGACTCTGCTGCCACAGATTATAGCTGGTACTGACTGACAACTGTATTGCTCATACACAGTTTTGGGTTGCAGTTCCAGGGCAGAGGGGAGTGCTGGTGGTCCATCACAAGGATGCGGGGCCCCTGGTCTTGGTTCTAAGGTAAAGAGAATGCTACAACATAGGGTTGCAGGGGACCAGGGGCCCTTCCTAGATAAAGAATACCAGAGTACATACTAGGTGAGCAGAACCATAGCTCTCCCAGGATCACACCACCTTGGAAGCTACCTAAAACTTGCAGGCCCCTAGAACTAGCTTTGAAAAGAGCTTGGGACAGTGCTTTCCCACCTCCAAGTGAGCAGAGTCCAACTTTAATATAAAAATCAAAGTCAAGATATAAGCTGGAAAATGAACAAACAACAACAACAACAACAGGATTTGATTATAAAAAGCTACTATGACAGTGAGGAAAACCACAACATACACTCAGAAGACAACAATGTGAAAACAGATACAGACAAAGCCTCAAAGAAAAATGCTAATTGGACCCAAGCCCAACAAGAATTCCTGGAAGAGTTAAAGAAAAAGATAGGAGTGGTAGAGGGGAAATTAGGAAAAGAAATGAGGGTCATGGAAGAAAATTATGAAAGGAGAATTAACAGCTTGGTAAGGGAGGCACAAAAATACTAAAGAAAATAATACCTTAAAGAATCATAAAAGAAGCACAAAAATTCACTGAAGAAATGGACTCCTTAAAAAGCAAAATAGGACAAATGGAAAAGGAAATAGAAAAATTCACTGCAGGGAAAAAAAAATTTCCTAAAAAACAGAATTGGCTAAATGAAAAAAAAAAGGTACAAAAACTCACTGAAGAAAATAATTCTTTCAATATTAGAATTGGTCAAGTGAAAGGTAATGACTCCATGAGACATCAAGAAACAATAAAGCAAAGTCAAAAACATGAAAAAATAGAAAATGTGAAATATCTCAATAGAAAAACCAATTAGCTGGATAATAAATTGAGGAGAGCTTATTTAAGAATTGCTGAACTAGGTAAAAGCCATGATCAAATGAAGAGCCTAGATATCAGCTAGGTGGAGCAGTGGATAGAGCACTGGCCCTGGAGTCAAGAGGACCTGAGGTCAAATCCGGCCTCAGACACATAACACTCACTAGCTGTGTGACTCTGGGCAAGTTACTTAACCCCAATTGCCCTGACCAAAAAAAAAAATATCAAGGAAAACTGCCCTAGTATCTTAGATCGAAAGGGTAAAATAGAAATTGAAAAAAGCTACCAATCACCTCCTGATAAAGATCCCAAAGTGAAAACTCCCAGGAATATTATAGGCAAATTCCAGAGCTTCCAGATCAAAGAGAAAATACTTCAAGCAGTCAGAAATGAATAATTTAAATATAGTGCAGCCACAGTTAAGATCACACAAGATTTAGTGACTTCTATGTTAAAGGCATATGTTAGAGGGCTTAGAACATGATTTTCCAGAAGGCAAATCAGTTAGAATTACAACCAAGAATAACCCACCCAGCAAAACTGAGTATAATCCTTCAAGGAAAATATACATATTTAATGGAATAGATGACTTTCAGGCATTCCTGACACAAAGACCAGAACTGAATAAAACATTTGACATTCAAATACAAAACTCAAGAGGAAGATAAAAAGGTAAACATGAAACAATAATCATAAGGGTCTTGATGAAGTTCAACTGTTTAAATTTCTATATGGAAAGATGATACATGTAACTCCTAAGAACTTTATTATGATTTAGTGAGGTAAAATGTGTTTATAGAGACAGGGGGCAGGTAAGTTGATTATATTGGAATGATCTCCAAAAAAAAAAATGAAGAGGTGAGAAAGAGGGATGGACTGAGAAAAGGGGTAGGGGTGAACTAGAATGGGGAAAATTTTCTCACATAAAAGGGGAGCACAAGGAAGAGTTTTTGCAGTGGAGGGGGAAAATGGCAGTATTGGATGATGTTTAAACCTCACTCTTAGCAGACTTGGTTCAAAGAAGAAGGATACACACACATATGCACACTCAGTTGGCTATAAAATATAACTTACCCAATAGGGAAATAGGCGAAGAAGGGGAGAAGAAGAAGTGGAGGTATAAAAAGGAGAACAGATTAAGGGAAGCAGTGGTTAGAAGAAAAATAGGCTTTTGTGTTGAGGGACAGGATAATAGAGAAGAAAAAAAAGAAGAAAATCAGGTGGAGGGAAATATATTGTAATCACAACTGTGAATATGAATGAATGAGCTCACCCATAAAACAGAAGTAGAGAACAGAAAGGATTAGAAATCACAATCTGATACTATATTGTTTATAAGAGACACACTTGAAACAGAAATACACAAGCACAGAATTAAAATGAAGTGCCAGAGCAGAATCCTGATATGCTTCAGCTGAACTGAATGGGTCGCAATTATTATCTCAGAAAAAGCAGAAGTAAAAATAGATCAAATTAAAAGGTATTATCAGGAAAACTACATTTTGCTAAAAAGTATAGTAGACAATGAAGTGATGTCATAAGTTTTTACAGTTTCTCTGATTTCTCAAATATATAGAGAAATGAGTCAAATTTATAAAAAATAAGAGCCATTGCCCAATTGATAAAATGGTCAAAGGATATAAACAGGCAGTATTCAGAAAAAAGAAATCAATACTATCTATAGTCATATGAAAAAAATGCTCTTAATCACTATTGATTAGAGAAATGAAAATTAAAACAACTCTAAGGTACCACCTCACACCTATCAGAAATGGCAAATGCTGGAGGGGATGAGGGAAAGATAAGTACACTATTAAATTGTTGGTAGAGTAGTGAACTGGAGAACAATTTGGAACTAGGCCCCAAAGGCTATAAAAGCTGTGCATATACTTTGACCTGACAATATCACCACTAGATCTGTATCCCAAAGACATCAAAGAAAAAGGAAAAGGACCTATGTGCACAAAAATATTTATAGCAGTTTTTTTTGTGATGACAAAGATTTGGAAATTGAGGGGATGCTTATCAATTGGTTAATAGCTAAACAAATTGTGGTGCATTATTGTGATGGAGTACTATTGTGCTATGGGAAATGACAAAAGGGTGGTTTCAGAAGAAACATGGCAAGACCTATATGAACTGATACAAAATGAAGTGAGAAGAACCAAGAGATCATTGTGTACAGTAACAGCAATGGTGTAATGATGATTAACTGTGAAAGACTTGGCTACTGTGATCAATACAAAGATCCAAGACAATTCCAAAGGATTCATGATGAAAAACAATGCTATCCACCTCCAGAGAGAGAACTGATGATCTCTGAGTTGCAAATTGAAGTATAATTTTCTCACTTTATTTTTTTTTTGCTTTTTTTGCAATGTGGCTAATATGGACAAATGTTTTTCATAATTTCACATGTATAGTCAATGTAATATTGCTTGCCTTTTCAGTGTCTGAGGCCAGGGGTGGAAAGGAGGGAGAGAAATTGGAATTCAAAATTTACAAAGAAAAGAAGGTTATAAAGAAATCCATAATCATTTTTATAAATGTTATCAAGTGTATTTTAAATTTCCCCCTTACTTTTCCACTGCACCCCCAAATCAGCTGTTACATATTTAAGAATTGCAGAAAGGAGGTCATCTATTCCAACCTCATCATTTGACAGATGAGGACACTGAGATCGAGGGAGAATGGGTGAATTGTCCATTACCATAGAGGTAGGAAGTGTCAGAAGTAATTTCTAAATGGATCCAAGGAGGAGTGCCCTCTCACTCCTTTCCTTTCTATAATTTTGATTATCCTACACTTGTCAGGAATTTTTGGTCTGATTTTATATTTGCCTAGTTTCTGTTAGGAAGAGGAAGGCTCTCATATTAAAAGCTTTCAAGGGATCAAAATAACTCAACATAATGACCAGGAATAGAATTAGGTTACCTCTACATGATGACGAAATAGGTTAATGCAGTAATTCAGTCAGTAATATGTGGGGAGGGGGATCAGCCAAACTAATCAATTCACTCAAATTTCACACCATATCAATCGTTTCCAAGTCAACTGACTTTCTTCTGTTTACAATATTCTGGTGTTTCCCTTGGACTAAGCTTCTAATAAGACCTGGGCTCCTTCCCAGGCAAAGAATAATTGTTTTCACACTGCTGTGGATTTGTACAATCTGAATAGGGAAATTAACAGAAGGTAGTTGGAGCTAGACATACGAGTCATATGCCCATTTTATTGATAACTTTTTATAGTCCTGTACTTATGATCATTGAAAAGTAAGCTGAAAACACTGAGATAGAAAAAAAAATCCTCCAACTATCCCTCAAAGTCACAACAGACTGGATCTTTACAGCATTTACTCTGTTTTTGAACTAAAGTTTTGAAGATATTGCATTTGAGTTTTCCAAGTTAGGTTACCATGTCTATTTATGACGGTCAGTTCCTGTCATGTAATGGGATTACATAGGTTTTATCAGACCTGACACATTGGATGATTTATATGATATGTCAGCCAGTAAGATACAAAATCAGATAATTTCTTGTAATGCCTTTTAAGAGAATTTCAAAAACAGATTTGAAATAAATAGTATACTATAATACCCCTTGTTTAAGCACATTTAAAAAATGTCACTCAAAGTTATTTATGGATAGGAAGTAATCAGAGATGTTAATTACCAGCAGATCTTTTCTAAATAATCATAGTATAAAGAAAATTTGCATTTTATTTTATGTTGCTTCCTTGGAGGGATACCTCCTTAGTAGTTATTCCATTTTGATAAATCTTCCTGGTCAAATCCAATGGTGATGGTGTTTGGTTTTTAACTAATAATTCCACATTTTCTCTGATATATGTTTGTGCCTGAGAGACAGCATGGCATAAGGGGTAGAGGGATAACTTTGCAGATGGAAGACCTGAATTCAAGACTTATTTCACAACCATGATCAAGTTGTCTGATCCTTCAATACCCAGGACCATATATGAGTTGCTAGTCTGTGTCATGGAGGAAGTTTCCACATTGAGAGTTCCCTATTCTGATGAGATTACAAATCTAGACTGGACCAGACCACAGGTATATTACTGAGAATATGAAAAGGAGAGCACTAGGCTTGAGACTTCAAATACTCATTTTGTTACCTGTGTGATCTTAGTCAAGTAACTTTCCCTTTCTGGGACTCAGTTTCCTCAGCTGTAAAAATGAAGAGTTTGAACTAGATGATTTCTAAGAGTCCTCCTGGCTCTATATTATTCTAGTCCAGCTTTGGGATATTCCCTCCTTGAAGGTCAATTTGTTAAGGAATATCAGGCAAAAGTTTATTCCTTCATTTCATTGAATATTTTCTTCAGCCTGAGGTCTTGCCAAAAGATCAGGCAAGATCAATCAGTGTAATGACCATATCTGAGAGCACCCCACCTGTCTGAAAAAAAGTATTTCCTTCTATCTTCTCTGGGCATGAGATGCATTATAATCAAATAGAAAATTTCAAAAGGTTCTTTTTATGTATATGGTAGACAAAACAGTAATTTGTTATGAGGAATAGGAGAATGCCAGCAGTCAAGTATTTATTAGGCACCTCCTGCATGCCAGGCATTATACTAAGTGCTGAGGTGACAAAGAAAGGTAAAAGACAGTCCATACCATCTGGGACCTCACAGCCCAATGGGGGAGACAGCATGTACATAACTACATACAAATAAAATACATACAGGATAAATTGGGCACAACCAACAGAGGGAAGAGCTAGCATTGAGGAGGATAGGGAAAGTTTTCCTCCAGAAAGTAGGATTTTAGCTGAGATTTGAAGGAGTCTGGGGAATCTGGGAGGTGGGAAGTGAGGAGAGAGAACATTCTAGGCATGAGACTCAGTCAGTGAAAATGTCTGGAGTTGGGAGTTGGACCATCTATTGCAAGGAAGAGGAAGGAGGTCAGTGTCATTGATTATAGAATATGTATGTGGGGGGGTAGGTAGGGAGGAGGCATAAGATGTAAAAAGACTGGGAAGACAGAAAGGGGCCAGGTTATAAAGGACTTTGCATGCCAAATAAAGGATTTTATAATGATTTGGCCCAGAAGTCAGGAGACCCAAGATCTAACTTTGGTTCTCTCCAGCTAGTGGTGTGTGTCTGGGCAACGTAGTGAGTGACCTCTTTGGGCCACAATTTCCTCATCTGCAAAATAAGGTCTTTAGACCAAAGAATCTCTGCTGTCCTGCACAGCTTTCAAATTCTATGATCCTTCTAGGGAAAAAAAAAACACTGAGATTCTGAAATAATAATGAGGATGATGATAGTGCTGCATGCATAGCACTTAAAAGTTTTCAAAGCACATTCACATGAGAACGAGACATGAAGGGCCTCCAACAGAACATCGTGATCTTCGCCTATTTTCCATTTGCCTAAGATCTGAACTCTTTGGTAACTGCTACTCCCTTGAATGTTCTGAAATGTTTCACTCCAGCTCTGCTCTTCAATGGAGGAATGTGAAAAGAAAGGCATCCTGAACGCATTCTGCACATACCCTCTCAAACACTTGCTGCCTCTAATAAACAGGAAATGTTTATTCTATTTATTTAACCTTCAAGATCCTTATTAGCAGTTGCAGAAAAGGAAAGATTTATCTGTTGATGAAAAAACAAAGACTTCATTTACCAAATCTCCATTCTTTATTGTAATGAAATTTGTCTATCGAGCTTTTAAAATGCATTTATAAAGTTAGAAATGTATTCAGCTCTTCTGTCTATGAGATGGATGGCCACATTATTACTTGTCTGTCAAATATAAGTAGGGTTGTTAATAACTAAGAGACAGCTGCTAAAGATTCCAAACATGGGCAGTTTCTTTTGGAGGAAATTGCAATTCTAACCTCTGATTTCCCCTTTGAATCAATTACCTTCCTTCCCAAGCATCAGAGAAGGCCTTATTTTGAATTAGGAAAGGAAATATGTAACTCTGAGGACTAATAGACCTTTAATTTAAGTATTAAGGGTAACAAAAACTATGTCGCGTGTTTCATAGAATATTGTTGATCTTCTATAGATGGCTATATATATATATATATATATATATATGTTTTCTTTTTGGTCCCACATTACTTCTCTTTCCCTCTCTCTCTCTCTCTCTCTCTCTCTCTCTCTCTCTCTCGTATGTGTGTGTGTGTGTGTGTGTGTGTGTGTGTGTATGTGTGTGTATATTGACAGAGATGTAGAGGATGATCTGGGAGAGAAATGAGGCAGCTCCATAACTGTCCTAAAGCTATGGAGGGCCATTTTCAGAATCCATCAGTGACTTTAGGTGAAATATTTGTGCGTGGTGAGGTGGATAATCTGGTAACAATATTGTCGTTCCCTGGAATATATACACTATCAACTTCTCCAATAGCAGAACTCTGGAAGGCAGTGCAATATAGAGAAGAGCTGAAAAGAATATTTAAATTAAATTAACTGAGCCAACATCTGCAGTATCATGCACCTCTTTAGCTCATTACAGATATTTTATGTGCCACCCCATGCCTTTCCCTTTATCCCTGACTGATAGGACATGTTGAAAACTTCTTCCCAGATATGAATTGGGGATGAAGGTCCATTAAATACCAATATGATTATTATCTATGGTACCTATGTAGTTTGTCAAACAATCAACAACCAGTGATTAATCATTAACTATGGGAACAGCACCATCCTAGATCTTGTACAGGTCATAAGAGATTTATAAGTCATGGTCCTTGCTTATAACCTACTTCAGGAGATGACCGACATATGATAAATAACTACAGAACAATGGTGTGTTAAGCTATGTGCTACTGAATATAATTGTAATAGGTGCTCAGAAAAGAGGGAGATAAATGTGAGATGGAGAAAATTGGTGAAGGCTTCATGAAGGAGGCTGAGCCTTGAGTTTAACCTTGAAAAAGAAATACAATTTCAATAAGCTGATAGAAGTGGGGTGGGGAAGAAGCATTTTTATGGCACTTAGGTTACAAGGTACTCTCTTCTGAAGAGCAGTTTGATCTGCATCCAAATAAATGGATTTATATAGCTTTATGATTTGCAAAGCACTTTGCATTCATTGTCTAATTTGATCTCTCCAGCATACTTTTGGGATAAGTTCTATCCCAATCTATAGGCATAATTTTTCCCATTTTATAGATGGAAAAAAAAAACAAACAACAACCTGAGGCTGAGAGTGATTAAGTGACTTAAGTCCCACAACTGATAAGTGTTAGCGCTGGGATTTGAATGTAGATCTTTCTTGATTCCAAATCCAATATTCTTATCACTTCACCATTTGCCTCAATTTTTTCATCCATAAAGTGATAGTAACAGTACTTTACTACTACTACTATGACTATGACTACTACTATTATTATTTTCAGTTACACAGAGTTTCTGTAAAAAAAGAGGGGGGACTTTGTAAATTTACAATTCTATGTAAGTGTAAGCCATTAGTATAACATGAAGTATTAGATATGGGTCAACTCATTCCTTTCAACAGTGATCATAGAAAGAGTTCATTTTTGGACATATTTTCAGAGGATAAAATGGAATGACTCCCATGAGACTTTTTTTTCCAGCTAGGGAAAGAAAAATAAGTTTCTGGGACTTTGAAATATTTGAACTGAGATGAGATTCACTTGTATGTCATCTGTTGATTTTTTTTATTAGCATCATAATCTGTAGCTTGTGATGTGATGAAAATTTCACTGCTCCAGCGTACAAATGAGAGATCTCTGTAATCCACTGCTCTGTTTTCACAATGTAGTATGGTGCAGAGTACAGAGTCTGCATTTCTATGAAATAGCCATGGGCTGGAAGGCCTGGAATTCCTGGCATTGATGAAAGCCAATAGTACCTCATTTTTCTTTATCATTCTAAAATTCCATCAAGGCAGGCAGTGGTGAAAATATTCTGGGAGAGAAAAAAAGGTCATGCCAAGTCTTTGTGCATGTTTTAACTACATGAATGCTGTATTTGGGTACACAGAAGAGACAAAGGGGTAAGGGGAATAATCTTACAAGCATTTTTGACTAGCATTAAATTACACATGCCTTAATTTTCACTATAAGCAAAATTATACTCAAGCTATAAAAACCTTTTTGGCTATTTGAATCCTTTATCCTTTGAGGTGACATAAAGAGATCCTGGCCATGACAATTCAATTCAATACAATTTAATTATAAAGCAAGTAGATCTCTGTTCTGTATCGGGGGAAAAAATTGCTTCAGACATCCAGGGCCTCTCAGCTGCTAGGGGAAATACACATCACCCAACCACTATCAGTATGCCAAACAGGAATTAAGATAGCTCAAATCCAGAACCACAAAAAAGAAAAGGACATGATAAATTATTCCTTCTGGAGGGGATGCAATCTGCTGAGCTATCTAGCTCTGGGCTTGGGAGAGAGAAAAATCCTAAGTTAGGTCAGTTCCTTAATACCGAATAGTGCCTGACACATAGTAGGCACTTAATGCCTACTTAACGACTGCTGATTGGTTGGTCCTTTTGGAGGGCCAACAAATTGGAAATATATTCTAGAAGATTAGAAAGTGAGAAAGACCAGAACAGAAAACAGAAGACACTGTTACGTAGTAATATTCTTATATATGGGGTTTCCCAAAAGGCTTGAGATCTTAAAACAGTACTAAGAATTTTGGAAAAGCCCTACTAGATGCTGTTGTGTACATTGTCCTCTGTAAGGCTATTTATTCCTCTTTCCCCTTCATTTCCTCCTTGTACTCCAAACCCGGCTTTCATGTATTAAGAAAGCAAAAAGACTTGGCGTGACCTTTTTTCTTTCCTAGACCATTTCTACCACTGCCTTCCTTGATGGGGTTTTAGAATGATAAAGAAAAATGAGATACTATTGTATATGTCATGCTCTGGGGCAACAAAAATCATCTTTCATGCTTTGAAATTGTTCATTTTCTGTCACCCTCCCCGCCCGCAAAGTAATACAATGCCTTACTAAACATAAGGATGCGATCACTATATATTTGTTTAATGAGTGAATGATTCTCAACTTTAGAGATCCAGCCTTAATTTCTCTTCAGAGCTCCAGTTCTGTATCACCACCTCCCTGCTGGACATCCCTCCCTGAATGCCCTGGCAATTGGCATTTAGAATACTAGGGCAATGTCCTTAATGGTCTCCCTTCTTTGAGTCTCTACCTTCTCTGATTCATCCTCCACTTAATGACCAAATTAATAAGAGGCAAATCTGAAAACATCATTCTGCTTCAAAAGCTTTGGTAGCTACCTATTGCCTTTAGGAAAAAATTCAAATTCTTCCACCTGACATTTGTAGGCCTCCATGATGTGCTGCCATTTTATTTTAGGATTTTCGATTTAGAACTGAGGAGAACCTAGGACCAACCTGTCCCATCATCTCATTCTTACACGGCAGGAAACTGAGGACCTGAGAAGTTATCATCATTTTGCTGTTGAAGAGCAAAAACTGAACGAAGGTCTTTTTACTCCCAATTGAGTGCTCTTTTTGGTGTACCACACCCTCCAAGTTGTATCTGACATTTCAACTAACTTTTGTTGTTGTTTGCTCGTGTTACACCCCTCATGACCCCATTTGGGATTTTCTTGACAAAGCTACTGGAGTGATTTGCCATTCCCTTCTCCAGTTCATTTTACAGATGAGGAAACTGAGGCAAGCAGAGTTAAGTGACTTCTCCAGGGACACACAGCTAGTAAGTATCTGAGGCCAGATTTGAACTTAGGAAAAATGAGTCTTCCTGACTCCAGGCCTGGCACTCTAACCACTGAACCACCTACCTGTCCATTATTATTACCAGCCTTCACAAACCCTCTGCTTCAGTGAATCTGGACTACTACCTGTTCCCTTAACTTGACATGACATTTCCTGAATCTTGGCATTCTTTAAGCTTTTCCACAGGCCTGGAAAGTACTCCTTTCTCAGCTCCTCTTCTTTGTTTCCTTTTCTTCTTCAAGGCCCTGAAAACATTTCTTTGATCTTTTTTTGCCCAGTTGTTAAGCAGGATCTCTCTTCAAGTAACATAGTGTTTAAGTCTCTGCATATAGTTTCTCACCCCTGTAGAACAAAAACTCCTTGAGGGCAAGGATTATTTCATTTTTTTCTCTTTCCTTGTTATCTAGCATTGCATACTAACACATACTAAGTGATTATTAAATGTTTTATTGAATTAAATTGAAAGTAAATATTGCAGGTCACTTTGTACCTTTTAAATATTTAATAATATTCTATTATTGTTGAGAATGGAGAAGGAAATGGCAAAACACTCCAGTATCTTTTCCAAGAAAACCCCAAATAGGGTGATGGAGAATCAGACGCAACTGGATAACAAAATTATTGAGGAAGGGGCAATGTCATATAGTAGAAACAGCACTGAACTTGGAATGTGATTTTTTTTTTGCTTCCCCATTTATTTATTATGTGATTTGAGAGAAATCACTTAAACTCCTAAAGCTTGTCTCATCGTCTATAAAATTAGGATAATAAGACACATTTTGGTAGAGGGAAAAGGCCACTGGACTTGAAATTAAGAGCATTTTACAAAACAGTCATCTTTTTGCTTCTCCATATGCCAACAGTTGCTAGTTTTGTGACCATGAATCAATCCTTTCACTGAGCCTTGGTTTTCTTCTCAGCAAAATGGGAACAATGTACCTAACAGTCTTTTCCTTTTTTTTTAATGAAGTAAGGACTTCATAAACTTTAAAGTGACGTGTAAATGTGATGGTATTATTACCTGTCTCAGGGTTATTATGAGGACCAAACAGAGCATGGAAAGAGCTTTGTTACCGTAAAAAACCTGTATAAGTGTCAGCTATTATTATTACTCTGGAGTGGTGGTGACAAAATCAAAGCTCTGAATTTTTATTGAGAAATCATGAGTGATGAGGAAAAATTTTTATATTAATAAGTTATAATTGAGACAGTTAATGCCCATTAAAATGAGCGATTCTTAAAATGAGGGGTTAGACTAGTTAACTCTAACATTCCTTCCAGCTCAAAAATCTATGATCCATTGAATTCTGGGTAAATTTCTAAGAATTAAAGTTTCAAGGTCAAAGTATCATGCACTTTTATAGAAAACCCTATTTATACTTTGACTTATCAATAATAGGCATTTTTTTTCCTAATTGAAAGCCTGGAGATGTGAAAGCACAAGTAGTTCATGAGCAAAGATAACTTTGTCTGCCTGGTTCTGAACTTGAAGCTCAAGAAACAATGAAGGAAATTGGGCAATCTTTTTGACCAGACATATACCATAGCCTTTCTCTTCCCTTATCTGTTTCTCTCCTTCCTTGTTACAGAACTGCTCGAATATCTAGTTCATCTATTACTTCTTTTAGTGAGAGGAAAACTGGAAGAAGCAGCAACAGATGGATCTATAGGATATTTTGGTGAAATAGCATGTCATTATTTGGGCCTTGATTTGGGGAGCAGAGTGGATCCCCACACACCATAATAATATTCAATCTCAGTTCAATGAAAATATGAATCATGATGTTCTGAATACATTTGCAGAATTCAACTCTTTAATGTATTGGACAGACTTGTACAGATTCTGAAATGCTTTCTCTTTCTTTTTCTTCTCATTTGTGAGGAATTGCTAATCAATTGCCTATCTTGGAAAGTATCACAAAAGGTCTTGTTTTGAATTAGGAAAGGAAGAGATCTACAACTCTGAGAACTACTGAGTCTTGAAAATACAAGCATTAAAGGTACAAAAGCTATGTCACATGCTTCATAAAGGATATTGTTGATACTCTATAGATGATAAGGACATTTTTTTTCTTTTGGGGCAAAAGGGAAGAATATGCTTTGTAGGATCACAGAATCACAGATTTAGAGCTGAAAGGGACCTTAGAAGCTGTCATCTTATTTTATAGATGAGAGATACTGAGAGTTTAAGTGACACCCTCAAGGCAACACAGTCAGTAAGTGTCTGAGGTGGGGATTTGAACCCAGGTTTTCTTGACTCCAAGTCCAATGGTGTCCTCACTATGATGCTTCCTTTGGAAATGAAATAGAAGCAATAAAAAGTATTTGTACATTAAAAAAAATAAGCTAAAAAGAAGCCCAAATATCAGTCCATGATTCTCTATAGCCTTGATAAATTTGTTTCCTTATCTGTAAAATGGGAATAATAACAGTACTTCATTCAAATGAAATCATTTAAATAAAACATTTTATGTCTTAAAAATTATATAAATGTCAGTTATTAGAATGATTTGCAAACTTAAAGAATCATGTAATTATAAGATATTATTATTATTATTATTATGATATGATAGAAATATTGTAGAAGCAATAGTAGGGTAACAATAATGCAGATGAGGAAATTAAAGACCAATGAGGTTAAGAACAACCAAGAACTAGAGCCCAGGTGTCCTGACTCAGAGTCTTCATCCCAGTTGAAGAGGCTCTTAATGAAAGGTATCTGCAAGGGCTTTGTGACACTTATTTCAGATGCTCAGTTCTCTTTTCTCTGGCAGAGATGTAGGCCTGTGATCTGTTGTACTGACGTACTCTAAGGTCTGACCTCCAAATTAGTGAGCATGTTAAGAGATTAAAATATCCCTCATCTAGCCTCCTTCCATCTGTAGTTTGGAGTAAACTTCATTATTTAGCCCTAAATTGACAGCTGTTTTTATTAATGATTAGCAGGTACAGGTTAAACTGCATATTTTTGGTAGGAGTGACTAAGAGGAAAAATGTCAGTTTCTGATAAAGGGAAGTAAAAGTCATGCACAATTTGCTCCACAGAAGAAGAAATCAAGAAGCTAACTCCCCCTAAAGAAAAAAAAATCACCTCTTTGCATCACAGAGGCAAAACCCAAAGCTTTAAAAAAAGAGACAGAGGAAGTGATTCAAACAAACAAACACCCTCCCCACCTCCTCACCCCATATCTGACCATCTGCAGAAGGCATTCGGGGTGAATAACAACAAACTAATAACCTTGAGTCAGTGAGTTAGTTAATAGCTTTGCCAAGGCTCTCAACACTTCCTTATTAGAATGCCAGTGAGCAGCTCTCCAGAGATGCAAGCCCCTTTAAGCTTCTGATCTCCCTGCAGTCACCAATTAGATATGAAATGAAAAGTGAGTCTGAAATTGTATTACTGAGGGGCTCAGCCATCAGAAACTTTTAACCTGATCCAAGAATGAGAGCCAAAAGCACAGCTGTTAACACCTTATTGTTTAATAGCAAACATAGTCTCCTTTATTTTGGGGTATGGTAAAGGACATGGGCTGCTTTGAAATTTAGGGAGGATAGGAAATAAGGGATTGAAATAACAAAGAAATTGGAGGTAACAATAGAAAAAAATAAGTTTTTATTTTATTATTTTCTTTTCTAAAACACTAGAAAAAAAACAGGAGAAAGAGCGTAGAGAAAATGAATATTAGGATTTTTTTAAAATTGAACTCCAGGTACTTGTACTTGTAATCTATCACACACAGGTTTTAAATATGTAGTGATACTTGGAGATGTCTTTGGTATAGGTACTCCTTTCACCTGTGCAGATGGGTTTAACTAACCTTTTTCAATTTTCATGATTTGTATCTGTGTGCATGTGCACGCATGTATGTGTGTGTTTTTACAAATTCCCTACAGAGTATCTACCTATCTGCTATACACTTTCTTCTGGGTGTCTTTTATGTCACATCTTAAGCACAAATATTTGGTTGTTTATGTTGCCCAACCTTTTCATAGACTGCCACTGCCCTTTGGGTCACCTGGAATTTAGATTTCTCTAAGATCAAGGTATTTCATGATTCAATGCAATGCAGTTTACCTAGAAGAATTTTGGGGATAAAAAGAATGGCCTCTATTTTGGGGTAGGGAGATAGTGAGAAGCTTAGGATCATTGAAAGTAGTCTCCCAAGTGTGAACTAGCCCAATTTCCTTCTCAATATTGGGCTCAGCTCAAAATCCACTGGTATTTGCTGATAAGGAGATATCTGACATGTTGATACAAGGAAATCTATATTACAAAGGGAGTCCTTGAAAGCCAGTCAATTCAAGATGGAAATAGTCTATAATGTTGTTAAGTTTCAGATGTGGGAATCAGGTATGTAGCTGACATTTATAGGTTTACTAGGTTTATAAGGTTTCAAGTAAATTAGATGGCATTTTATAGATTTTAAGCAAATTAGATGCATTATCTTACTTGGTCCTCAGACTAATCTTGTGAGGTAAGCACTACAGGTGTTGTTATCCCCTTTTTTGGGGAGTAAACTGATACTCAGAGATATTATGACTTGTCCATAATTGCACAGCTGGTATTAGAGGCAGAATTTGAACTGAGAACAATACTAAAATTTATCCATTTCCTCTTCCTGACTCCATATCTAGCACTCTCTCTCCATTCTGTCACTGATTAAAATTTGAATGATCTTTTGATTAAGGACCATACCTGAATCAAGACAGCACTGGGGGCTAGTGAGGTGTCACAAAACTTTTTACAATTCAGCTGTCTCATATTTTTTCTTGAGTGCTATAATTTCCTCAACACTATCCAAGATGTCATTTTAAAGTTCATTCAATGGAAAATGCAGTTTTCATGACCATCATCCCTCCAGTACTCAGAGATATCTTAAATTACAATTACCAATATTTGTAAAAAAAAAAAATCAAGTCAACAAGCATTTATTAAGTACCCACAGTATGGCAGGAACTGTGCCAAACTTGGGATACAAAGAAATATACAAGATAGTCCCTGCCTTCAAAGGGTTCATAGTCTAAAGGAAGAAACAAACATGCAAACAATAATAAGATACGTATTGGATACATGATATATAAAATTGGAGATAATCTCAGTGAGAAGCCACTGATATTAAGGAGGACTGGAAAAGGCTTCCTGCAAAAAATGAGACTTTAATTGAGTATTGAAGGAAGCTAGGGAAATAAGAGATCAATTTAGAACATTTATTTTCTTTCTTTTTCTGATTTTATGAACACAGATAGTTGATTTGGAAATTGCTCCCACATCAATTACCAGTTGTTTCCTGTCTGCTAAGATATAGTCAATTTCATTTCTTATAATATTTGTCATGCCCAGTGTTAAGTACTGATAATATATACAAGTACAGCTTCTGAGTAGTCTAAATCTATTTCTATTCGAACTGCCTACTTTATAATTTTATCTATGGTGGGCTTTGTTAATGATCAACAGCAGGCAGACACATAGGGAATCATGGAAAGCTATGTCAAAAATGTGTAGAACCTACTGAGAAAATTGAAGAGAAGCAAGGTGACATCCTAAAAATTGAAAAGAAGAAAGAAAATTAAAGAGAAGCAACATGATGCCAGATTTGGAGTCAAAGGACTGGTTTGAAGTATACCTTTCCCACTTATTGCCTATGTGATCTGGATCACTCCCTTAAACTCCCTGCACCTCAGTTTTTCATCTATTAAATAAGGAAATTGACCCAGACTAAAATCTAATGTCCCATCCAACTGTAAATCTAACATCCTTCCAATTCTATATCTATTTATCTCCATGGCATCATATTGAAGAAAAGAAATATTGAAGTTGTCCCTGAAATCACAGGAAGCTTTTCCCTTTTTCCTGACAACACATTTCCTGTGGTTTTTATCAGGGAAGGGAAAAAAAGGTGTTAAAAAGAATAATCCTTCTTCTCTCCCTCCTCCCCCTCCCCACCTTCCAGTTACAACAGAATTGCAAATAGGGTTAAGTCTGTTGACTTTTCCCTTCTAGAGTGCTGTGTTTAGGCCTGTTATACCTAACTACTCATGTTCATTTTTGACTAGGAAATTAAACTCATTTCCCCATACATCAAAAGCCCAAACGTGAGGCAAAAGCCAGACCTGGTCACCATCAATCACCAAGTTGACTAGAGAAGCAGACTATTGAACCAGGAAGCAGGCCGGTAGAAGGAAAGAACAAATTGGTCAATAGCAGTCTGTCAAATTGTCCAGGGGGATAGTGCTGTCGGTACATTACAGGCAGATGGAGAATGGTCACAGAGGCTAAGTACTGGGAGACTAACAATCCCATGAGGTCAAGAAGCAGAGAGGGGAGAGAGGATTCAGAGACCACTGTGTGAGTGCTAGCTTAGGTACACACACATGCTACAATCGTTTCTTCTCTCAGCAGGCTTGAGCACCTTCTGACAAAGTTTGACATGGAAAGGAAATAATTTCCTTTATTTAGCTCTAAGTCAAAAGGGATGACAGGACTTACTTGCTGAGTGGCCAGCCTATTAAATTGTCTTTGCCTGTAAACAATCTAATATTTATACTTTCATCCTAGCTAAGGATGTGAGAAAATGACATCCCATTAAAAGACAATTTCCTCTACACAATGACATGCCTATGTATAAACACCCTGGCCTCTTACCTGAAGGATATTCTCCTTTAAATATGTCAAAGGAACACTAAAACACCTTGTTGCCATAAGGATCAAGCTGAAATTTTCTGCTGTTGAAATCAGTTTGACTTTGTGACTTTTTCCAAGTCTAATAGAGGTTGTCCAGGTGACCTTTGCTGCTTATGTGTGGAACACTGCCATTTAAACATAAAGAAAAAACATCCCCATAGACTCTGCTACTAAATGGAATCCTTGCAGTTAGAGAGGCTTAATGGTTATCTTGGTAGCTTCATGAGGTGGAAAGACAACTTGGAATCAAAGAACCTCGTAAGTCACTTACTGTGTCAGACAAGTCTTATAAACTCTCTTGGCCTCAGCTCCTTGTGTTTTAAATGAAGGGATTGGACTAGATTATGTCTGAGAGCCCTTTCAACCCTAAATCTTAGCCTTCCAAGCTCTGGCCTAAAGCTGACGTTCCCTCCAGTTCCCTGACAAGAGATTCTACAACCCATGACTTAAACACCTCTAGTCATTAGGTTTCACAATTCATGATAATTCTGGCAGGGGTTAGGCAAAAGTTTATCTTGGCTAAGTAAACTTTCCCCACAGATGATACAAAGTAAATGGGATTGCCCAGGGAAGTGTTTAAAATCTCTCAGAGAAGTAGCCCCTTTTCAAACATCTTCAAGCACTTCAGAAGCACATTTTAAACACAAACAACTAACTGTTTAATCACCGCTCGTTCTTATCTACTCATTTGCAGTCCTCAAGGGGCCTCTACTTGACAATACTTTGTTCCTTCATTTATCATATGTATTTGAAAATTCCCCAATAAATGAGATAATATATACAATCTGCTTCACAAACATTAAAGTGCCAGATATTATTATTATTACTAGCATTCCTGATGGCCTCTTTATTTTTGGATATTCAGTAATTCAGGCATATCTTTCTACCCGGCCCCCCTCAACTGACCTGTTACTTAGTCCAAATTAATGAAAGTTCTCTGTATAAAATGTTTTAAAGAAGTAAAATGGACATGGAATAGATTCTGAGTGGAGAAGTCTAGCCCATCACAGAGAAATTGCAGAGGCAGAGAAATTAAATGAATCTCTAAGATGATAGAAAGTTAGTTCATAACTCTCTTTCTTATTCCTCCACATCTGAACTACATTTCCCAGGGCAGTCATCTTGCCAATTTCTCAATTTCTTCCTCCCCCCCACAACTATTCCTTCCCACTGTTCCCTCTGGTGTCTTCCTCCCCAATTTGCATTTAATGAAGCTGCTGAGCTTGATTCCCATAACCTTAATGGCTATGAATCAAAGGAGGAAGTAAATATTTGCATTAGTAGGGAAACCTTGTAGAAGGAGTGTATGCAGAAACCAGCTGACTACACATTTCTAGAGAAGCCTCTGGACTTAAAATGCCCCTATGTTTAAAATGCATGAAGTGAGTATGTACAATATTTGAAAAGAGATTATATTTTGTCATGAATCATATGGTGAAGGTCATTTCAGACAAAGGGTGTTAAAAATAGACTTTGACTACAGTATCTTTCATCTTTTTAGTAAGTACTTTTAGACAGAACTTATTCACTATGTGAAGGGAACCCTTTGGATACTACTATCTCAAAAACGAACTGGAATCCTGATGAGTCATTAAGAACACAAGTTTCTCATGTGAGATGGTCTAGACTGAAGCCAACAGGAAAGGCTTGGGTGGGACTTCAGAAGAAACAAAAATAAAATAGAGTATTAGAATAACATGGAGAAAGTGTGTTATAATAGAGAAAGAGAAAGCCTCAGTACAAGAAGATGTGGGATCCTGTTATACCTTTAATTTGTCCTAGCTGGGTGACCATTGGAAAATCACTTAGGCTCTTATTCTTTCACTGCTGTTGGTGACTCTTTAAGACGACAAATTGCTCAGCAGGTGGCTGCTCTGTACTGGTAGGGAAATTTCCTCATCAGGAATTCCCAGTGCTAAAGAAACCACACTTTCATTTCCTATTCCTTTCTTCCCAATCTCTATCCCCACCCTACCTCCCCCCCAAAAAAAACATATTCAAACTGTCAAGGATTGAAACTTTCAATGTTAACAATTTCAACGTATGCCATGTACCTTGAACATCATGTGGAATTCTTGAAGGCAGAGACAGTCTCATTTTTCTATTTGATTCCCTAGGGCTTAACACACTGCTTAGCACATGGTAGGAACTCCATAAATGCTTGTTGATTGAGTAATTGTTCAACTAAAACAGATTCACAATCATGTAAAATATATACCCCTAAAGATAATGTTGATACACGAACCTTCTCATATAGGACTACATAGTTCCAAATAGAGTTTTTTTTTCCTCCTATGTAAATAACAAACATGATGATATAATTATTTGTTGTGCTTTATAAACAATGTAGTCTACAAACCAACACCTAGTTCTGGAAGCGCTAATTTACTGTGAAAGTCGGAACATTGGCTTCACAGAGTACTTTCCATTTTCAAAGGATTTAGAAAAGAAATCAAAATGTATTTGATCTAGTTCTGACAAAGGGACTTAATGGGAAAAATAACAACTAGTATTTATATAATTCATGTAAGGCTAATAAAATACCTTACATATATATATATATATATATATATATATATATATATATATATAATTTTATCCTCCCAACAAACCTGTGACATTATTATTATCCCCATATCACAAGTGTGAAACCTGAAATTATGTTAACAGAGGTTGTGACTTACCCAAGCTAACACTACTAGGAAGGGAAAGGCAGGATAAGGGAGGAGGAGAATAAGTATGTATGTATCTGTGTAGGCCTATGTGTATGCACACATGTATACATGTACATACTATATATATGTATATAGTATACCTACATATATGTATATGTGGAGATATATATGTATATATATCTATATATAGAGAGACTATATATCTATAGATATAGTATCTATCTATCTATCTATATATATATAGAGAGAGAGAGAGAGAGAGAGAGAGAGAGAGAGAGATTGAGAGATTACTATGTGTTTGGCACTGTGCTAAGCACTTTTTACAAGTATTATCTCATTTTATTCTCCTAACAACTCTGGGATACCATTATTAGCTTCATTTCACAGTTGAGGAAACTGAGGCAAATAGAAGTGAAGTGACTTTCTTAGGGTTACATAGCTAGTAAGTGTCTGAGGCCAGATTTAAATCCTAGTCTACCTGACTCTAACCCCGTGCTCAATATACTGGGCCATCAGTTGCTTCTTGGCACTTCTATCTAGTCAGTATCTGAAGCCATATTTGAACTTGGGTCTTTCTGACCCCAGGTCCAGTGCGCTACCCACTGTACGACCTATCCTTCTCAAAGAAAGAAATGAAATGTACTCACTCATGAGTATTTTGGAAAAGGTAGAGTCAACCTCTCTGTCATCCATATTTAGTACATAATGTCCAATGACTTGAGATTGGGTGAATGTGTATAAATATACACAAAAGTGACATACAGTTCTTATGGAAGAAGTTTAACCCTGTGAATAGGGTCTAGTGTTTGAAGGACGAATGTTTTTAGTTTATAGATCCCCTATAGTTCCACAACTGGATAGATCTACTTTACTCCTCTGAAACATGAAAATTACAGAATGGGTGTATGTATTTGAGTGGTAGGAATGGTTAGTCCTGTGTTTCTAATGTTTAGTGACTCATTCAATATGAAACCAATGGATAAATTCCACTTGCCAAGATACAACCACTGGTCTTAGTCAAATCAGCACCTATTGCGAGATTGGGTTTTGTTTACAGTGGCAGGTAGTCATACCACTGAATAAACACTTTTGAGGGGTTGAGAAAACCAAAAAGGAAGATTCAACATCATTGAAAGTGGCCAAAACTGCCCCTCCTTGGCATGTATTCCTTTGCTATTTCTAAACAAAGTTAAGCCATTATGCCCTAGTTTCTATTCTACTTGAAGGAAATTATTGTTTAAAGGCATATGGATTTTAACAGTCCTTTGGAGGGGAAAAAGATGAAAAGTTCTCAACAGAGGAGAAAAGCAGGAGTGAGATTGGCCTTTGTAATGACCTTGCTATGTCTATTCTGTCCCCTAGCAAGAAAAAGAAAGACAATTGATGAAAGAGATGACAACTTGGCTGGAGTCAAATTCCATGTCAAGTCTAAGAAATTTTAAAAATAACAGCTAGCTTCTTCAAGTTCCAAAATCATTTATGACTTAACTTTCTTTTTTGAAGGTGGTTAGATAAAAGACAAATAGTTGGTTCCTTTTTCATTGTGAACACATTGAAAATCATTGCCCTTTTTGTCTTTAATTTGACAAGATAGGTTTTTTCCACCACTTAATTTTTTCTGCTGCCTTAATTAATTTGTCATTGATGCAGGTAAAGATCTGGGTAGGGCATGCCAGTATCAGTGAGTTAAATGTCATTGTGGAATGTGCGTACAAACACAGACATTATACATTTTTTTTCCTTTAGAGATTAATGACAAGTCTTTTAATTATTCAAGACATTTCTTCTGAAATCTGTTTGTGAAAATCTATGGAATAGTAGGAAACTGTGAATAGAATTACATATTTTATATATTTATTGAGCCAGATCTCAGGACATTGAGATTCTTTTAAAATCAGACAAAACTGCAGCTTCAAATCTGAGGAACTAGGTTCAAATCTCAGCTCCATCATTTATTTACAACCTGTGTGACTTTTAGCAAGTCAACTCTGCATCTCAGTTTCTTCACTTGTAAAATGAGAGCATTGGATTTAATGACTTCTAAGGTTTCTTCTAGCTCTACAGCCTGAGTTCTTATGCTGCTACATCCTTTCTGCCTGCTTTATATTTCTGGCTGCAGAGAAAAGAAAGTTCCATAAGCAAAATAAAACAGCTCAATTTAATTGTCTTCATGGATATTTTGGATGAGGAATCTTTCTCAAAGTTGATTTTTTTTTTGTGGAGTGTCCCTGAGGGTATCCTCAATTATTTAGATCACCTAGGTTTTCTATAGGGGTTACCCAGTAACTGCAGCTAACTAGAGCAACTGTCTCCAGGGGTATGTTGCTCCACTTAATTTAGATGCCTCCCTGGAGGCATCTACTAGTGTGCTTTCTGGTGTGTGGTAAGTCTCACGGGATTGCACACGTTAGTGGGATAAATAGAAGCAATGAAAAACTGATAGTGTAATGTAGTGTGCAGGATGACAAATAGCAGGGTGTCACCTGGATAGCACAGCTTACCTATTTATGAATCAGTTTGGCAAACCTCTCTGAAGACAGTATCGATGTCCATGTTACCCATGATTACTTTATTATGGATACCCTGTGATAAGTAATATTATACATGTTTTATAGAATAATGAAACTGAGGTTCAGAGGTGATGAAGTGACATCAACAAAAATGACATGGTAAGTACCCAGGTTGAGATTCAAATTCTGTCTCTTACACTTGACCTGAATGGCCTTGGGCAAATCATTTAACTCACCTGGGCCTCAGTTTCCTCACTTGGAAAATAAGGGGTTTAGATTAAATTGTTTCTGAGGTCCCTTTCAGGAATTGCTTCTAATAATTCTCAATCCAATGTGCTGTTTCTACCACACCCTTCATTTCCTCAGTTAAAAGTCATTGTCTATTAGCATTTATGTAACAATTTTCTTCCCAAGGAAACAAGTAGAAACATAATATATAATCTCACTGATTACAGATATAATGTCTATGTGGCTTTGGGGTGATCAGGAAATACTATCACTTCTGCTGGTCTTTCAGTTCCTATTAATTACCCTAAGGCATGACAAGGATGATAAGAGATTATTAATACTCATATGGCTTCATTCAAACTGACAAGGTGTTTTCTGAAGAGTGGACACATCAGCACACATCTGAACACATTCCTTCTCAGCATTCTCCAGGCTGCCAAGTGAGAATAAGCCCATCTGATCAAATGCAATGATTGTTCTTCAAATTTTTGAATCATTTCAAGTAGCTATGAGTATTCCTGGAAAGTGTCCTCAAGGTCTAAGAAGAGGCCAAAGGTTACCAGATGGAAACATGTGCAAATACTTATGTTCCACTGAAAACTCTGACAGAGAAAGCCTAAAAAAAAGTCACACCACTCCTGTCTCTGCCATTGATGCTAGTCTGAATCACTGAGTGCATGATGGGTAAGAAAATTTGGTAAATTTGCTAAAAATTGTTAAAAAATAAAAGAATATTTTGAGTCATGGAATAATTACAATGGATACCTTCACTCATGTTGTTGCTATCTGGTGGCTTGCAGCTATAGATTTGAAGTTCGACTAAAGGGTTTTGGTTTTCCTCCTCAGAAATTACACTATTTTGTACCACAGTTCTATAATAAATGTAGTTTCAGTCACAGACAGATAATAGACTCTAGAATAGAATGGACCATTATGGATCATCTAGTTCAACCCCTTCATTTTATTTTTTAACAGATGAGAAAACTATGTCTCAGAGAAGTAATGCCTTGCATATGATCATATAGCTAGCAAATGACAGCCAGAGTTGAAACAGATTGTCTGCATATAAGTAGCAAGCTCTTTTCACAACAACCACCACCTCAATAGTGGTTATTGAGCACATAAAATGCAAGTATTTGAATGGAGACTTCCAACTGGAGCCTAGACATCCTGAAATGGGTCAGTCCTTTGAAAGCAACTGAGTCACATAATCACAGGATTTCAGAGTTAAAAGGTACTTTAGAGGCCATCTGGTCCAAACTATGATGCAAAAGAATATCCTTTACAACACAAACAAACATGGGGGCAACAAGACTTTTTCTAGAATAATTCCTATGAGAGTGAATCCAATCACTTCTTACAGTAACTATTTGTTTTGTAAATGACTGGCATTTTTAAAAATAAAATTTTATTGATTTTTTATATTGCCTATCTCCCCCCTGTATGCCTCCCCCATGAAGAAAGTTGTACACCCTTCTAAAAATTAAAAGAAAAAAGGAAAATAGGAAGATTAGTAGATATGTCAACTCTTCTCCCACCCCCAACCCCACTCCTGCCTTTTGCATTTTGCTTCTTTAGGGTCAAGCTTCTTTGTTTTTTCCTTACTATCCATCAAGTTTGAACTATTTCATGGTAGCTGTTCTTTCCATTTACATTGTCATAGTCAGTGTATTGTCATCTTGACTCTGCTTACTTTATTTGGCACAATTTTCTGTATTTCCATGATTCTATGTATTCATCATATTTGATATATCTTAAAACACGGTAATTTTCTATTAAATTCACGTACCACAATTTTTTAGCCATTTTCCAACTGATGGGCATCTCTTTTGTTTTCAGTTCTTTGGACAGTTCTCATCATTAGGATTTTTTTCCCCCTTGCATCAAACCTAATTTAGTCTCTTTGCAATTCCTATCAATTGTTTTTCATTTTTCTGTATGTGGATATACAAGACAACTTTAAATTCTCTTGTACATGAGAGCCCACTAAATACCTGAAGAAAGTTATTATGTCATCATTGAGCCTTATCTTCTCTAGGATGAACATACCTGTTTCTTTCAACCAATGATAACGTGGAATAGATCAAAGCATCTCACTCTCCTTTTTGCCCTCCTATGGACATTCTCCAAATCATAAATGTCCTTCCTAAAATTCAGCAACCATATTTGAACACAAATATTCCACATACAGTCTGACCAGGGCAGGGAGGGCAGAATACAGGGGGCATTATTATCTCCTAATTCTTGAAAGTCTCTTTCTTTCTTTCTTTCTTTCTTTCTTTCTTTCTTTCTTTCTTTCT